>NC_061865.1:10138731-10469533 GCF_907164915.1 Impatiens glandulifera | reverse complement strand
ACTGTACTGTACTAATAACAAGAATTACTGGACCATTAATTAGGAGCAAATGAAACCATTCCTAGTGGGAGTCACGGTCCCCTAGTTTTTTTTTTTTCTAGTCAGATTTCCAGCAAGTATCAGAAGTATGATGATAATACCGATATACATATAAGCCATCTGTAAAGATTGAAATCAACCTCAACTCTCCTTCAAACCGTTCATAATTGTAGGTTAGGGTTTATCGAGAATATCACATTATCGTTGCTTAACATGTTTAGAATTTGATGAGAAAACAACTAGAGCAAAGGCAACTGTTGGGGGCGGATCAATTTGCTACTAATTTTAAGAGTTTAGGAAATCTTGCTATTAATACAGTTTATGGACCAAAAATGCTCATTTGTGACAAGTTCAAAAGTGAAATACCCTATCTCATCTTCCTTTTTGTTTTAAACCATTTTAAACAACTAAGATTTGTTACTAACAGCATTCATGCCTTCCAAGAATCTGAAAAAAAAGGCTTTTCAGTACTACTTGATGTGCAAAATGCAAGAAAAAACAAGGTACAGAATGACTAATTCTAGTCCCAAATCAATCCCCAGACAAAGATTTTTGAGGATTTCATAAAGTCGTGTTTGGTTTGTTATTTTCATCTATCGTTTTTTGTCGTCACAATCTTCCACCTTGAAGGTTATATGCCTGATGTTGAGGCTTTTCCCCTTTCCCTTTATTTCTTCCTTTCTTTCCCCTTTCTTTTTCTTTGAAAGGGTATTTGTATTGAAACAGGTCATTTTTGCAGCATGTCCTAATTCATGATCACTTGGTACATGTATATCTTGGCATCAAGCTGTTTAATCTTATTATTGTCTTTAACATAAACTACCTACAATGCAATATATTTTGTCTTTGTTAAATAGGTATGAGTGCAACTAATTGGAGAAACAAAAGATATTTATAAGTTTTCTAACGAGAATCAAGTTTCAATATTCTTTTCAGAGGTACAGAACAAGCTGATCAAATCCTACACTAGCAACTCTACCGCAGACTTTCAGCTAATAGTGGATCAATTAAACTGTTTTACCTTACACATGTCAGGATTAGGTTCACTCCTCCAAGCACCCCGCATAAGTCTAACATCGTCAAAGTTGAAACCCTTCTCACGTATTGCAGTTGTTGATTTGCCCTGCCAAATTAGTTTGTTCTTTAAAAGCGTGACAGTGCTTGATAGAATTCTGGTAATGGGGGGTAAAAAGCCTAGAAATAATTCAAGGCCAGGAAACCTTTAATCAAATTGATTACCAATATTTTCATGATTTACATAAACTGAATCAATATTTATATAGTAATGGTTAGTCTAATGTAAATAAGAATCTAAATTTATCTTTACTACCTACTGAATCTAATTAGATAAATGTTTATTTAACTAATTAGTTTCCTAGTAAAAATAATATAAGTATCTATTAATCATAATTATCTAAACTAAATAGGCATTAATTATCCGCCACGTGTCCTTGTCTAATTGACCCTTCAATGCCCTAATACTCGCATCATATAAAAACAACAATTATAAATCAAGTAATTTGAAGCAAATGCTGTAAAATACCTCCCGAACATTAACACCAGTCCTCGCAGCCCCACCCATCTCAATTTCAGTGATGCCAGTTCCATATATCTCTCCAGCAATGGAACACTTAAAGAACTCCATCAGGTTCCTTGTTAAGGTTCCAGTTTTATCAGAAAAGATATATTCCACCTGAAAATATGTGCATATGAAAGTCTTCATGTGGTCGAAAACACAATTTTTTGTTGTAAATTTTTTCATTAAAATTGAAGTTCACACAAAGATCATGCCGGCCTTATAAATGCATACAATCATTAAACACAGGGTCCCAGATGATACAATGAGAATCATAAAGAAAAATATTGGCTGAAAATACAATATTCTAGCATAGAATCTTTTAATGTCTGATATGAATAACTACTTTACCTGCCCAAGTTCCTCATTCAAGTTGGATGTCCGTGCCGAAGCAAGAGTGTTTGACTCAGCGTGATACATATGCAAATCATTATTAATGTATTTAGTGGACTGAACAAATTTGATCCCCTGCAAATGAGAAAGAAAAAAAAAAGTGAACCATCATCAATTACAAAGCCTTTCATAACTCTGGTAAAAACAATAAAGTGGAACAATACTGACCTCAACTGAGACATAGAGAGAAATTGGTATAATGGGTGAATATAGAGTGATAAGCGTGAGAATATTGAGAAGAGCAACCTGTCACAGATAACAAACAATATAACAAACCAATTTAAGTAATAATCTAACCGCAGCAAGAATATATATTACCACAAATTTGTTGTTAGGATCGAATTCTGGCTCTATAACAGACTCCGAAAGTCCAAGGAAGTAATACTTCTTGTTAAGGAAAACGCCACTACATGAGGTTGTCAAACATACTGAATATCATCAAACAGAAGACAAACAGAGAAGTCAAAGCTACAGATGCCATAGGGAACACATCTTATACCTTCCTATGGCTCCAATGAGACACATGGTAAACAGAACACAGAAAAGAGTGAGTATGAGTTTGTCAAGTTTCCTTTCCAGTGTACTCCTTTTGGAAGGAGCATTCATGGAATTCATCATAACCTACAATATGTTAAACAAACACAAGCAACTATTAATAAAATAAAGGCCAATGAACCAGTTCGGGGAAAAAGAATTCAGATAAAAAACTAGTTTG
The DNA here is from genome assembly GCF_907164915.1 of Impatiens glandulifera. Lineage (NCBI taxonomy): Eukaryota > Viridiplantae > Streptophyta > Magnoliopsida > Ericales > Balsaminaceae > Impatiens > Impatiens glandulifera. Next base: position 10,466,810 of record NC_061865.1, on the reverse strand, counting down.
TTTTTGCCAATTCAACATGATAAAAAAGAGATATCTATGAACTACTGAGTTAAACATGGCCTTCTAGACATTATTAGTAAGAAAGAGAAAAGCGGCTGGCCACTAATTTTTTTCTTTTTAAACCTTAAAACATTTCCACAACAAGGATTCCATGTCAACAGCCTGAAGATTTAGGGAAAAGGACTATGGAAATGCAAGCATCCTTTTTATATAAGAACACCTTGGTTTCATGCCCTGTGAAAACAACAGCACCAACAATGTACCCGGTATTCCTGAGGCTGCATCCCTGAAACAGTAGAACGAAAGGATGCACATAATCACTTTTCTATTGGAGGGTGAACGAACAAACAATAGTATCAAGATATATATGATCTACTACTATTTCACAAGAAAAAAAAATATATGTTTATCTCATGCATAAAAGACAATACAAAGGTTTTCCGTGTGAAAATCTAGAATTAAAAGGTACATGAGATAAACATCCCCAGACATACTCGTAGGAGAATCTGGTTTGGTGATAGCGGTAATGTTTGCTTCTGAAGTATCAGATTTCCAGTAAAAGTGTACAATGAATTGTTTGGTTGTTCACACTGTATTTCACCTGAAATTGATGCAAACATAAACAAACAACAGAACACAAGCATCATTAAGTTGTGAAAGTTATAGTGCACAAGGAAAGGAGGACTGTGACAACTTGTAATTGTCAATGCAGTGGTTCAAATAGAAAACAACAATATAACACACTAAGCTCGAAGTGATGATTTATAAAATAAACTGAGGCAAACCTTTGAATTCAGAAGCTTTCTCAGGAGTCACAAAATCCCATGTCTTTTCTAAAGCTTTTCTAATTTTTAAATTTGTTTCACCATCCAAGTTTGCAGTCTGTAAAATGAAGCAATGTGCAGACACTGGAATTAGAATTCAATCACATGAAATATTACCTGTCTAATACAGTCAGCTTCTTTAGAAAAGACAAATAAGAGGAAATTCTCAGTATGAGTGATCAAAGAACTGTATGGAAACCTCTATGTAGCAAACACCATCAGCATTTGTACTGGCAAGGAAAAGTAGGTCAGCAGGAAAGTACTCATCCTGCTTTGTCTGCAGCCAAAGAAAAAAAAAACAGATGTAGTGAATATCAATAACACAAATTTCAAAACTTACTCAATATAATCTTATTCATAACACAACTAGAGAAATTTGCGCATGTGCCCCATTCTGTTCTTTTTGTTTTTGTTTATCTTCTCCCTTCAATCTGTAACTCTTTGAATGCTTCTTGTGTTTCCTTTCTAATGAAAAGTTGACTTTAAAAAAAAAAAGGTAAGTGTAGAAATACCTATACTTAAACCTGGAATCTAAACTGAGGCTTTGTATCCTAGAAACTCTTAGGTTTGACTAATATGTCTTTTCCTTTGGGGGAGCTTTAAATTGAAAATAAATTGTACTGTCTTCTTACATTGTGGTTAAATGTGTATTCTTTGTGTAATCTGAAGTATGACGATGTAATTAGCCTGACCAAGAAACAAAATCCATCTGACTATATAGGAGACTGAAATGTTATGGTTTTTTAAAGGGATGAGAATATGAAAATTGAACCCTAGAAGCCACAAAGTTCAAAATAAGATAAGATTGCTTGAACTCTAACTAAACTTTATTCACTACTATTTTGTAATTTTATTTGAGATTGTACCATGTAATACTACGGTGGACATTAGTTTTTTTAGTTAAGTTTATATTAATGAAGATACCAAGCAAGTTGTATCTTACAATACATACCCACTCTGGACATTAATAACGATTCTAAAATACGAAAGCAAAAAGAGAAATACAATATACTTACCCTAACAATGTCTCCAACCTGTAGATCCTTCCAGGCCGTGTTCTGCCACTTTTGGCCAACTAACACCTCTACAAAAGTATTATTTATTGACTTATCATTCTGGAATCGTTTCTGAAAAGAAAACAACAAAATAGAAGTTCATTTTAGCCATATTACTTAAATTCTGCAAAAATTAAGACTGTGATCTTACAATATGCATATATATAAGTGAATTTAACATACCCAATCTTCCCAAGCCTCTTTAAGAAGGGATGCGAAAAGTACCATACTGAGTGGCACAATATTGGTAATCGGAGAGACAGGACTGCATGACATGAAATTTCTGACTTAACAGATGTGCTTAAAATTGAAGCTCTTGACAAGTTTATAAGATGATCCCCACTTCATGATTAGCAAAATAGCAGAGTAAAAAAAAATATTGGGCAAATGTATTGCATTAACACATTGAGGTATTACATTTTTTATTCAACAAACAAAGTCAAAGTTAAGAAGGAGCTTAGCTAATAATTCTTACAAATTCATTGCGGCTTGATGGAGTTTTTCATCATTGTTTGTATTATTATAAGCCGTCTTCGCGACAAACTCTATTAATATAAACTTAACATTTAAAAAATAGTCCTTTTTTATAATAGGCTATGAAAAGGAAACTTGAGGAGTGGATTCAATATAAGATAGAGTGACATTTGACACAATATTTTCATGTACTTACTATTGTATACACAGTTCTTTTGAACCAAGAACAATGTTATAATACTGAGATATTCTATCATTGATAGGTCTACTTATTAGAATGTACCTGACTGGTGTGAAGGATAAAACTGAGATTGTAAGAAAGTATAGGTTAGCCACCCGCCTGAACTGTGGGTATAAAAATAAAACATTATTCAGAAATAATGTTTTTTGACCAATTTAAGAAAAACAAGAAACCAGGTTCAGCTAAGATGTAAAATGCGTCTAAAATCCAGTTTTGCCTTAGAAACATTGTTAAATGAACATGAAAAAGCGAATTAAATATTTCTCATTCTATCAAACTAAGTTGTTGAGTACATAGAAAGATAATAAAAACTATAATAACATACGATGGAAATGAATATAAATCCCAAGACTACTGAGACATGAATCATTCCCATTTCAGGAACAAAAACCTAACTACAGTATTAGCTACCTCGATCATGTTTTCCCATAGCTTCCTTGGGAAAAGATCTACATTCACTTTAACAAGATATTTTTATATATTCCTCGTTAAATCGTACATTATGTATGATGCACGCCAGGTAACAAATATCCATCCAAACAGGAGAAAGAAGAGAGACAAATTGGTATAATGGTTTTAAAATTAAGAAAAATAGTACATAAATTCATCTTCTAAAACATACAAGAATCATGATATCATTTGTCAGATTGTATAAGAGACAGAAAAATCACCTGTTCAAATAACCCCTTGGGTAAAAATGTAAGGACATTGTACTTCGTAGTTGATATAGCATTCCCCTACAATATCATAAAGAATTTATTGAACTAGATCATTTGAATCTAAACACGATCTAAACAACGAAAATGGCATACAAAAACAGAAATACCAACAGATCAACATAAGCGATTCGAAAATGAATGCTAAATAAGAAGTTCATCTAAGGATTCATTTGATGTTTATTTTTCCTTTTACTATTGCCTTTAATAATGATTTATGTGAGAGTTTATGCGAAACCCTGATTTTTGTTTTTTAAAAGGAAAAGGTATTATTGACAAAAAAAACAAATAAATTGAGAGCACAAAGAGGCTACTCTCACGCCTCATTATTTATGTTTTCAATATAGAAGATGAGATAATCAATAGTTCGCTTTTTTGGGGCTCTAGCAGATAATTATTTCCTATTTAAATTTGGACGATTTCGGGGCATGAGAGTAGTTAACTATTGCGTAATCATGAATAATGAGCTCATTTAAAGCGGTTAATTAGGCGTGATCCAGCTGGATACACTTGTATTTGATTGCTTTAATTTGAATTTTAGCGATAATAATTGTAGATTACGTGGCCATATTTGCGAGCTTTAATTTGAATTTTGAGAAACGGAAACGTCTGTTATCAAATGAGGCCAATGAATTATATAGCTAAAACATATTATAGATAAAATCGATCTTTCTCCACATAATGAAGAATGAAATGTTGTAAAAAGAGAAGTTACCAAATGAATCCAGTAGGGCAACTACACTTTCATCAAGGATATATAATATTCATGACTAGACTTTCAGTGAAGCTGGCACTAACTGTAATCACAGTTCAACTACCTAGCAGCTTAAGCTTTAAGGTGATTCAGTAACCTAATATGGAATCTAGACTATGACGTTCAGTCGACCTAGGTCTAAATAGAATCAACGATCTGCTGACTCCAATTTTTACACTATATTGTATTCAATTCAGAATGAACTCGCCAATCAAACAAGGAGACTATGGGAGAGAGAGAAAGAACAACATTCATTCATCAACCTCCAACAAGGTGGATGGATCCATGTAAGAGCGTATATAATTTTAAGTGACTGGAAGTTAATAGATAGATTACTGGATAGATAAAACTTAGGAAATAGTAAACAATAACTTGAAGTTCAAAAAGGAGACCTTAAATCTGACGATAGCGTTGGCTTCCTGATCATTGCAGTATATAGTGCGGTGGCCAGGCGCCTGAGGTTGAACACGACCGAGAGTGGCGGTTCGAGGAAAAGACTGATTGACTGAAGTTCCATCACTACCAACACCGCTTCTACCGCCCCTTCCTCCGGCGCCAAACCTCGATATCGAACCTGTAATCGTTTCCCATCCTTTCATCTTAACTGCGATTCGTTCGATTAGTGGACTGGATAGAGCATAAGATTCAGTTTTTGAGAGACGGGAAGACTCCAGCAACGAGACTTCTATTCGAGACTTCTATTGACCACTTTCTCAATTTCTAGATTCCATTTCATTTTTTTTGTTTTTGAATTTAACTTGGGCCTTGTTTTTGCTTTTTTATCTCCTTACTAAAAAGCATTATTTTTTATTAAATAATATTATTTTAATTGTATTAAAATATTTTTAACTCTACAATAATTCAAAATAAATAGAATATAAATATTTATTAAGGCTCATTTGGATGCTCGAAATTTGAATTTTATCATCTTAGATTTGAACTATCAAAAAATAATAATTTAGTCATTTGAGACTTTTTTTTAAATAGACCAAAATTGTTATCTTATTTTAACGTATTATTTTTGTTTTTTTAATTAATTTATCAAATTTTTAAATAAAATAATATTTAAGATTTTTTGGACGTATTTTTATTTATTTAAATATTGTTTTTGAGATTTATGCATCAAAATTTGTCAAAGTTGGTTTGAGCGACTGTAGGGATATAAACGAGTCGAGTCGAACCGAGTATCATACTATTCGAAATAGACTCGATTTGCATTATATATATACTCAAACTCGGTCAATTATCAAAATTTATACTCGAGCTCAAAAATTAAATTTTATTTTAAAATTACATATTTTACTCGAGATCGATTTGTTTCTTTACTTAGAATGTAAAAGATCGAGCATAAAGCGGTGCGCATATGAATTAATTATTATTTCTAATCACGAGCGAAGCTAAAACAAGGAGAAGAGTTAGCTTCTCTTGGGGGAAATTCTTTGATTGAGTAGTCCAACAAAGAAAGACGCTCATATGAAAGAAGACTCTACGATGTTGCTTTTTTGGAAGGCCAATAAGACACTTATAGAAGATTTTATATCCTGATTTGGGAATCAAGTCCAAAGTTCGATGACTCTTATCGGAGTTTTGTTTTTGTTGTTTTGCTCTGTCAAAGATATTTTTTTTTGGAACTTACAAGTTTGGGTTCAACTCCGTTTATACCCACTCTGATTATGCCTTTCGCATTTTCGGTGTAAATCGAAACTGAGGGAACATATCGCTCCAGCCGTTTGCGTGTTGTGTGTGACTCCCCATTGGAGACCCCCGCCCAATTTGAGCCATTAGTCGGTTTGGTTCGGTTCTTCTTTGCCAAGATGTGGCCAAATACCGATTTGTTCAATTCCCTCGCAGCCACCATGAATGAGAGCCAACGAACTGGCATCTTGGCTACAATTCTCACCTTGCGCGTGACTTACACTTTCTGTCCATCCACCACCATTGCTGCATGAAAAGACTCATCTCTCTCTAACTAGTAGCCCTTCTCTCACTTTTAGGGTTACGCCTTTTTTTAATGGCCTTACTACAACAGCTTAATTAAATAGTCATTCCACTTTCTTCATTCCTTCAACCCGCATGATGTTCTTAAATTGTTATCAAGCTCCTCCTCACTGGCTTTCTATCTAGTCTTTGCATCCACTTGGTTTCCTACTTGAGTCTTGGCTTGGCCACACATCTTTGAGAAGGTTTCCGGGACCTCATTTTGAAGTCAGAGTAGTGGGCTCATTGGTCTCATTCTCGATACTACAAAAAAAAAGAGTTAGTATAATCATCTTTCTTCTCTTATGATATTTATCCTTTATCTCATGTAGACAGACTATTGAAAGAGTGTTATGAAGGATGGCATGAAAAACGTTTTGATTTGCTTATTTGATTGTAAGGAAAAAAAGAGAAAGGAGAAAATGATGAGTTTGAGGGAAGATGCTCACGTAGAGGAAATACAAAGTTTGGGGAGAAGAATTGCGAAAGTTGCTTAGGGTTTTTATTTTATATATATTATAAATATAAATATTTATAAAACGAGTTACTCGAACTAAAATATAAAGATCGGGGTCGATTACAAAATTGAGTTACTCGAACTCGACTCGAGTTTGAACAAATCCAAGTCCAAGTTGAGCTTCTCACGAGCTTCTCACGAGCCTCATCACTAAAAAAATGTGTAATATAAGAAAAAAATTGAAAATTTTTTAATTAAGATATATTTTATATTTATTTTTCAAATAATTTCATAACGACATAATATTATGTTCAGTCTATCAAATTGAACGTATTTATATTTTAAATTAAGTAACTTTTAATATATATGCGTTCAAAACTACATAATACTGTTTGAATGTCTTATAAAATATCTAATGTATGAAAATGTATTAAAAAATCAAAAAATTTGAAAATTACTATTTGTTTATTTAAGTTTGTCTCATAATAAAATTTAATTTGATATGACGCAAATAAGTGTTCTATTTTGAACAAGACATTATGCGTTGAGAAGACATCGATAGTTTTTATGCAATAGTTTTTATGCAAGGCATTATACAAGTTATTCGCTAAAATGAATTAAGGAACCTAACTACACTAGGGCTTAAGCCTACCCTTTAATTTTTTTTTTATATATAATAAAATTAAAAATTTGAGATCTTTTGCTTCTCACTTCTTTCCAATGTATATATACCATACTAGCACTATAGACAAAGCGCTCTTTATAAAGCACCATGATACAATGCTAGGTGGAAGTTAGGTCAACAAAAAAAAATAAAAAATAATATTAAGTGAAAGTATTATTTTTTTCTTTCATTCTTTCAGTTAATTCATCTCCCCGCCTTAATTATCTTTCCCTTAGTTTTTATTCCAAGTCATTAAACAAATGGATTATATAATTCAATTAGACAAATGGATTATATAATTCAATCATAATTCTAATTTCAATAACATCAGACCAAAGTAACCTAAAATCCGACCAAAATCTCTCCCTTAATTTTTCTCTATTCTCTGTTTCTTATCATTTATAATAAATGAGAAATAATATTTTATTGGGCCGAACAATATAATAAAACTAAAATCTTTTAATAAATATTACATGGAAAAATTATTATAATTAGATTTTAAACGTTTTTATTTTTTATAATGTTCTTTTTTTAAAAGAGAGAAATAGAGTTACGGGAGATAAGTAATAAAATAGAGATAATTTTTTTTTTTTTCTAGAGGCGTTCTATATATCATTTCTAATACCACATATAATATATAGAGAGACTAATTCTACAACATTGTATCATTAATTACCTTTCCATTTTTTTATTTATTTAAATTTACTTTTTATTTCACTAATTTAATATACTAATTCTTTATCATCTAATTCTTTTCATTTAAATTTTTTAATGGGAAAAGATAGAATCTCATTATTTTTTTTCTAATTTCCCTAATATTCATTTTCTTAATTTATATATTGATTAACTTTTTTTTTAGAATTAAAAGAAAACTAACATAATACTTCACAGTCTTGATTTCTCGCTTAAACTCAAAACGCTTTCAGATGAATTAAAAATAAGATAATGAATTTAAGTATATAGCCCGCAAACACACTTAATTATTTAATCAGACGCAGAACTTGTCGCATGACAGACTCAAACCTAGAAACTTAGGCTTTGTTCTCGTTAGATTTTTATTTTAATCTACACCAAAACACTTTTCAAATCAATCACTTCTTATCTATTCTATCATTAAAATTAATTTCTAAAAGACTAAAATATCCATTTAATTTTAAAAAAAGAAAAAGAAAAACTGTGTATAATTAATAAATGTGAAGAGGATGTGAAAGAAAGAGAAAGAGTAATATTGGAAAAAACAGAATTTATTATTTTAATATTAAATTAGTACCGTACATATTTGTAATAATTACTTTTAGGGTGTGTTTGATGAAGGGAAATTGGAATTGGCATTGAAATTCTAATTTCAATTCCATGAGAATTGGCATTGAATTACAATTCAATTCCTATGTTTGGAAAAATGATAGAATTGTAATTCAATTCCAATTCCTATGTTTGAAAATGATAGAATTGTAATTCAATTCTAATTCCAATGTTTATAAAATAAAATATCGGTTCAAAATATTAACTTTTAAAATATGTTTTCACGTTTTGGCACGTTTAATACGTTTTTGACATTTTTTCACACGTTTTAACACGTTTTTCACATTTTCACACGTTTTTCACACGTTTTAACACGTTTTTCACATTTTTCACACGTTTTAACACGTTTCTTACACGTTTTTCACACATTTTTCATATTTTCACACGTTTTTCACGTTTTTCAGACGTTTTAACACGTTTTTCGAACGTTTTTCACATGTTTTTCACGTTTTCACACATTTTTCACGTTTTCGCGGTTTTCACACGTTTTAACACGTTTTTCACATTTTTCACACGTTTTTTACACGTTTTCACGTTTTTTACACGTTTTAACACGTTTTCACGTTTTTCACACATTGTAACACGTTTTTCACGTTTTCACACGTTTTCACGTTTTTCACACATATTTCACGTTTTTCACACGTTTTTCACGTTTTTACGTTTTTCACACGTTTTAACACGTTTTACACGTTTTTCACGTTTTTCACACGTTTTAACACGTTTTCAAACATTTCCACGTTTTTTTACACGTTTTAACACATTTTTTTTACGTTTTTCACACATTTGAACACGTTTTTTACACATTTTAGACACATTTTAGACACATTTTAACGTGTTAAAAACGTTTTAAACGTGTTAAAAACATGAAAAAGTGTCAAAAACGTGTTAAACGTTCCAAAAATGTGAAAAACTTGTTAAACATGCCAAAACGTGAAAAACGTGTTAAACGTGTGAAAAATGTGGTAAACGTGTTAAAAACGTAAAAAAGTGTTAAATGTGTTAAAAATGTGAAAACATGTTAAATGTGTCAAAAACATAAAAAAATGTGTTAAATGTGTCAAAAACGTAAAAACGTGTTAAATGTGTCAAAAACGTGTTAAATATGTGAAAAACTTGTTAAACGTGCCAAAACGTGTTAAACGTGTAAAAAATGTGATAAACGTGTCAAAAACGTAAAAAAATGTGTTAAATGTGTCAAAAACGTGAAAACGTGTTAAACGTGTCAAAAACGTGTTAAATATATGAAAAACTTGTTAAACGTGAAAAACGTGTAAAACGTGTCAAAAATGTGGTAAACGTGTCAAAAACGTAAAAAAACGTGTTAAATGTGTCAAAAACGTGAAAACACGTTAAACATGTCAAAAACGTAAAAAACATGTTAAATGTGTCAAAAACGTGAAAACATGTTAAACGCGTCAAAAACGTGTTAAATATGTGAAAAACTTGTTAAACGTGCCAAAACGTGCAAAATGTGCCTAAATATAAAAAAACGTGTTAAACGTGTCAAAACGTGTTAAACGTGTAAAAAACGTGTTAAAAACATGAAAATCATGTTAAACGTGTCAAAAACGTGTTAAACATGTCAAAGACGTGAAAAACGTGTTAAATGTGTCAAAAACGTGTTAAACATGTCAAGGACGTGAAAAACGTGTTAAATGTGTCAAAAACGTGTTAAACGTGACAAAAACATGTTAAACGTGTCAAAAACGTGTTAAACGTGTTAAAAACGTGAAAATCATGTTAAACGTGTCCAAAACGTGTTAAACGTGTTAAAAACGTAAAAATCATGTTAAACGTGTCAAAAACGTGTTAAACGTGTCAAAGACGTGAAAAATGTGTTAGATGTGTTAAACATGTCAAGGACGTGAAAAACGTGTTAAATGTGTCAAAACGTGACAAAAACGTGTTAAACGTGCCAAAACGTGTTAAACGTGTTAAAAACATGAAAATCATGTTAAATGTGTCAAAAACGTATTAGACGTGTCAAGGACGTGAAAAACGTGTTAAATGTGTCAAAAACGTGTTAAACGTGCCAAAAACGTGTTAAACGTGCCAAAATATGAAAATATGTTAAACGTGTAAAAAAACGTGTGAAAAACGTGTAAAATTTGTTTAATGTGTGAAAAACGTGTTAAAATGTCAAAAACATGAAAAACGTGTTAATTTAGAATTATAATTCCGACCTAAAAAGATAGGAATTGAGAACTATCAAATTACACTATATTGAATTCCATTGGAATTCTAATTCCAATTCCAATTCTTAATATTAAAGTGTCAAACAAACATAAGAATTGAAATTGGACTCTCCAATTCCAATTCCAATGCCAATTCCAGGGTTATCAAACACACCCTTAGGTTATTTTAAAAACTTGAATCCGAACAACACCTTAGAGTTAATATCCACCTCTTATTGCCACCAGGCTAGAAGATGAGATTATTGGTTAACTTTAGTTTAATAAAATATTTATATAGTTTTAACTTACAATTTTACTACTACGGAGCAAACATTTCCAACAATAAAAATGTGAAGACAGAACTTCGCAATAAAATAGAGTATGATTTTTTTACCGACTCTTTGACACTCTATATTAAATGAGATTTATCTAAGTATGTAAATATATATTTTATTATATATGAATTTAATGTTTTTAAATCTGGTAGTGTTTAACTTATTTAATTATTATAATATGACGTCTTCTTTTGATATATATAATTTATCACACAAAATTTAAGCCCACCCTAATGCGAATTCCTAGATTTGTCCCTAGACGAGTTAATATAATTTTTGTTGGAGAAACTTTGAGAATCAAAGATTTCATCCAAGATCTCGTTCTTTAGATGGAGCATTATTCACAGTAAATTTTTTACGGATGATATGTGAATGAAAAAATGTTGTATTATTGGTAGTCGTATGTGTCACGAGGATGTTGAATTGACAACTCACTTATTTTTGTATTGTCGATGGTGACTAGTATCTGAAATATTTTGTGGAGTATTATTGAGATTCATTGAGTGATGCCCGAGTCTTTGAATAGTTATTAGAAAATTTGGATTGATGCGGCTAATATGGCAGACCTTCATAATTGGGTTACCATCCCAATTTTTTTGATGGACTATCTGGCTGGAGAGAAATCGTCGAACTTACACTGATCGTAGTCTTCTGATGCGTATTATTCATAATATTATTATTATGATGTTTTCTGAAATTTATTCTAGAAAGTCGGTATAGTCGTTTTTTCGGGGACTTACGAAGTAGATAACCTATTAATGCTTTTCATTTTTTATTTTTATTTTTATTTATTTTATATTCATGTCATATTTTTGTGGTCGAGGATTCTCATTATTTTTAATATATTAAGTTAAAGTAAGAGAGGTTTATTTGTTTGTAAAAATGTCTATTTTAATACGACATGATTCAAAATTGGAGTCAAATTTAATAAAAAAAACAACTGTTAAAATATGTGACTTTTAATTTTATTAAAATAATTTCAACACTCACAATAATTCAAAATCAAATATAATATAAATATTAAATAATCAACAAAAATATATTAATTAATTAATTATTTTAATTTGAATGAACAAGATTCTAGGACTATTTCATCTCTATAAATCTGTATTCTTCTCTTAATCCCAAACTGACTCTGATGCGAGCAGCCATGGCGGATGCTGCAACTTCATTGTCGTCGTTTATCAGCCTCTCTCGCCGCCAATCTCCGTCTCCTCTCTCATTCTCTCCACGTCTATCGTTTCACTTACAGTCACTACATCAGCGGCCGCGTCGATTCTCGGAGCTCCGGCTTTGCCAGGCGAAGGTTTCTATTTACTCAGTAATCAATCAATTTTCTGTTGTTATTGAGTCATTTAATTTTGTAATAGTTGAGGAGTTCAACCGATGATGTACCGGATGAGATTCAGAAGTTATTCTTTCACGATGATGATGATTTAATCGAAGGAGAAAGCGATAGTGAGGATGATGATGATGAGACTGAAAGCAGTATGGATCTTCTGTTCAGGTTTATTCAAAGCATGTTTAGGAAGTTATCGAAGCGAGCGAAGAAGGCCTCTCGTTCTGTCTTACCAGCTGCTATATCGCCTCAGCTGGTACGTCTTTCCTCTCTCCCTATCTCCAGAACCTTCTCACTGACATTACATGAAAACTCCGGTCTATGTATTCGCGAGTGCAGTTGAATTGCTCTACATAATTCAATTGTTGGACTCTGCATTAGAGAAGTACTTGAGGGGTAAATTGATGCTTAATTTTGCCATATTGTGACATTTGCCCATGGAATTGAGCTGATATCTTCCCTTGGATTTCATACCTTTTCCTTTAGAAATCAAATGCCAATCCGACCTGGATTAATCTAATTCTCTTATAGATATGAAATGGAATTAAAGTTTACAAGAATTAAAGGTTGTGTTTATCCCTTTTTTGGTATGTGTTTTGTGCTTTTCCTATTATGGATGTCATTGTTGTCAGTTAACCTGTCTGAAACACGAGTTCATGAATCAATTGGGAGTGATTGTTTGCAGTGATACTTTGGTTGTTTAAGGCATCATTGTAGATGGAGTTTGTGAATACTGAATACTCTTTCACATTGGAGGTTTCTGCTCGACTGTTTTGGTTTTATTACCAATCTCACCCTTTTATTCGTTATTAGGTTTCCAAGTGTTTTTCTCAATTAGGAGTTTGTAACAGCATTTATGATTGGTATAATTGAATTGAACAACTTGTTAAATGCTTGGACAATACACTTCTCTGACTTTCTACTAAGAATTCTGAACTTTTCTGTGAAATTTATATCCCTCTGTATCCTTCTTAACTTGATCTTTACTTTGACAATCTGTTCTGTTTATTTTAGTTCTTCTACTAGTCTATTGAGACTGAATTACCCGTTTTGGCCAATGAACTTGTAAAATTATCCCAAATAAGGTCTTGTACTTAAAAATGACCTATATAAGGGTTTGTAGGATATAACAGTTTCAAAATCACTCTTTTTTAACAGTTATTTAACAAGTATTTGTGATATAAACATTATTTTTTATCTTATACTCATACTATGGTTAGCCATGAAAACTTTAAAAAAGAAACACCTGAGCCTAAGTAGTTGAGTAAGTCATTTTTAGAATTTATGAAGTCATTTATCAATGTTTTTTTGTAAGAATGTTCATGTCACAAATACAAAATAATGACTGTTCAAACTGTAAGTGATTTAGAATAATTTTGAATTTACATGCACTTGCTTAGGACATTTTTTGGTTGACCTTATTTAAAATATTTTAACAAGTTTAGGTCCAAAATATATATTTTAACAAACTGTCTTCCCTCTGTCTGTCTCTCATCCCTTTGGCAATTTAGGTGTCTTTTGCAGTTGATGGATTGCTCCTTTTGGCATCATTTTCAATCTTGAAGGCATTTCTGGAGGTATGATCTTGTAATATTTATTGCTAGTTTCAGTGTTACGTTGAATGTTGCTATCCTACAAAGAGAGTGTGATGTAGTATGACCCTAATTCTGTAAGAAAATCAATTGATAATTTCTCAATTAACCAACCAAAAATAGGCAACTTAGCATGTCTGTTATGCAATCTTTGTTGCTTTACATGCCTTGACACCCACTAAATAGCTAGGAATGGCTTGTAATCACCTGATTTTATCATAAGGAATCCCTTTATTGTCTAAATACAACAAAAAGTTTTCTTTTTATGGTAAGTTTTGGATGATTTCACCTAGAATGGTGCCTTAATATGCAGGTAGTCTGCACACTTGGTGGCACTGTGTTTTTGGTGATCCTGCTCTTACGGGTGATCTGGTCAGGCCTTGCATATTTCAAATCAGAAGGGAACAATTTTAACAATGGTTCATCTTATGGTAGACCACAACCAATAACATAATCCTTTATCGCAAGGAGGTTCCTTGATCTCTTTTCTTTGTCTGGTACAATATTGTAAACTTCAAATTAGAATAATGATTATGATGTATCATACTAATAACAAGAGGCCTTGCTTTGATGAGTTTATGAAACTATAGGAAGAATGTTTTTCTTATTGGAGTCAAAATGAGTGATGCTGGCCATGTTGATTAAGATAGTTTCTATGTTGGGGAAGAATTGGTGTTTCAATACTTTCATTATATAGGCATTAATAACCAAGTGTTATTTTCAATTAACATTGTTTGATGTAGGTTATTGAAAATCAACGTATTTAGGGTTATTTGGATAAAAATACACTAGGGGTATAAATATTTAATGACAAGATTGTTTGTTTATCATTTTTTAAGAAAATAATTTTGTGTATGATTTGAATAATGTGATGGATGAGTAGATTGTTGATTGGGATAGCCCATCTCAAACAAGGCCTTACTCTATTTCATGATATCATGGTCGAAGCTTGCAAAGGTGAAGACCATTCATTTTATATTAGTATATTATTTATCAGTTCAAATTGAGACATGAGGATTATTACAAGCTTCATAAGCCATTGGATTAACATTCCATCCCTTGCATGGACCGAAAGGCTTACCACATAAGCCCCAAGTTTCTCAAGTATGAGCTTTGAGGAAAATCACTCATCGGCATTCCTTCCTTCCAGAAGATTATCTGACAAGTCAACCTCAATCGATCTTCTCAGCTTCAGGAAATTTCTGGGCACCTCTCTTATGAACTGATTCTTCTACAACTTGAGTGACTCCAACAAGCTTACATTTCCCAGAGAATCTGGCAGATGAAAACCCAAATGGTTGAAACTTAAATCCAAATTTTCTAGTGATACAAGGTTTCCAATTGAATCTGGTACGCCACTACTTAAATTGTAATGTGATAGATTCAGATATTGTATTCTATTTGCTGATGATTCTTTTCCTAATGTTTCAATCCCTCCAGATAATAGATTGTCTGAAAGATCAATATAAGACATGTAGCCACTAAATGCCTGAAATACATCTATACTCCCAGTCAGTCTATTTGAGTGAGATCAAGAACTCTCAAGTGGTTCAACCGAATAACTTAATCGGGTATAGTTCCGGTTAAATGATTCTATGATAAGTCAAAGTACACTTAATCTCTTGCATATTTATTTTTAGAGAGATTTTGCATATCCATTTTAAGGACAATCTCTCATTCTTAGTACCACTATCATGTCCATGTAATTAACATAATTTCTAGTTATTTTGTGTAGTTGGATTTTAGAGAACCATGACCATCACATCAAGAGTTTCGCTTTCATCTTCGCCTTTGCAAATATAGATATAGACGATGAAAATGAAAGGTTTGTGCATTTATTGTATACAATACTTTAATTTATCTTATGTTTTTATTTTAGAATAATGTTTATTAATTATTTGTTTTCTTTTAAGTTGGAAAGACTATAAATTAGTTATAAACCATGAAGAAACACTCCATAAGAGTCGTGGAGTAACACAATATGTTAATGGATCTAAATTTGTTACATATGCAAAGTTATTCATCGAGATGAAAACAATCAGATATACCCTATCACATGGGCGGTGGTAGAAACTGAGAGTACAAACTCATTGAGCTGGTTTTTTTTATCTTCTATCCAAAGATATTGGATCGAATTTAGATTCACGACTCTTATGGAGTTTTTTTCCATGGTTTACAACTAATTTATAGTCATTCAAACTTAAAAAAACAAACAATTAATAAACATTGTTTTCTAATTAAACAATTATATAGAATAGAAGATAAACTAAAGTATTGTATAAACTAAATGTACAAACTTTTTATTTTCATCGTC
Source organism: Impatiens glandulifera (assembly GCF_907164915.1). NCBI lineage: Eukaryota > Viridiplantae > Streptophyta > Magnoliopsida > Ericales > Balsaminaceae > Impatiens > Impatiens glandulifera. The sequence continues at coordinate 10,450,592 of NC_061865.1, read as the reverse complement.
TATATTTGAAAAGATGAAGGCGAAGCCTTTGATGTGATGGTCGTGATTCTCTAAATACGACTACACAAAATAACTAGAAATTATGTCTATTACCATTATATATGAACATGATAGTGATAATAAAAATGTGAGATTCTCCTTTAAAATGGAGAAACAAAATCTCCCTGAAAATGGATAAAATGGATATGCAAAATATGAAATGTACTGCCTATTCTAATTTACAACATTAAGTAACTAAACAAATACAATACAAGAAAAGCAAAATGGTTATGCAAACATTGCGAGATACAAGATGAAGTGTACTCTTACCTAAGGGTCTAAATGGTAATGTGAGATACTAGGTTTTTTTAAATCCATCTTACAACCATTTTTGTTTAAGGTTCTAAAACATATTTCATACATAATTTAGGTATAATTATGATTTTTTTCGTAAGAGTTCAAAAATTTAGAAGAATATATAAATGTTAATCAAACAATTATTTTTCTTTAGATGACTTCAAATATATTCTTTCAAATCAATACCTGAGGCGAAAAACCCGTGAAGGAAGAAATGTCATGCTGTGTGGTCGGTCGCGGAAGAAGAACCATGGAAGAAGAAATGTCATCTTGTATGGTCGCGGAAGAAGAGCTGTTGAGGAATAAATGTTTTGTTGTGGTGACCGCGCGAAAGAACTATTGTGGAAAGAGATTGAAAGTTGGGTGTTGGAAGAAGAAATGAAGTTGAGTAGGAGTGACAATTTGAGTCAGTTTTGGGTTAGCAGGTTGAACGATACTAACTTGAACCCTATTTAGTAATTCGAGTCAAAATTTTTAACATGAAATAGATCTATTTATTTGTGATTGACCCGAACCTGACTCGTTTGACCCGATTTCTCTAACTTAACTCGAACCAAACCCGATATAATTAATTCACATATCCCTATTTCAAATTAAGATAACATCAACACAAAATAAAAATAGCTAAATCTCAAATCCATTTATAAAATTTTTTATAAAAGAAAATAAGTGAGTGAATAAGAAAAAATAACACAAAACAAAAAGAAACTTGTAAATGAGTTATCGGGGTCTACTTTGGGTTATTTCAGGTTGACCCGATTTTAACATGTGTTATTAACTAGGTTAAATAGGTTGACTTGATTTTAACCCGAACAAAAAAATAAATGATCATAACCTGATTTTTTCGTGTTCGGATCGTGTTTTGTGTCGGGTCCAAAATTATTGACCTTAAAGTTGGGAGGATTTTGTCTGTTTGGGATCGCGCAAAAAAATAAGTGTGGAAAAAGACCAACAATCTTCTCCTAATCAAATTTTTCTTGAATAACCAAAAAATTAGAGTTTTGTTTGTTATGTTAAAAATATATAATAAAAATAAATGACATAGGGCAATAACATTAAATAAGTTAACAGAGCTATAGAAAGACTTAAATTTGACAAAATTAGTTCTTATCACATTTAACAAGGTATGATCCATACTCTCATTTTGTCGTACTTCTTCAAATTCTAACAGAGGAGAGACAATAATGTCATAAGAAAAATTATTACGTTATTGCCCCTCCCAATGAGAGGGAACATAGGAAGTATGACTGAACGAAAACAGAAAATTAGTTTAAAAATTAGAAAAAAAGGAGTGGAGGATAGAGAAAAACAAAAAAGAGAAAATAAATAAAAAAATGACATGCCAATAAGATTAAAGAGAATTCTCACATTACAAAATCTTATTTTCTTAATAGAATAGCTTTTTCCATGTGAAGTTCTATACTTCATTTCTTTTCAAATCGTTGACAGATGCCCAAATAATTAATTTGTGTTTTAAGTAATAATATATTATATATCAGGGTCCACTTCCTTGAAATGGAATCGAAGTCCGTGCGGTAGCAATACCAAACCAAAGAGAAGTACGTCACTTTAAGTTTCTGTTTCCTAAGTGAATCCAATTGATCATATAAGTTGAAGTGAGGACCTATTTAGTAAATATAAATAGTTTAAGGACTAAAGTCAAAATTTGTACTTAGTATATATAGAAACAAAATGATGTAATTCATTAGTTTTTCAAATAAAATAAAAACAGAAAATAGATTCGTGCCCTAGATTTGCGATCGATCGTCTTCTTCGTTGAATCAAAGCAAGAAACCATGGCTGGTTCAATTCCAAGAGCATGAGAGCCTGCAAATTAATATCAATCTTCCTCTCACTGTCTCCGCGTCTCTCGTTTCACTTACAGTCACTGCTTCGGCGGCCGCGTTCATTCTCCAGCTTTGCCTGGCGAAAGTTTTCATTTACTCCCTTCCCGCTGTCTCTCTAAACCAAGCGAGTAATCAAGCACTTTTATATTGTTATTGAGGCATTTGACAGAATATATCACAAGGTACAACATTGTATATAGACTTGTGATTATGCTTTATTATACACATAACAAGCGGCCTTGCTTTGATGAGTTTGTTAAAATTAATTTTTGTTTTTATTGGAGTCAAAATGAGTTAGATGATACTCTTCTATCTATGTTAGGAAAGAATTGGTGTTTTCAATTATTCATTTATCTAGGCCTTGATTGATCTAGGGTTACTTCATACTTGAATAATCAAGTGGTTATTGGGTTATTTGAAAAAAAGAACATCAGGGCTATACAAATTTAGTGGGAAAATATATAGATATTTTATCGGTAGAGGATATTTTGGTTGATGATATGAATGATGTGATTGATTATTACATTCTTGATTTGATAGTGGATTATTTGAAATTAATCTCAAATAATGTCATACTTTATTTCATGATATGGTGATATCCATACTAGAAGATCTCAGGAAGAATGCAAAGGAGAAGAACAATTCTTTTGATATCAAGATGCAGAAGGAAATAAGCAATCAATCAATCAATCAAGTGTATTTATTTATCACTTCAAATTGACATAAAATGATTATTTATTACAAGCTTGATAAGCCATTGGTTTAACATTTCATCTCTTGCATGGAATGAGAGGTTTACCACACAAGCCTTTGTTTCCCACGAATGCGCTTATAGGAAAATCACTCAACGGCTTCCCAAAAGGAATTTCTCCTTCCAGTTTATTATATGACAAGTTGATTTCATGCAGTCTGCTCAGATTCAGGAAACTTTTGGGCACTTCTCCTGTGAACTGGTTCTTCTCCAGCAAGACCGACACCAACATGCTTACATTTCCCAGAACTTGGGGCAGACGAGAACCCAACTGGTTGTAGCTCAAATCCAAACGTTCTAGTGATTCCATGATTCCAATGGAATCTGGTACGCCACCACTTAACTTGTTACGTGATAGATTCAGGTTTCGTATATTTTTCCCTGACGATCCTTTTCCTAGTGTTCCAATCCCACCAGAGAATTGATTGTCTGAAAGATCTAAATTCAACATGTTGCCATTCAATTCCTGAAACACGTCTATACTCCCAGTCAGCCTATTTGAATGAAGATCTAGATCTCCCAAGTTGTTCAGCCGTAGAACTGAAGCGGGTATCCCTGAATCCAGCGAATTCCTTGACAACTTCAGAGAGTAGAGCTTACCAAAGCTCCCTAGCCATTCAGGTATAGGTCCGGTTAAATTGTTGACTGATAGGTCGAGCTCCATTACAGAACCGGCGGCATACTTCAAGATTTCTGGGATTGGACCATTGATATTATTTCCAGCTAGGTTAAGACTTCTAATTGAATGCATTTGTAATAGCCATTTTGGGATGGAGGAAATATTTAAAGCATTAAACGACAGATCGAGAATTTGAAGATATGGAATCAAAGAGATCTCCTTGAGAAAAGGACCCTTGATGGAGTTATGGGGAACACTTAGAACTAATAACTCTTTCATTTGGCCAATGGATACAGGTAAATTACCTGATAAATTGTTTCCACCTAGATACAGATCAGTCACAGATGAGAGATTACCGAAGCTGGAAGGAATAGGACCGCCGAGCTTGTTATTTTCTAGGTGCAGTCTCTTAAGTGAGGTTAACGATCCAAAGGTGGAAGGTATTTGTCCATTGAGTTGGTTATTATTCAGATTCAGGTATGCTAGAGATAGCATATAGCTGTTGTTTGAAGGAAACGGGATATTTCCTTCTAGGCGATTAAATCCTAAATCCAGGAGTGTAAGGGCGGTTAAGTTAGCTATTGAAATTGGGATCTTCCCGCTTAATTTATTATTCGAAAGGTCAAGCTGTTCTAAATCCCGCAAATTACCAATCTCATTTGGTATAGAACCGGACAGAACATTTCCTCCGAGATCCAGTATCACCAGATTCGTCAGCTCAACTACAGCGTCAGGTAATTTCCCGGAAATTTTATTCTTGTTTAAAACTAGTTTTTTCAGTTTTTTCAAATTACCAATACTTGTAGGCAGAGTTCCAGATAAGCTATTATAGTTGAGATATACTGCTTCGAGTTTAGTTAACTGACCGAAATTTTCTGGAACAGGGCCTGTTAGCATGTTATTAACGAGGTTCAACTCTCTGAGCGATGAAAGCTTACAGATTTCTTGTGGGATGTTTCCTTTCAAATTGATGGATGAACTGAGATCAAGAACTTCAAGATTTGTGAGTAGAGCTATGGAAGGGGAAATCTCACCGACCATATTTGTCGAAAAAGGAGCATCATCGCGTGTAAATACCCCCGGAAGGTTTACTTGCGATACTCTGCCGGTCTCATTGTGGCAAACGATACCATCCCATTTGCAGCAGTTGTGTCCAGTCCAAGCCTTTAGTCGGTCTGAACTATCGATTTTGATCCCAGCCTTGAACTCGGTTAGTCCTTTCAGGTCCATTTCGTGGCATGCTTTGACATTACTCCCCGAATCCGATACTCCATAGGACTCGAAAGAGAGCAGTTGAAGAAGAAGAAGAACAAACAATGATCTGCAGACCATTTTCATTTATTTACTATGAACAGGTTAGTCCCTCTTTCTTTCTCTGTTATATAGTAGTTTGGGTCAAAGATCTCAGATATCATAAAAGCTTAATTTTGTTTTAGTTAATGGCTCTATCTTTTTTGTTTGGATGGGCTATTTTGTTTTCCTTTGCTTTGATGTTGATATTTTTAAATTAGAATTGTAAGTGAATCCAATCTAAGTTTGTGTCTTGCTCTTTAAACACTTTTATGATTTTGGATTTTGGATTTCGGATTTGAATGGTCATAAATTTTGTTTCCAAAATCGAATAGGGATTATATTTCACTATAATTTTTTTTAACTATGATATTCTTATATTTTATATTTGGCTTAAATATTAGCTCAACTGCAATTTATGTTATTCATTCCTGAAATGTACAAGTCAAAGAAATTTAAAAGTCTGCACCTGTAATTAATATGATTATTTTTCTCCTTTTAATTAAATATTCTGTAAAAAACAAATAACCACTCTAAAACAACAATAAACTTTTATATTAATCATATAAAAAATACTACTGTAAACCAAACTAGCCTTAAAGTTTAAAGTGGTACAAAAGCATAATTATGTCTTAATTATGTTGACTTCAGATTTCTGGCGAAGAAAATATTATAAATTCAGGAGATCATTTTTAGTTAAATATAAATAAAGCCTATTAAGCAATGTTTTTCTCAGTTCTCAAAATCCATAAAATATTCTAATAAAAAGTGAAAAAAACAGATTGTCGGCCTGGTTTGTTTTGGAGATTAAAAATATTTATAAAAAAAATAATTAAATAGTGTTATTGGGTTATTAGTTTCATAACAAATTAAAATTGTAACCAATATTAGAGTCATTTGATAAAATAATAAGTTGACAAAGATTAGATTTTGGAGAGAATCTTTTGTCCAAAAAAAACAAGACTTCGAACAATTAAAAATGTATATTTCGTCATTGGAACTCGCCGTGCACTTGTGTGTTATGTAATCGCCGTGTCGTGCCGTGCAATTAATCTTTCTGCTTAGCATCGATCCTGATATCTTGAAATATTGAAGAATACACCGCATTGCTTAGCATCGATCCTGATATCTTGGAATATTGAAGAATACACCATTGATTGCGGTTTTTGTTTTAAGATTTCTCTGCTCTCATCATCAAAAACCATTCCTCTTGAAATCCTGGTATTATTCTTGAACTTTTTGTACAGAATATTGTCATCGTACAGATCTAGAAGAGACACGTGGAGGCAGGGTCGGCCCTGGAGTAAGGCAACCAATGCACTTACATAGGGCCCCCATTTTTTTATATTTAATAATATTATATTATTAATATTATTTTTTTCTCTTTTTTCTCCTTTAATATTAAATATATATTATAAAAATAACCTTTTTATCTACTTTTTAGTCTTGTATTATAATATATTAATTATTTATATTTTATTTTATTAATTAAAATTAAATTTATTTATTTTTTACTATTTTAGGGGCCCAAAATTTAAATTTGCATAATCCCCAAAAATCTGAGGGCAGTGTAAGATCAATAGGCATTATATTCTATTTTCTTTTTCTTTTCTGTTTTATTTCTTGCCAACTCCTAAACTTATTTTTTGTTTACTTTGGTCACTATCAGTTTGGCCAGCTCAGCTCTATAATTGCAATTGAATCTGTTTAGGATCCACTCTGGTAGATTCCTCACAACTTCTTTATGCATATTTTGATTAACGAGCAATAGTTCTTTTTTTTTATCTCATCTAGTCTCCATTTCTCCTCACCTTCTTCTTCTCAGGCAAGCTAACCATTTCTTCCTCCCATAATTTCAATAAAGTATCATTTGGTATCAGATTCGTCGATCTTCACGATGGTCAAAATAAGGCATCAGTCGGATAATAATTCCCTACGTGTATTGGTAGAGTTAATGAACCAAACGATAATAAAATTACGTAAGTGAATGGAGAGTAAAGTCGGGACCATCGAAGAACAATTACATACATTGGCGAATAAAGATAACTATGATCGTTCGGAGGATGGTGCAAGGTCTTCACGAACAGGTGCGCTAAGGGAGAGGTAGTATGTTCCGCCCACAAGACTGACGAATGTAGATTTCCCAAAGTTTGATGGGGTTAATGTAGAAGGGTGACTTATTTCAACCGAACAATTTTTCAGAGTCGATCGAACGAAATATGTGACTAAGGTTGAAATAACACCGATTCACTTTTCTGGTGAGGCAAGAACCTGATATGGCTCTTATCTATAGTCGAGAAATCCAATGGTAGCTCTTACTTGGGCAGGTTTCAAAAAGGATTTACTGCAATAGTTTAGTCTATCTATGTGCGATACTCCAATCAATCAGCTAATGAATTTAAAACATACGGGAACAATGCACGACTACAACTTTCATATGCCTGCAATCTATGTTCTAGACTGTTACTTGAGTGACATTTCGTGGCAAAATCTCAAATGCAGTTAGACTCCTTGAACCTAAATCCTTGAATTCAGCTATGGCAGTAACAAAGATTCAAGAGGCCACCTACCGATGTCTTATGACTAGTGGTCACTTGTATAGTGCCAATCCTCCATTACTACCTACACCAATATTACTAAATCAACTTGGCCTAATTTTTCTAAACCTCACCAACCACATCTTCCTTATTCTTCCCCTTACACCTAAAATGCTAGACAAAGATATATACAGCAAATGGATCCCAAGATACTAGATGAAAGGAGGAAGAAGGGTTTTTGTTACACGTGTGATGAGAAATACTATTCAACTCACAAGTGCAATGTCAAATTATTTATGATTATGTTACAAGATGCAAGGGAGATGACAGAACCTGATTGTGCGCCACAACTTACTAATAGTTTCAGAACCACTTATGGTGATTAACCGTTGATATCCTTGCATGCTCTATCTGGTTTGAGAAATCATCAAACGCTCAGGCTTTTGGGAAAAAATGTGAGATTGGTAACGAAAGACTATGTGCTGAAGCAAGGCATTTACTTTGAGGAGACCTTTGCACCGGTGACAAAACTTGACACAATCAGCTTAATTCTTGTCATCATAGCTCACCATGGATGGGAGATCCACCACTTGGATGTCAAATCAACATTTCTCAATGGTGACATCGAAAAAAAGTCTACGTTGCTCAACCTGAAAAATTCATCATAAAAATGAAGAGCACAAGGTGTACAATTATACAAAGCTCTCTATAGACTATGTCAAGCACCAAGGGTGTTGAACACTTACCTCAACAAGAGAATGATGAGTCTCGACTTCGTGAAACGTTCTCAAGGGTAGGCTGTGTACAGGAGAAACCATGGAGAAGAAGTACTCATTGTTGACGTATATGTCGACGACATGATCGTGAAAGGATCAAGTATCAAGGGCATTAAGGAGTTCAAAAAATAAATGATGAAGGAGTTCGAGATGAGTGATCTCGGGCTAATCCTAAACTACCTTGGTATCGAGGTGGACTAGAAGAAAGATAACATCTAGGTGAAGCATGCAACTTATGCGAATAAGGTGTTGAAAACAGTTTGTAATGGAGGATTGCAACTCAAGCAAGTATCCGTTTGAAACAAAGTTGCTGCTCGAAAAAGATGTGGACAAAAGCTTAGTGAATCTAAAGGTGTGTATACGTGTATCATCAGGTGTCTCAAGTACTTGACGCACACTCGACCCGATATCTCTTATGCAATTGGCATAGTGAGTCTATACATGTAGCATCCTACCACTCTACACCAACAGACAATAAAACACATTCTTCGTTATGTGAAGGGAACAACGAGTTATGAGATTCAATTAAGAAGAGAACTCGTTAATTTGAAGAACTCGTAAATTTTACTAACAACAACCTAACCGATAACACTGACAACATAAAAAGTAGTAAAGGGATGGTGAACTCGTTAATTTCAACGGGAATCTAATCACCTGACAATCTTAAAAGCAGCGAACAATTGCTTTATCTTCATGTGAGGTAGAGTTTATGGCAGTTACCGCAGCGTCATGTCAAGGACTTTGGATGAGAAACTTGTTGAGTGAGGTGCTTAGATGCGAGTCGAGACCGATAACCTTCAATGTCGACAATAAGTCCGCAATAACATTAATGAAGAACCCAATATTTCATGGATGCAACAAACACATCGACACTCAGTTCCATTTCATCTATGAATGTGTTGAGAACCGACAAATTGTCATAGAGTTCGTAAGCACTAGAGAGAAACGAGTAAACATTCACACCAAGGTACTAAAAGGAGTCAAATTCGCGTAGATGCGAACCAAATCAATCTTATGGGAGGAGAATACGAGTCTAATCATTGATTGTCAGCAAATTAAAAGTTATTGGTCTTTATTATCTTTTATTCAATTAGGGCTTATTTAATTATTAATGAGCTTATGCGTATAAGTAATTTAGGATTTCTAGCCTAATTACTTATTTATAAGGGTTGCTTGTAAATGTTGATATACACCACTTAAGACTCTTAAAATTTTTTCTTTTCAACATATTATTGTCCTTTCTAGTTTTTTCTAAGGTTTCCTTTTTTCATAAAAGTTGTTCTTAAAAGATCCAATAATCATAACCAACACTAACATGTCTACGTGTTTTGTGAAATGCGTGGTTTTACCGAAAATATTTCAAAGATCAAGAATCAATATCAAGATCAAACCCATTTGATTTCTCAATCTCTTTTGATCATCTTTATATAAAACAAGAGAATATGATTCAACAAAGAAAGGTCTGGCTAGGGTTATCATTATTAGAAGAAGAATATGAAGCAATCAAAGCTCAAAGCATAAATAGTAGTCACCAGACTTAAATTTTTTCGAGTTGCGATGATACTGTTGTTTCTCTGTCTCTTGCTTATGAGTTTAGAATTCCCTATCATTCTCAAAGACACCTTAGACAAAGAAGACACACCTGGTTCTTCCCTCGACCGTCATCCCATCACCATCGACAGAATAGTCGATGATTTGGCCAAAATAGGCAAAGCTCTGACAAGTTTCCCGCAGATATATACCAACGAGTACAAGAAAGTGTTTGTCCTTGTGTTCGATGAAATTCCATTTGCTAACGGAAGTAGAGATGAGTTCTTCGAGCTTCATAAAGTCGTCGCGTTCACGTTTTCAATCAGAAAAAACTTATGGAATGAACTTAACTAAGGGAAAATCCTTGTTGAATTAGATAATAAGGCTAAGAATTTGTCCGAATCTTGTATTCATTCAATCATGAAACTAGGTCATGAATTTCGTAGAAATGGTCGAACAATGGTGAATCCTTGTGGGTTAACATTAGGATCTCAAATTATAGTTATTAGAAAAGCCTTATTGGTCTCATCTAGAATACGAACCTAAGATAGTATTATGATAAGCTTAAGAGGGGAGGTGAGAAGAGAATCAAGCCACTCGTCGAAACGGACAAGAAATACTTTTCGGAGGATTATGAATTAGGTGAGAGATAATAAAAATGAGCTATGCTCTTAGTCATTTTATAATCCTCAAAGATATGACTAGCTGAGGATATAAACCTCCATAGAATACAACACATGATACTATTAAACTAATTGGTGAGGTGACCAAAATGACAGGGCCAAAATGTAAATAAAAAGAGAGTTTAGAGACTGACAGAAAGGAAAAGTCTAACAAAAAAAGAAATAGTAATTATAAAAAGAAATACATTCAAGATCAAATGGTTTCAATGACTGCACGTGTAACGTCCTCCTCTGTTTGATCAAGTACATGTTGTAACATTACTTCCCTATTTAACATCGGCGTCCTCGCCGACAAAAGTCTGGTCTCTTTCCCCTTTGTCCCCATTCCAAGACTTGTTTCGGGTGTTTGATATTCAAGGTTTCCATGTCTCCCACGAATTATCTTCATTCTCTCGATCCTTTCATTTGACCAATAATTGTCTTTGATTTTTGCCATCCACCTCTCGTTCCCGTTCACCCTAGACATTTTCTGGAATCTAGTCTGAAGTGCTCAACTTGGGAATCTCTTCAATCACTATAGGAGTTCGTAATACCTTTTTAACTGAGAAATTTAAAAATACATTGTGTATCTTTGTTTCCTACCCTAGCACCAAACAGTAAGCAACTTCACCGATTTGATCTGTGACTTGGAAAGGTCCAAAATATTTTGGAGACAGTTTATGATATTTTTTCGAACTGAAATGTGACGATAGGGTTGGAGTTTGACGAGGGACCAATCTCCAATTGCTAAACTAACATATGTTCTGCTTTTATCTTGTAGCTGTTTCATCCTATTTTGGGCACTTTACAGATGGAATTTGATCAACTAAAGAATTCTTTCCTCTTTAGCAAATTCTGATTAAGTTCTTCTACTTTTGAGTCCCTTATAAGGTAAGGAGTGTGTATGGGAGGTTTTTAACGTAGATGGCTTCAAATAGTGACATTAGTGTAGCAGAATAGAAATTCGTATTATACCACCATTCTGCAAGGGGTAAAAATTTGATGCGGTCGCTGGCCAGCCATACAACGCAATTACGTTCTCAAACATCGATTACCGACTTCTGTTTGCCCGTTCATTTGTGGATGATAAGCCGACAATAATGTAACTTAATAAATTCTCTCTAGAAAGCACTAAGGAAGATTTTATCTCGATCACCTATAATTGAGTTTATACGAAGCTTGAACACATTGTTAAGAAAGATTTTTGTCACTGTTTTTGTTGTGAACAAATGTTGTAACCCCATGAAGTGAGACATGTTTTAGAGTTAGTCTACCACCAAGAAGATCACAGTTTTACTCCCTACTTTAGATAAATTTTCAATGAAGTCCATAGAGATTGATTCCTAAACTTCTTCAGGAATTGCTATCGGTTGCAGGAGTCCCTTTGGAGTTGTCGTCTCTCCTTTGTTTCTTTGGCATACATTACAGGTTTGTATAAACTCTCTTACATCCTTGACTATTCCTACCCATGAATAAGTCATCTATAATTTCTTATGTGTAACCAGATTACCTAAATGTCCACCAGTGGGGCTTGAGTGCATTGAGACAATGAGGATCGACCGTAGTTCAGTGTCAAAGCCAACTACCAACTTCCCTTCTTTCTTCAAGGTACCATTGATGAATGTAAATTCCGGATGTGAACTTTCATATTCTTTGATTTACTCAATTAACTTGATCCGATTTGGGTCTGAACTCCAAGTTAAATGTATGCGTTTAATTATAGGAGAATGATACACTTGACAGTCCTACACATTGTAAATTTGCACCTCTTTTAGATAGGGCGTCCGCTGCCACATTGTCTTTTTCTTTTTTGAATTGAACAGAGAACTCATATCCCACCAACTTATAGAGCCATTTTTCCTGCGCAGGTGTTTGAACTCTTTGTTCCAACAGATACTTCAATGACTCATGATCTGTTTTAACAACAAAATGCTTATACCATAAGTAAGGTATCCATTTCTCGATTGCAAACGTGAGGGCCATGAGTTTCCTCTCGTAAGTTGAAGATAGATTTTCATCACTAGGTAATGAACTACTTATGAAGGCAATGTATGATTCTCTTGCATAAGAACAACACCAATTTTGCTGCCACTAGCATCAATTTCTACAATAAAGGGAATTGCAAAATCCTCTAAGTTGTTTAATTGACTCAAGTACTTGCCATGTCTCCATTGCCTTCAACTTCTTCAAATCTGTAGCAACTCCTTCTTAATTGATTATGTATCCAAGATATGCAATCTGAGTGCACCCAAATTCACATTTGCCCCTGTTGAGGAAGATAGTGTGTTGTCTTAGAGTTTCCAATACCAATATCAAATGTTTCAGATGTACTGCCCATGTTGAACTATAAACGAGGATATCATCAAAGAAGACTAGCACAAATTGTCGTAGAAAACGCTTAAGTACCAAATTCATCATACTCTGAAACGTGGAAGGAGCATTAGTCAATCTGAAGGGCATGACGAAGAATTCATACAATCCTTCACGTGTTTGAAAGACTATTTTATGATAGCATGTAGGTTTCATTCTTATATGATGGTAACCTGAGCGATAATGTCTAATTTAGAAAAGAACTCAGACCCGTGCAATTCTTCTAGTAGCTTCTCAATAGTGAGAATTGAGAACTTATCCTTGATCGTTGCATCATTCAATTGACGGTAATCAATACACAACCTCCATGTTAAGTCTTTTTTCCTTACTAATACCACAAGTGCTGCAAAAGTGCTATGACTATGTCGAATGATTTCCTTGTCTAACATTTCATCTACCATTGTCTCAATTTCAGTTTTCCGTAGTGCTGAGTATATATACGATCTTAGGCAAACTGGCTTTGTTCCCGTTTTTAACGAAATTTGATGATCATGATCTTGAATAAGGGAAATTCAGTTGGTTTTTAGAACAAGTCTTTAAACGAGGCTAAGATGAATGTCAACTCCCTAGGTATTTCTTGAACATTTAAAGCTGCAATTGTAAAAAAACTTACATGTATCCTTAGTCGCCAAGCTGCAATTGCAAAAAAACTTACATGGTCCCAATGACTTCACGTACTCCTCCATCTAATCAGGTAGCACATTATTAAGAGAAGGCAAGACTAGTGTAATGGTCTCTCAATTCACTGTTGAGTTTCAGGAATTAAAGACTGTTGATGGTGAAGATCCGCCAATGATTCTCCATCTCAATCCAAGATTGAGCGGCCAACATGTACTTGAGCAGAACACTTGCATTGAGATGTGAAGGTTAGAAATCTGATGATGGTGAAGAAACGTGTTAAATTTCTTTACATACTTCACATAATCTCGCATTCTTGATATTTCTTCGAATAAAGTCTTTTTTATGTTGTTTATGTGGAGTGGATGGGCAGGTGAAGTGTGAAAAGTGGATTCACGACGATGATAATCATTCTAGGGATCAAAATCTACATGGTGGCTTAACAGATTGATTGGTCGAAAGACAAAACTAACTGTTGATTGGCCATTCCCATTGTAGAAGACAAGTTATTTGTCCTCACTTTAAGAGCCGGCTTAGAAGGTTTCCATATTAGCATTGATGAGAGAAATGTTATTTATTTTCCTTATTCTTTCACTCTCTGTTTTTGTGTTTGTGTTTGTGTTTGTTGGTTGGTTGGTTTATAATGAATGATAGTAAATATGTGTTATTTCATATAATTTGTTAAGCCTGGTTTTGTTTGTTTGAGATTGCAAAGAAGAAAAAACCTATGTTAAAAAAACATTTGATTGTCATATAGTAAGAGATTAATTCAAATAAGGGTTTCATCACTTTCAACTGGTATATGCAACTAAGTATCAAAGTTAAAATACATTTTAGTATCCAATTGATCATATAAGTTGAAGTGAGGACCATTTTAGTAAATGTAAATCGTTTAAGGACTAAAGTCAAATTTTGTACTTAGTATATATAAAAACAAAATGATGTAATTCATTAGTTTTTCAAATAAAAAACAGAAAATAGATTCGTGCCCTAGTTTTCGCGAGCGATCGTCTTCTTCGTTGAATCAAAGCAAGAAACCATGGCTGGTTCACTTCCAAAAGCATGGAAATCTCTCTCTCATTTGTCTCAGCGTCTCTCGTTTCACTTACTGTCACTGCTTCGGCGGCCGCGTTCATTCTCCAGCTTTGGCTGGCGAAAGTTTTCATTTACTCCCTCCCGCTGTCTCTCTAAACCAAGCGAGTAATCAAGCACTTCATTTGCGAGTAATTAATTTTTGTTTTTATTGGAGTCAAAATGAGTGATGACTTCCATGTTGCTTAGAATGGTTAGATGATACTCTTCTATCTATGTTAGGAAAGAATTGGTGTTTTCAATTATTTATTTATTTAGGCCTTGGTTGATCTAGGGTTACTTCATACTTGAATAATCAAGTGGTTATTGGGTTATTTGAAAAAAAGGACATCATGGTTATACAAATTTAGTGGAAAAATATGGTAGAGGATATTTTGGTTGATGATATGAATGATGTGATTGATTATTACATTCTTGATTTGATAGTGGATTATTTGAAATTAATCTCAAATAATGTCATACTTTATTTCATGATATGGTGATATGCATACTAGAAGATCTCAGGAAGCATGCAAAGGAGAAGAACAATTCTTTTGATATCAAGATGCAGAAGGAAATAAGCAATCAATCAATCTAGTGTATTTATTTGTCACTTCAAATTGACATAAAATGATTATTTATTACAAGCTTGATAAGCTAGCTATTGGTTTAACATTTCATCTCTTGCATGGAATGAGAGGTTTACCACACAAGCCTTTGTTTCCCACGAATGCGCTTATAGGAAAATCACTCAACGGCTTCCCAAAAGGAATTTCTCCTTCCAGTTTATTATACGACAAGTTGAACTCATGCAGTCTGTTCAGATTCAGGAAACTTTTCGGCACTTCTCCTGTGAACTGGTTCTTCTCCAGCAAGACCGACACCAACATGCTTACATTTCCCAGAACTTGTGGCAGACGAGAACCCAACTGGTTGTAGCTCAAATCCAAACGTTCTAGTGATTCCATGATTCCAATGGAATCTGGTACGCCACCACTTAACTTGTTACGTGACAGATTCAGGTTTCGTATATTTTTCCCTGACGATCCTTTTCCTAGTGTTCCAATCCCGCCAGAGAATTGATTGTCTGAAAGATCTAAATTCAACATGTTGCCATTCAATTCCTGAAACACGTCTATACTCCCAGTCAGCCTATTTGAATGAAGATCAAGATTTCCCAAGCTGTTCAACCGTAGAACTGAAGCGGGTATCCCTGAATCCAGTGAATTCCTTGACAACTTCAGAGAGTAGAGCCTACCAAAGCTCCCTAGCCATTCAGGTATAGGTCCGGTTAAATTGTTGACTGATAGGTCAAGCTCCATTAAAGAACTGGCGGCATACTTCAAGATTTCTGGTATTGGACCATTGATATTATTTCCAGCTAGGTTAAGGGTGCTAATTGAATGCATTTCTACTAGCCATTTTGGGATGGAGGAAATATTTAAAGCATTAAACGACAGATCAAGAATTTGGAGATATGGAATCAAAGAGATCTCCTTGAGCAAAGGACCCTTGATGGAGTTACGGGGAACACTTAGAACTAGTAACTCTTTCATTTGGCCAATGGATGCTGGTAAATTACCTGATAAATTGTTTCCACCTAGATACAATTCACTTACAGATGAGAGATTACCGAAGCTGGAAGGAATAGGACCGTCGAACTTGTTATTTTCTAGGTGCAGTCTCTTAAGTGAGGTTAACGATCCAAAGGTGGAAGGTATTTGTCCATTGAGTTGGTTATTATTCAGATTCAGGTAGGCTAGAGATCGCATATAGCTGTTGTTTGAAGGAAACGGGATATTTCCTTCTAGGCGATTACTTTCTAAATCCAGGAGTGTAAGGGCGGTTAAGTTGGCTATTGAAATTGGGATCTTCCCGCTTAATTTATTATTCGAAAGGTCAAGCTGTTCTAAAACCCGCAAATTACCAATCTCATTTGGTATAGGACCGGACAGAACATTTCCTCCGAGATCCAGTATCACCAGATTCGTCAACTCAACTAAAGCATCAGGTAATTCCCCGGAAATTTTATTTGTGTTTAAAACTAGTTTTTTCAGTTTTTTCCCGAAACTTGTAGGCAGAGTTCCAGATAAGCTATTATCGTTGAGATATACTGCTTCGAGTTTAGTTAACTTACCGAAATTTTCTGGAACAGGGCCGGTTAGCATGTTATGAGCGAGGTTCAACTCTCTGAGCGATGAAAGCTTACAGATTTCTTGTGGGATGCTTCCTTTCAGATTGATGGATGAACTGAGATCAAGAACTTCAAGATTTGTGACGAGAGCTATGGAAGGGGAAATCTCACCGATCATATTTGTCGAAAAAGGAGCATCATCGCGTGTAAATACCCCCGGAAGGTTTACTTGCGTTACTCTGCCCGTCTCATTGTGGCAAACGATGCCATCCCATTTGCAGCAGTTGAGCCCAGTCCAAGCCTTTAGACGGTCTGAGCCATCGGTTTTGATCCCAGCCTTGAACTCGGTTAGTCCTTTCAGGTCCATTTCGTGGCATGCTTTGATATGACTCCCCATATCCTCCGATACTCCGTAGGACTCGAAAGACAGCAGTTGAAGAAGAAGAAGAACAAACAATGATCTGCAGACCATTTTCATTTTTTTACTATGAACTGGTTAGTCCCTCTTCCTTTCTTTGTTATATGTAGTAGTTTGGGTCAAAGATCTCAGATATCATAAAAGCTTTCTTTATTTTCTTTTAGTTAATGACTTTATCTTTTTTTTTTAGGTTTTGTTTGGTATGGGCTATTTTGTTTTCCTTTGCTTTAATGTTGATATTTTAAAATTGGAATTGTAAGTGAATCCAATCTAAGTATGGGACTTGCTTTTTAAACACTTTATGGGCAATATTTTGTTTCCAAAATCAATTAGGGATTATATTTCACTATCAAAAAAATTAACTATGATATTCTTATATTTTATTGCTTGGCTTTAAATAATAGTTCAACTGCAATTTATGTTATTCATTCTTGAAATACATGTCAAAGAAATTCACCATTGATCACTTTCTTCTTTCTTACCATTGATGGTGTCTGATATCAATTTTGTATGTTTTATGGCACTTTTTGATTTAAAAATCTGTACCTGTAATTAATATGATTATTTTTCTCCTTTTAATTGAATATTCTGTAGTTATACAAATTGGTTTTTACTATCATTCCCGTTCTGAAACAACAATAAAATTTTGATATTAACCATATAAAAAATATTACTTTAAACCAAACAGGTCTTAAAGTTTACAGTTGTACAAAAGTATAATTATGTCTTGATTATGATGACTTCATATTTCTGCCTCTGGTCATACTATAAAGTATAAAGAAAATAATTATAAATTCAGGAGATCATTGTTAGTCAAATATCTCCTATTCCAATAAATAAAGCCTAATTAAACAAAGTTTTTCTCTGTTCTCAAAATCTACAAAATAATCTAATAACAAGTGAAGAGAAACAGATTCTCTAGGACTGATTTGTTTTGGAGATTAAAAGTGTTTATAAAAAAATGAATTAAATAGTGTTATTGGGTTATTAGTTTCATAACAAATTAAAATTGGAATCAATATTTAAGAGTCATTTCATAAAATAATAAGATCATCTCCTATATAAAATTTATATACTCAAAAAACACATTAAGTATCACGTCAACAGTAATCTATTTTTAATTTAAAAACTCATTTTTAAACGCAAAAGACTATTTTATTTTACACCAACTTTTTAACTTTTTCAATAACTATTTATATATTTATCAAATTTACAAATTAAACCCCAATACTTTTTTCAAGCACACAACATTAAAAAAAATTATGATAAAATTATAAATCAATAATTTATATATAACTTAAAATCTTTTTAGTGTGCCATGAGTGACAAAAATAAATAAATTAAAATCATTAAAAAAATACAAACTACACATTGCGTGAAAAAAAATTACACTATACTATACGAACACAAAAATTACATTAAAACAAATATTATTAAACAAACAAATTAAACATCATAAAATAAACGCAAATTACACTAAACAAGAACATTATTAAAAAAATAAGCATTATTAAAAAAATACTTCGTACACACAAAATAGACGATATATCAATTCTTAAAATTGGTGTACTCCTCCCACAAATGACCAGTGAATGCATTACGAAGTGCAATGTGAGCTTCTTTATATCTTATTTTTTCGCACCGAGATATAAAATCTTGAAATCGAGTATTTTTTATTTATCATCATTTCGACATCCGACGAAAGCATTTCCGTTTCAATTTCAATAGGTGCACTAAGATTAGGGGTGAGAAAAATTACCGATATTAAAAGTATATCGAAAATACCGTACCGCAATATATCGAAAATATCGATTTTTAAGGTATACCGAAAAAAATGTAAGATATGATACCAAACCGAAATTATTGGTACGGTAAAGGTATGAGATTTTTAAAATTTTGATATATCGAGATATAACGAAATACCGAAATAATATTTATAAGTTAAAATATATATATAATAATAATTAAATATATTTGATATTAATTTAATTATAGAAATATAATTTTTGAATAATATCAAAATATAATTATACTGAAATATTATTCAATATATGCAATCTCTATCTTATCGATGATATTAATTTTTTTAAGTTAATATGTTTTTTAGGTATCAAAGGTATAATATCGATACCGTACCGAAATTAAGGTATACCGAAATCAAGGTAAGGTAAATGTATGGATTTTTTGTATACCGAAATTAAGGTATATCGAAATCAAGGTATACCGAAATCAAGGTAAGGTAAAGATAATACATTTTTTGCATACCGAAATTTTAGATAAGGTATAAGGTATGGATAAAACACTAAGGTATACCATACCGACCCACCCCTAACTAAGATCATGTTCATCCTAAATAATCATATTATGCAAATTATACATGTAGTCATTACATCATGCAACACTTCTTTTCTCTATTATCGTACCGGTCCTACTACAATTGCAAAACGTGATTGAAGAACTCTAAATGCACATTCAACGTCCTTTCTATATGCTTCATGTTTCACTGTAATTTTTTTTCGGATCACGTGGCTCATGAATTATTTGCATAATGGTAAACCATTTTGGATATATGTTATTAACTAAATAATAGCCCATATTATATTATTTTCCTTGAATTACATAATGAGTTGTAGGAAAAATACCTTGAGTTAGATTTGAGAACAGATAAGATGACTTCAACACATTTATATCGTTGTAGTGCTTGGAAAACCGAAATACGCATGCTATATCCATAGTCATAATCTGCTACAACTTCAAGAATGATCGTAAGCTTTTCATTACGGTCTGCATATTGCCCGACCCATGCGGTAGGACAATTTTTTCACATCCAACACATACAATCTAAACCTCCTAACATTCTAGGAAATCCTCGTTTGTTTCCAATATAGAGAAGTCTAGAAATATCATTTGTTGTTGGCCTTCTAAGATAACGTTCGCCAAATATTTCAGCCACAACTTGACAAAATCTTTTCATGCTTTCAATTGTAGTAGACTCTCCAATTTAATATACTCGTATGTGAAATTTGCTAGAATACCATATGTCAATATACAAAAAACTGATGTTATTTTTTGTATTGGAGATAATCCAAGTTTGCATTTATTGTCCGATCGTTGTTGGAAGTAGTGATCATGATCTTTGACTATGTCAACAATTCAAAGGAACAACGAACGAGACATTCGATATCTTCGCTGAAACATAGTCTCGTTGTATGATGGATTATCTGAAAAGTAATCATTATATAACCTACGATCAACAATCTCTCGATCACGATTGATAATAATATGTCCAGGAACTGAACCACCGTGTAATACTTGATGGTTTTGTTGTTGAAGAAGTTGTTGGATGATCACATTGTTATTAGTGATGACACAATATAACATTTCTTGTTTTTGACTAAGAGCGTTTATGATCACCGTATCATCATCATTTCAAGAAAAAAAGAATAAGAAGAAGAATTGTCAACGTTGAAATTCATTTGAGAGAATTGAGGTTTGGATAAGAAAATATAGGTTACAAGTTATGAGTGACTTAATAATATCATGATAATATGTTAGGTATTTATAGTAATAAACTTTGTAGTGTGTAGTCATTTTATGTCAAATGTGTTGATAATTATGATAAAATTTGTAGTTTGTAGTCATTTTGTATTAGATGTATTGATAATTGTGATAAACTTTGTAGTGTGTAGTCATTTCTTGTCAGATATGTTGATAAACATAATAAATTTTGTAGTGTGTAGTTATGCGGTTGGAGTAGTTTGTCGTTTCCTTTTAAATTCCGGTAAGACACACTAGGAAGCGGTTAAGTGGCTAATGAGATATCTTCGAGGGATCTCCAAATACGCTTTGTGTTATGGTACTTTAAAACCACATGTTAAAGGGTTTTTGATTCAGATATGAGTGGTGATATTGACACAATGGGATCAACTTCAGGTTATCTATTTACTTTTGGAGGAGGAGCTGTATCATGGCAGTCTTGTCTACAGAAATGTGTTGCTTTGTCTACTACATAAGCTGAATATATTGTCATTACTGAATGTTGTAAGGAAATGAGATGGATGAATGAGTTATTGAAGGAAACGGGTATAACACAAGACAAGTTTGTGGTGTTTAGTGACTCACAAAGTGCTATACATGTGAGAAAGATTCCAAGTTTCCATTCACGTTCAAAACACATCCAAAGAAGGTACCTTTGGATCCGTGAAGTGCTCGAGAAGAAGGAGTTATACTTAGAGAAAGTGCATACAAATGAGAACATGTTAGATATGATGACAAAGGGCTTACCAAGAAGCAAGCATGAGATATGTTGTGCCAAAGCCAGAATGGTTCCGGCAGAAGCGTCACGATGATGAATGTTTATAGCAATATTCTCCCATGGCTCGGAAGGGGGAGAATTGTTAAGGTGTTTCTTGCCATTGCGAGCGGGTTTTAAATTCCGGGTAAATAGGCCAGGGTTTTCTGTTATGAAAACGGGTTAGAGTATAAATACTTTTTTGGGTATTTTTCTCATAACATAGTAAGGTTGAGAGAGAGTGAACAGATCTATGGGTTTTCTACTTCTTTCTTGTTCTTTGGCTGATCTAGAGAGAGATTGGGGGAGCTTTTTATTGTGGAGTATTCCAATCATTCTTAGTGTAATCACTTCTTTCATTTGAGAGAAGAAAATGTAAGTTTCTACTATTGACATTTCTTTAATTTAGTGAAACTTATCCCTCCCGTGGACGTAAGTCGATTTTGATCGAACCACGTATATTGCGTTGTGATTTTTTTGTGTTATTCTAGTTCTTGGTAATCTGTTTGTCGTCATAGACGATTTGGAATCTGATTTGTTACAGATTTATATTTCTAAGAAGATCTGTAGTTTTTCTGTTGCAAAACCCAACAAATAATACATCATCGATGATAACACTATGCAGGAAACAATCAAAAAAAACTTCTTGAAGAAATGAGAAAGAGAAACGAACAAATTAAATATTATTTGGATATGAAAAACAAGAGCCATGCACTCAAAGACAAGAGCCATGCACTCAAAGAAATGAAGGAAGAAAACATATTGCAAAATTTGAGTTCCATTAAAGATCCAAATATTTAAGCATTTATTAAAGATGAACAAGTACAAATTTTAAAAAAGAGAGCTCAAGGTCAACAAGATCCATTCATAACGGGTCAACCATGGGTCAATCAGATCCATTCACAACCGATGCATTTTCACAAATAAATATTGGAGAAAATGATTCTAATTTACGATTATTAATCATATTTTTATTGATTATCATTATTTTTTATTATTTATGTTGTATTTTTAATTACGGTGGAAAATATAATTTTTATTTTTAAACATGGTTAAAGATGTAATTTTAATTATTGTAAAAAATAAATTTTAATTTAAAGTATTGTAAGAGATATATTTTTAATTATGGTAAAAAATGTAATTTTTATTTTAAAGTAATATAATTATTCTATTTTGTTATTTTTTAGTTTTTTTATCAATATTATTTATTATTATAAATTTATGATACATAAAAAAAATATTAATATAAAAATATATGATAAAAAAAAAATTAAACATATAAATAAATTATATACAACCTAAATATAAAAATTTAATTAAATTAAAAATGAAAGGACCAAATTAAATATTTTAAATAAATAATATAAAAAAGTTAAATATTCAAAATAAAAAATTAATAAACTTGAGGGTTTTTTTTTATAAAAAAAAATTCATTTATGGGTTATGTGAGAGAAGGGTGTAATCCCATTTTTTGGTTTCGGTTTCGCGTTGGGATGGAGAGGAAGAAATGGATATTGGTATGGAGTTGGTAAGGATGTAGATTTTGGAGAGAATCTTATGTCCAAAGAAGCCTTCAAGGAAACTATTAAAAATGTGTATTTTAAGTTTTGTAACCCTAACTTGTTTCATAAAGTGTTCAAAGGATGAAGGGGGCTTGCTTGAAAATAATTTTATTGTTTAGAAAGTTTATTATTTTGAATAAAATTATTATAATATTATTAGTATTTTATATTTTAAATAGTTATAGATGAAAATAAAAGTACTTTAATAAACTGTTTGATTAGTTTGATGGAATATAAAAAATGGGCTGGGATTATGTTGAATTGTATAGTTGATTTAAGACAATTGCAAATCTTGGATTTTTCTTGATGCATATTTGTTTGTTTCTCTATTCATATTTCTTCTTCTTTTGTCTTATTTATTTTTGTATTAAATCAATTATTATTTTCCCCTGAAACCTACCTAAATTATTTTTCATGGATTGTCCTTGTCCAAGAGATTGGATCCATCATTATTTTCTCCATAAAACAAATAGGGCTAAGCTTGAAGAATAAGGCTGATTTATTTGCTAAATATTGAGCTACAAATTCAATTTATTCAAGTTCACATAAGTTTAAGTTTGTTTGATATGCTTAATTGTTCTGATTTATTGTTCTTATTTTCTTTACATTATACATGCTAAACGTTCAAGTATGTTTAATTTTATAGTATGAATAGCTTATTCGTTAATTATAGGTAGAATCAAATTAGTACAATTGAACCATTTTCTATAATCTTGTATGTTTTGATAGGTTATGATTTGTAACCCTGTGAATCTCACAACATCACGTGTGGTTGAAACGTGACATTCGGGCTCGGAGATCATCAATTTTGGTTTGCGTGTCAGGCATCGTTTTAAAATAAAATATTATTTTAAAATGTTTTGATAATACCTAACTTACATCTTTTAGAATCAATTATGTAAAAATAATTATTATTATTCAAATTTAAATAATTTGGGGATTTGCTGTAATCAAATGGCGATTTGATTTTTATGAAATCCTAGTTTAAATTAATTAAACATAAATAATTTAAGAAAGATTATTTATTAGAAGAAAAAGTCGCCAATATATTTTAGAAAAATCAATAAAAAGGATGTACGTGTACATACATATTTTACAACTTAGTTTCGTTTGGTTCGAAGTTTTGTGATACTCGGGAAATGGATTCCGAGCTATATCCTTCGTACCCATTAAAAACATTATCTACATTATAAAATTGGTTTTAGAAAATCAGTTGTATAACGTTTGAATTTTAACCGATTATTCTTCATGTTCTAATCATGCTTATAGGTTTTAGCATTATTTGAAATATTGAATAACAATATTAAAATGCTGGTACCTGATGCGGATGATCACTAATGAGGATTATACCTGAAGAAGATTAGTCAAAATATTTGTTTGGAAAATATTCAAAAATATTTTGAAATTATTTTTCAATCTCTCGGGATTTTTAGAAAATAGATTGAGTTCCAAAATTACAAAAATAATTTTGAATTTTAAAAAGTGGAACCAAACAGGTCTTAGGATCGGAGTCCTAAGCCTTGGGTTCGATTTTTTTGGTCGGGGTCAAGAGACCCTCGGTTTGGGTCGAGGAGCCTCTCGGTTGAGGCTTGGGATTCTCGGTCTACGTACCGAAGTCCCTTGGTTAGGGTGCTAAGGACTCTTGGTCATTGGCTAGAGTTTACCGGTCTATGTGTGTAAACATATCAGTCATGGGTTAGCCTTGTGTTAAGTTTCTTGGTCGAGGTGTATAAACCTCTTAGTTCGGGGCTAGCTATGGGCTAAGTCCCTTGGTTCTGGGCTCGGGAGCTCTCAGTCCCAAGCTTGGGATTCTCAGTCCCAAGGTTAGACCTCACGGTATTGGGTCTCGGGAGTCTTAGTCCCAGACTCAGACCACTTGGTCCTAGGTTTGGGATTCTCAGTCCCAAAGTTAGACCTCTTGGTTCTAAGTCTAGGGATTCTCGATCTCAGTCTCAGACCACTTGGTCCTAGGTTGGATCTCACGGTCCAAGATGAAAATCCTCGATCGAACCTCACGGTCCTAGCTCAAGAAGAACAACGGTCAGATCTCTCGCTCCTATTTGAAATTTCGGTTAAGGTTCGAATTTTCTTAGTCATAGATTTTGGCTAGGACCGAGGATTCTCGGTCAGACATCTCGATCCTCAAAAACACAAAATGCAGGTTTTGTAATTCTTATTTTTGAGCTTGGATTTTTTGATCCAAGAGTTTGGGTAACTTCACAAAGCTCCTAGGAACATGCTGATCATTATCTCAAGGTATCAATCTACATGGATGATGATCAATTTGTTCCAAATAGTTTGTGATCAAAATTTGAGTTTTTGATTTTAAAGATGTTTTGAAGTGTATTACTGATTTCGGTGTTGCCCGATTTCGGATCAGTCATAATGCATCTTGAATATTATATTAATAAATCATCTTTGTGTTAAAAAAAAGATATCCAAAACCTAGAAACAACACTACTTCCTTCAACCTGAGCAAGCACAAAAGAATGAAAATTGCTTCACTTGCTTTAAAATGTAAAAAGAAGTGAAGCAATCGCATAAGAGTGAAGATTGCTTCACTTCACTTCTTTTTACAATGTAAAAAAAGTAAATTAAGCGCAAAAGAGTGAAAATTGATTCACTTCACTTTATTTTACAATGTAAACTGAACTATTGATGAATAAATTGCACGATTATATATATGCCTATAATTTTCATGTAGAACCATTAACATATTCATGTAAATGCATTTATACCTTCATGTAAAAAGTATTTGAACCTTCATGTAAACTCTAGAGTTATATATAAGTATTTATATAAGCAATATTATTTAATATAAGTAATATTATCATAATATAATTAAAACCCATATATTAATAAAACTAATATATATATATATATATATATTTTACATTAGTGCATTTATTAATAAAACACATAGAATTGAAGCTATTTTTACTAAATTTCACTCGCTTCTGTTCTATTTATATTGTAAATATAAGTGAAACTAGCTTCACTGAAGTCCACTTCTCTTGATTCTATTTTATTTACATTGTAAATAGAAGTGAAACAAGCTTCACTCATGTGCGCTTCATTCACTTCACTCCCTTTTACATTCCTTTTACCATGTAAAAGAGAGTGAAGAAAGCGCAAAAGGGTGAAGATTGTTTCACTTTACTCCCTTTTACATTCTTTTTACAATATAAAGGATGCTAATCAAGCGCATAAAAGGAAGTGAAACTAGCTTAACTTCCGCCTACATTGTAAAAAGAAGGTAAAAGGAAGTGCAGTGAAGCTAGTTTCACTGAAGTGCGCTTTCTTCACTTCATTTTACATTGTAAAGAAATGTGAAACAAGTTTCACTTATGTGCATTGCTTAACTTTTATTTACGGTGTAAATGAATATCTAGCTTCACTCTAGTGCGGTTCCTTCACATTTTTTACCTTGTAAATAAATTTGAAACTAGCTTCACTCTAAATAAGTATTTATTATTTTTAATAAATAATTACATATATATATATATATATATTAATAATTTTATTTTATTCATTATTTTATAATCTATATAATTATATATTATATATTAAATATAAATATATATAACAATATATTTAAAAATTAATTTGCGATATATTTAAATTAATTTTTATTAATTATTTTATAATTTATATAATCATATATTAAATATATATATTTATAACAACATATTTAAAAATTAATTTATGATATATTTAAATAAAAATAAATAAATTTGTTTATTAATTTGTCTCCTTTTTATGAATTTATATATAATATATATACATACACAATATTATAAATTAAATGTGAAGCTAACTTCACTCTATTGCGCTTCCTTCATTTTTAATTACACTGTCAGTAGATGGGAAGCTAACTTCACTCTAGTGTGCTTGGTTCACTTTTATTTACACTTTAAATAAATGTGAAGCTAACTTCATTGAGGGAATAATTGAAATAAATAGAAAATTTTCTGCTGCACTCCCACTATTCACTTTCTCTCACTCCCACTATTTATTTTCTATCTCGGCGATCTTTCAAACCTTATGACGATTCTTCTCTTCTATAATCTTCTTGTAAAAATGACACAAAACGACAACAACGCCATGCACGTGGTAGTATCCAACAATCAAGAAATCGTCTTAGCAACATTTAACAACAACGAAATCTGTTAGAAATCTTGTCTTGAAAAATAACAGAAATATATATATAAACGATGTTACAAACAAATTAAATAAATACAATGTTACAAAGAAAGAAATCACCAGATAAAATGTTGATTCGAGGCATGTGTTAGACACATTTCCCTTAAAACAGTTCCACCGTCTCCCCGTGTGCTAGAGCTTGTCACAGATGGCTGTCTTCCAGGGTACAACGAATCTAGTAGTGATTCAGCACCGGAATCACTACACAACGAGCTTGACAAAGTACCTGAACTATCACCGAGTTTCAACAGAAAATATCGAGCGAAGAACTCGAAGAAACACTCACAAGACAAGAAGAAGGCCTTTTGGAATTCTAGAGTGAGAAAGATGAAGGATGAAGTATGTGTAAAATGAATAATGAATGGGTATATATTGCTGAGAATTAAACCTGTAAATAAAACCATCCAAACGTTTATTAGCAATAAATATTGCTCATTCATTTGTTAATTAATCCATAACTAATTAACATCAGCCTATACGTTGATTTGCAGAAATGCAATGTTAGACATTCAATGCTAATGCTAGCTAATTGAAGAGTCCATACGTTAGCCAATAGGCCAATTAAAGCTAAATGTTTATCCTAACATTATGCTTTAATTTTCTAATTAGGCATTAAATATTAATTAAACAATTAATATTTAATTATAATTTGGATTAAATTCACCGTTAATTCACGTTTGAATTTGTGTGAATTTTATTTGATTTTATTTATTTACAATCTTATTTCCATTCATTAATGGAATTAGCTTAATTCCAACAATCCCCCACATTAATGGAAATTGAAAGATTAACCCGGTGAAAGGTTCAACAGTTGAATTCTACATAGGATAGGTAGGTGTAACCCTTTGAACCTTCCCTTGTGAAAGTATATAACTTTACTAGCCGATTAGTAGACTCGATGTCCTTGAACTATTCTGCCATTTGTGTAAACGATTACACACTTTCACATAAAATTCTCCCTGATACATGTCAAGCTCTCATGGTTGTGTCCATTTTGGCCATGGAACACGTGCCTGGTTCTGTGAGAGGGTCTAGAATTGAGCCGTGCAATTCTTTCGAAGCGGCCCCACTTCTCCCTCACATAGGTGACCTCTTTTCTCACAAAGAATCATTAAAAGCGATATGCTTATCCTCGTCAAAATATATATTGTTTCGTTATAGGATTAATCCTCAACAATAACTTTCCAAGTTAGTACAATTAGGTTGTCCCATTGAACCTAGTTCTTGGGATCTCCAGTCTGCATAGGTTGGGTTTTCCTTCATACCAACTTATAGTAGGCTAATGTCTCAAAAGACTTCAAACTATCTCTCTATTCAATAATCTGATTAGTGGATCCACA
Source organism: Impatiens glandulifera (assembly GCF_907164915.1). NCBI lineage: Eukaryota > Viridiplantae > Streptophyta > Magnoliopsida > Ericales > Balsaminaceae > Impatiens > Impatiens glandulifera. The sequence goes on along the minus strand of NC_061865.1, from coordinate 10,422,237 downwards.
ATGTTATCTTTGACTTACATAGTCAAATTTGATAACTCCATTAGAGAGTATAGTCTAATGACATTATGTCTAAGACGTGTATGTCTAGACTTGTCACTGACTCTAAGCTTGTCCAATTTTCAATTACTATCACAATAATTAGAAATTTATGTTGGTACATTCTTAGTTAACCTTGTAACATCTTCTAATAAGAAACATAGTCATTTGTACATGCTTATCATTTAATTTTTTATGAAAATATTGTTTACCTGGCTAACTAGTAGACAAAATGTCTTTGAACTATTCCGCCTTCGTGTAAACAATTATATATTTTACATAAAAATATTTATTTTTTAACATAAGTCAAAAATATAGATTATAACGTTTAATCTATCCATCATAAGTTTCTTAGAAGATTTCCATACGTAGATTGCACTTCTAAGTGTAAACATATTCACTTTAAGACGTAAAGTCTTTCATTTAATAATATCAATATATCATTTGATAACAACATGATATTTCGTTTAGTGCAATTCCTATCCTTTATGGATTTAATCATTTTTATCGTAATTTTCAACGATAAAAATATGGTACAAAAGACACATAATGAAATAATTTTCATTGTCTTCATGATATATATAATTGTCACATCCACTTTTTAATAAAAGTATGATCAAATTTTCATATCATTATTATAAAATTTGTTATAAGTCATATCAAAACTTTATAAACTTTCATTTTCATTTATTTCATAAAATCCTTTTGAAGACATTAATTCTTCATAGTTTTATGAAAATAATGTCAAAATATGACACGTTTCTTGATTTCAAAATCCTCAAATCTAAAATATCGATTTGAACACCAACTCAGCAAATATAAACAAGACATTTTCTTGTTATTTTCTTTCTTTTTGTAAAGTTGCGCAACTTTATCTTTTATAGAGAACAGATTTCTCTAACAATAAATTATCTTTTTATTTATCATAATATACACAATTATTTTTGTGTTATAATCAATAAAAATATTTGCCCCCACATTCGTGTTGGTACCCTTTTTTAAATCACACACTTATATGATTTAAATGAATGATTTTATAATCAAGAAATTGTCACACAATTCTTTTACAAATTTCTTTTGTTATACTTATCATACAATGAATAAGATAACTATATCATAAATATTTAATTGAATAAAATATAATTTCTATACAAGAGATTAGAATGTTTATTCATATATAAATCATTCTTCACATAATCTCTACATAAGAAATTAAAATATTTAATCAATTAAAATATTCATTTCAACAATTAATTTCTATAAAAGAAATTAGAATATTTAATCAAATAAATATTCACCATATCACATGATTTCTACAAAAGAAATCATAATGTTTTAAGCATCTTTGACCGAAACCGCTTAAACATTTATTTTCGATTGCACGTTTGCATCCCGCAATATCGGCACGTTTGCCACATTATTCTCAAATCAAACAAGACTTTTCTTGTAATTATTTGATTTCAAAATATCAAATCCAATAAATCTTTATGATACAATTAAACAATGTATATCAAATATATTATATTATACCAAATTTAATATATCCATATATATGTTATTATATATTATTGCTTCATGAATTTTTGTCACCACAACAAAACAACTATAGTATATATAGTCAATAACATAGAAACGTAATCAAATAAATAATATGTCATATATTATTAAACAAATATATATATACAATTTCATTTATCATCAAAAATACGTTTAAAAAATACATGATAATTAATTAGAATATTAATTATTACACTTAATTAGAATGTTGATCATTTATCTTTAATCGAATATAAAACTAACTAATTATAAAAATAAATATTCATGTCATCAATTATTCGTTTCTTAATTAATTAGATGACATATAACATTCTTTAACAATTCTTTGTCAATCAAAGAATACAATTTGTGACAAATTTCAAAATTATCTATTAAAATAAAAATAGATAGAAAATAAATCTTAATTTATATATATATATATATAAATTTCTAGATAATCATACTTATTATGAATAACATGAATCATCATATTATTAGCTAATATGCATGATTTATAATAATAATCAATTAGCAATATGATCAAATAAAACATAACTACAAATGTACCTCATGTCTTAATCGAAGTAATTACATTATCGTGTTATGAACGATAATCCACGTGAAGCGGCAATGCTCAAAACAAATCTAGGTGGATCATTCTCACCGAGATAGTTCTTGCGAAATTATTTCGACTTACATAATTGTCTCTTTCAATGCATGAATAGAATAAGTTCTAACACAAACAACTTATTTAATCTTAAGAAATTAAAATTTCTATACTCAATTTATTTCATAATTTCCACATAAGAAATTATAATAATTTCAACATTCATAATTAATGTCATTTAGACAAATCATGTTTTTTTTTTATAAGAAATCATTATGAACACATTAATCTCATAATTTTTACACAAAAAAATTATAATGATTTTCACATCAAGACTCAAGTCTGAATTTTATAAAGAAATCATTAACTACACCATTCATCTCCAACATCAATGGATAGAGTCATTTTAAGGAGTCAGATTTCTACCAAGAAATCATTGACTATCCATTCATCTCATAGTTTCTAAAGTCATTTTAGCTAGTCCGATTTCTATAAAGAAATCATTGACTACCCCCATTCAACTCATAATTTCTACACAAGAAATTAGAATGGTTTTTAACATCAATGACCATTGTCATTTTAACAAATCTGATTTCTACAAAAGAAATCATCTCATCAGAGGGATTCGAACACATGACCTCTTTTCCTCCACGCCTCATTGCGTCTAAATATTGAACCACTGCGCCAATGCACTCTTTCAATGTTATATTACTGTTTACGACCTTTTGTCTTCTTTTTAGAGAAACTTAATTTTGTCTTCTTTTTGACTTAAACTCTGTCAAACAATGAATATATACACATTTAAAACCATAATAAAATGTAATATATAAAACAATGTATAAATAAAGATATCATCTCTTTATTTATTAAATCATCCTACCATATTCTTATTAATTATATTGTTTAATTAAAAAGAAGGTATATATTATAATTATTTATTTTAAAACTGAAACCATATGTTTCAATTATAATTAATTTTAACACCATAAATTTTATAAAAATTGAAAGCTAACATATTAGTTACTTTCTTATTTTCATTCATTATTATTAATAATTTTAATAACCAAACAAATTTTTAAATAAGACTGAACAAATTAAATTATTGTGTTCTAATTTATTTTCTATATAACATTTGTATAATGAATATACAAATTAATGTTTCTTGAGAAAATTTTCATATCAAAATATATTAGCTTATAAAACTAAGCTTTAACAGCATAAGAACATATGTGTTAATAATCAAACATATTTATATGCAATAAAGACTTATCTTTATTTGTTGATTCCTTAAGATGAATCTTTTTCATTTTTTCGAAATGAACATCATCTCTTCCGCAACACCGCGACTTGTATTTCTGAAACATCAAAGACAAAAAATATATTCGATGGTGCAAGCTCTTAAATAGCTTAACACAAAGAAACTGTTTTAAGATTGTTAGAAATCTTGTCTTGAAAAATAACAGAAATATATATATAAACGATGTTACAAACAAATTAAATAAATACAATGTTACAAAGAAAGAAATCACCAGATAAAATGTTGATTCGAGGCATGTGTTAGACACATTTCCCTTAAAACAGTTCCACCGTCTCCCCGTGTGCTAGAGCTTGTCACAGATGGCTGTCTCCCAGGGTACAACGAATCTAGTAGTGATTCAGCACCGGAATCACTACACAACGAGCTTGACAAAGTACCTGAACTATCACCGAGTTTCAACAGAAAATATCGAGCGAAGAACTCGAAGAAACACTCACAAGACAAGAAGAAGGCCTTTTGGAATTCTAGAGTGAGAAAGATGAAGGATGAAGTATGTGTAAAATGAATAATGAATGGGTATATATTGCTGAGAATTAAACCTGTAAATAAAACCATCCAAACGTTTATTAGAAATAAATATTGCTCATTCATTTGTTAATTAATCCATAACTAATTAACATCAGCCTATACGTTGATTTGCAGAAATGCAATGTTAGACATTCAATGCTAATGCTAGCTAATTGAAGAGTCCATACGTTAGCCAATAGGCCAATTAAAGCTAAATGTTTATCCTAACATTATGCTTTAATTTTCTAATTAGGCATTAAATATTAATTAAACAATTAATATTTAATTATAATTTGGATTAAATTCACCGTTAATTCACGTTTGAATTTGTGTGAATTTTATTTGATTTTATTTATTTACAATCTTATTTCCATTCATTAATGGAATTAGCTTAATTCCAACAAAATCGTCCATGTATCCAACCACATCAACACAATTGTTTATGTATCAGAGAGGTAGTTTATTTTGATTAATATTTTGTTTCTAATATTTTCATTAGTGTATTTCCAGTGTATTTCATTTGTAAATTACTGCTTTTTCTTCTTTTATTGAAAATTTTGTTTTGTAGGGTTTAAAAGAAACAATATGAAAGGAAGAGGTAGACGAAGTCATCGACAAATGTTGAAGCATTGTCTCTTCTTGCTTTTACAGCTATAAATGTTGATGAAGAAATATCAAATCCCCCCAAAAGAAGGAATGTAATTTTTAAAACCAGAACCTCCCCGAATGGCCTTTTCAATATGATTCAAAACCTTTTTAAACAATAGAAGAAAGTTGTGAAGGAAATCGTTTTTGATTCCCTTCTTACATTGGGCTTATCCAAGTGCCCTATTCATTTATCCAAACATGTCATGGCCATATTTGACGTCAACAAGAGATCTTTGGTATTGGCCAACGATAACGAGATCATTATCAATGAAGAACTTGCCCAGTTTATGTCCAACCTCCCTAGAGGGCCAATGGACATAGTTGAGTCCATTGAGACGGACACACATGACCTTGTATATGTTTTATTCTTGAGGTCTTGGAGGGTAAGATGGGGCCTAAATGAAACCAATGGAGCTTCTGAAAAAAAATTCTATGATATCAACGATATTAAATAATATAAGTGCAAACAACAATTTCAAAATTGACTTCGTTGTCTATGTTGTCTCAAGTTTTTATGTACAGTTCAAAATTCATGATGCATGTAAGCATATTTTAAAATCTATTATATATCTATTTGTATTTGTGAATATTTATACATGTATTATATTAATGTAGGTTCAAAATTCACAAATCCTTAATGGATGTTGAGAACATAAAGAACCTTAACTGGTGCAAATTTACAATAACATGATTGGTTGAAAGTGCAAGAAAATGGCAAAAAAATCAATAATTCTTTTTTGATGGACCTCTAATATTTTTATTGGTAAATCTTTTTTTATTAACATATAAGTATTCTATTATTTATATTTGATAGATATTAAATATTCACTAACATGTTTACTTTTTCTTTTAGTTATGTTACCTCAATGGGGTTGTTAAAAATGGTGTACGACATCTTTATTAGAGGTATTTTCTCATCATCTCTTGTTGGAATGACACCATAGTGTTAGTGATCAACATGTTGGAATCTCAATCATGTGGTTTTAGATGTGAGAGAGCCAGGGCACACCTACCACTTTCAAAAAATCATCTTGAGATTTCAGATCATGATTTAGAATTACCTCAACTTGAGATTTTAGATCATGATTTGGAATTACCTCAACATGAGATTATTGATTTATGATCTCCAACAAGTAATAAAAGGTACTTTATTAACAATTTTACTGCCATTTGTATATAATTATAGTTATTGAGACTAATAAACTATTCTGATTTAAAACTACAGATGTTGACATCCAAAGTCGCCTAAACTTTTAAAGATATGGCACAACAACTTTTATATCAATCAGGCGAGTTGAAGAAACACAACATCGATTATAGATCTATTTTTATGTCAGTATCCAAAATTTTACAAAGTCAAAAGTGAATGAACACATTACAAATAATAGTCCTCGATGATCGAGCCTAATGAAGATGATTGTGTAAATATTGAAGACCCTCTAAAGGCGACAAATGGGGATACTTTTATTGAAGACCTTACAAATCATAGTTTCCGATGACTAAGCCTAATGGAGATGGTTGTGTAAATATGGAAGACCCCTCAAAGGCGGCAAATGGGGACACTTTTATTTAAGCCCTTACAAATAATAGTCCCCCGATGGTGGAGCCTAATGAAGATGGTTGTATAAATATGGAAGACCCTTCAAAGGCGGAAAAAGGGGACATTGTATATAGTGAAGACCTTACAAATAATAGTCCCCCAATGGTTGTGCCTAATGAAGATGATTATGTATATATGGAAGACCCTCAAAGGCGACAAATGAGGACACTATAGATATTGAAGATTTTGTTGATTGAGAATCTTTAAGTGAAGATTTTGAAGATGATGAAGATAAGGGATGTGTAAATATTAAAGACCATCTAAAGATGAAGATTAACAGACTTTTGATGGTCCTTAAATCCCCTTATATGAACACCGTGGACAAGAAGTTGAGTAAAATAACAAACAAATAACAACTATTGGCGGATTTGGTTTTTTATGAAGAACTCGATCAAAAGTAAGTAAAGTTTTCCTCAATATTTTCTAATAAAAATTGCGTACAATCTATTAGAATACCAAATAGTGTATGTTCTAAATTAACGTGATTTGCAGGGAGGTCCTCTTTATGGGGTCAACAAATTTGTCACGTAAACTTCTTAACTCAATGAAATAAGACATGTGTGTTTGCACTAAAATAGTGAACGTTTGGGCCCATCTAACGAACCTTAATTTTAAAAGGCTAGCAATACATGAAAAACGAATAATTTGTTTTTCTACATTATTTTATGTAAGTACTTCACTTGACTGTGTTCTATATATTTTGCTCAATGTTAATGTGATGTAGAATTTATGTACAGATGTTGATCGACCATGGTTCCGAATCATTTGTGGATAGACTTAAGGAAGAGACGAAGTGATTTAAAATATCAAAAGAAGAGGTCAACACGACTCATCTTGTATGTAAACCCTTCAAATAAGAAATTTCGTTTATGCTTATATGCAATGATAAGTAATAATTCTACTTTTTCAGATATTTATACCGGTAATCTACACTAACCATTTTATGTTATATGTATAAATACGAATATAGACAAATTATAAATATTAGACAACATGTCACTTTCACGCGGTATTACTTTTCAAAGTAAGTATACTGGTATAAAAAACATATAAGATTATTTGTTGGGTTTTTGAGTCAAAATAGAATCTCCCTTAGCTGGTAGAGTTAATAAAATGAAATTTAAATGTTTAAAAATGCCATGGAAAAATGATGTAAACATCATGTGTTGTGGTGTATATTGTAAGAGGCACATGGAGACTTACAAAGGAGATGTCAAAATCTGGAATTGTGACATCACTATTAAAAATATAAGTGTTAAACATATAGTCTTCATTCACACTTATTTATTGATGTTCTTATAATTTTTTTGTCTTGAAGGCCTTAGAAGCACATTGAGGATAAAATACATACACAAAATTCTAATGTCATAGCTCAATGCGATTTTGAGAACAAAAAGAATTTGCAAAAATCATTTAGATAAGAGTTGTATAAACATTGTAATTATTATATTTCAAATATTTATTAATATTATTAACACATTTTACATATTGTTGTTCTTTGTTTTGTTATCAGTCTCTTATTCATAATGATTGGTTTAATGTAAAAAATGAGTTATAATCTTTGAAACATAATTATATTTTGAACTTAAAAAGAAAATATGATTACAGAAATTGTTAAAATCATTCATAATGCTTGGTTTCATGTAAAAAAATGATACCGAGTGAAACTTGATTCACTTATATTTATAACGCTAATAGAAGTGAAACAAACGCTACTTTCACTTTTATTTACAGCGCTAATAGAAGTGAAACAAACGTACAAAGTGAAGCTTGCTTCACTTCTATTTATAGCTCTTATAAATTGAGAACTCTAAATTGTATTATAACCAATCGGTATAGACCCTAAAAATATCTAGGAAAAATGGGTGGCAATCTTGCCGAGTTTATTAAGTTTTAGTATCGATTGGTAGAAACAACAATCGGTATTGCTTAATTAATTAACAAAACTCTAGAGCTCCTCTTCTTCCCCAATTCTAAAATCTCTTTCTGAAATCCCTTGTGACCGTCGCCCCTTCTGCTGCGATGAAGCGCTATGGAGTCTCCTTGTTTTATTTTTTTTCATAAGAGTAATATTTAACTCAATGTAACTGAACTGAACACAATTCATTTTTCTTTATAATCATCCATGTTCAATTTAGTTAGATTCATCCACAACTAATCATTCGTTTCTAATAAGATATGCTTTACTAAGCTTTAATTTGTTCAGTATTCACACCAATCTATTTCACCTTCTAGATCAACATCTCCTTTATTGATGTGAAATCTTTTTTAATAAGGCAGATTCGTATTAGTAGTAAAAAAGATGAGTTTAGTAGTGCTTGTAGCCATCGCCGCCACGATTGGTAACTTGCTGCAAGGATGGGATAACGCTAAAATAGTTGGTAAATTCTTACTAATATTGGAAATTTTGCCTTTCCAGACGGAATAAAGTTACAATATCAAGTTACAAAAAACATGTTCATGTGCAAACCACCATTTCAAGAGTTGTACTTTACATAAATAGGGAGTTTAAGCTAGAAGGTGAACTGATCATGAAGGGGTTTATTGTGGCCATTTGTAATTTAATTAATATATATATATATTTTTAATTACATTAACATATATCGATTGGTTTAATTCCAATCAGTGTTTTCCTACCGATAGGTTTAATTCCAATTGGTGTTTCCCTATAACGATTAGTTAAATTTCAATCGGTGGTTCCCTATACTGATTGATTAATATCCAATTTGTATTTTTTGAATTCGTATTACCGAGAGGGCTTCTAGAAACCAATGATGATCGTATTAAATCAATGTATTACCGAGCGAAAAATCGTTCGGTATTGAGATATTATCAATAGTTTTACATGATAATGTTTTCTATTTACGCCTATATTTCTGAATAATGGATAGTTTTACATGATAAATTTTTCTATTTATGCCTATAATTCTGAATAATGGATAGTTTTATATGATAACTTCTTTTATTTATGCTTATAATTTTGAATAATGGATAGTTTTACATGATAACTTCTTCCATTTATGCCTATAATTCTGAATAATAAATAGTTTTACATGATATATAACTTCTTTTATTTACGCCTATATTTCTGAATAATAGATAATTTTACATGATAACTTCTTCTATTTACGCCTATAATTCTGAATAATGGATAGTTTTACCTGATAATTTCTTCTATCTACACCTATAATTATGAATAATGGATAGTTTACATGATAACTTCTTCTATTTACGCCTATAATTATGAATAATGGATAGTTTAAATGATAACTTCTTCTATTTATGCTTATAAATTCGGAATAATTGATAGTTTTACTTGATAACTTCTTCTATTTACGTCTATAATTCTAAATATTGGATAATTTTACATGATAACTTCTTTTATTTACATCTATAATTCTAAATAATTTATAGTTTTACATGATAACTTCTTCTATTTACGCACATTCTCACTAGCTCCAACCAAAAATCTCAACAGACATTTGTACCAGAACCCAACATTTGTGTGAACATTTGCTCCAGCTTCCAACAAAAATCTCCTACATCATTAAGTTTCTTCTCAAAAAGTTAATATAGTCTAGTTCACACGAGAAAGATTTCCACATCAGATTCCTTCACAACGTTATTAGACTTGCATTAGCTTTTGAAATGAAATCTTGAAAATAGATTTTCGACAAAAAAATGGTACCTTTCGAGACGTTTTCTCCTAAACATACACATTCTCACCATCTCTAACCAAAAATCTCCACAAACATTTGTACTAGAACCCAATATTTGCGTGAATATTTACACCAACTCCCAACAAAAATCTCATACATCAAGTTTCGTCTCGAAAAGTTATGTAGTCTAGTTCATACGAGAGAGATTCCCACATGAGATTCCATTACAACGTTAATAGAATTGCATCAACTTCTCAAAATTAAATCTTGAAAATAGGTTTCCGGCAAAGAAATCGGTACCTTTCAGGCTCAATAGGAGATTTGTTCAATGATTCATCTACTCTAGTGTTGTCATTGTTGGTTTTCTGAACATTTAAGAATAAAATAAAGATTTTGTATAACTAGATCTGAAAAACATATCATGAGCTAGGGTTTTGGGTTCATATAAGATTTTCGAAGGAGAGAGTTGAAAGAGAGAAATTAATAGAAAGTGAGTTAAGCGCTACCGAGTAAAGCTTTCTTCACTTATATTACAACAATAATAGAAAGTGAAGAAAGCGTTACCGAGTGAAGCTTTATTCACTTCTATTTACAACGATAATAGAAAGTGAAGCAAGCGCTACCGAGTGAAGCTTGTTTCACTTTGTATTTACACGTTAATTGAAAAAGAAGCAAGCGCTACTGAGTGAAGCTTGCTTCACTTTGTATTTACGCTAATAGAAAATGAAACAAGCACTACCGACTGAAGCGTGTTTCACTTATATTAAATTATTTTTTTATAAACTAATAAAGTTTTCCCGCACATTGTATGTCTCTCTCTCTCTACCTTTTCGGGTCCATTCATTTGCTTTACTCTTTCGCCTCTTTTCTTCATAAAATCGTAAATGCTCGTTTTCTCTTCCGTATTTTCTCTGTTTGCTCGCGTTTAAGTAACTTCTCTTCCGGTAACTCTTTTTTGGTCCTATATCAAACATTTTTGAAAAGTGTTTCTAAAGCACTAATCTTGTGCAGCAAAAATGATAAAAAAAGGATTTCTCATTTGAGTTTTTCTAGGTTTTGTTTCTATTTCTTATTTATTTTGAAGTTATACCTTTATCTCTCATTTCATAATCAGGATTCAGATAAACAAATCGTTTCATTTTTTGAATCGACGAAGATATCGAAAATAAAAGATAAAACTAGGAGGTAATTCATTTAAAATAAATACTGTACATATTTTTTTTTTAAATATTGTAGTTGTTTTTAAGATTGTAGTATAGGTTTATATGAACATGTTTATAATATATATGTACAGTATTTTAGATTAACAACTACAATATTTTTAAAAAAGCAAATATGTACAGTATATATATATAACAAGAGAAAATAAAAAATAAATTAGGAGAGAGAAATCCAAATGACTGTGGAGAGAAAGCATTTTATGCATCTCCAAAATTTTAGATTAAGAGTTATTATTATATATAGAGCCGTCAAATTGGGTTAGGCCCGTTGGAGGCCAAATATGTGTGCTTTCTACAATATTTTTCAACATGTTAGTACTAAATGTGCAAAAGAAATTGAGGAAGAACAGAAAATCACGAAAGCTTGGAAGCAAAAAAAAACATGAAAATGAAACGGAAGAATCAAGAATGGAAGAGCATATTGTGTAAGTTAAGGATAGTGATAAAAAAGACAAAAATGAGGAAAATGAAGAGGAAGAAAGAAAGGAAGATTCAGAGAAGAAAGAAAACAATGAAATTAAAGAAATAGAGGATGCTGAAGAAGTTCAATCTGAAGACAAGGAAGAGGAACAAACAAAAGAATAAAGCAAAGAAATAATAGAGGAGAAGATTGAAGAGGAAACTAGGGTTGTTGATCCTCAAATCCGCAAAACTGAAGTAGACAAAAGCATGATTAAAGCCCCCCTAAAATTCTAAAAAAGAATTCATTTTATCAGATCAGTACATGTTCATATAGAGACAGGTTAAACAATGGGAGCAGACATGCATTATCATCTACTATAATTCAATCACTTTTTGTGAAGTATGAGCGAGGAAGGGGACATGGAAGAAAGCCACATGGCCTACAAGGCGAATATGGAAATAACAATAAAGATTGAGAATGTTAATTGTAATTTTGATTATACTGTTGTTTGATTGCTACCATTCAAAAACTCTAGGGTCGCTTGTTTGTTATCTTATAATCAAAATTAGGTTTTTTAGTTTTGATTCTTGACCCTCCCACTTATTGGACTTCTTAATGAAATGGTGCTAAAGCGTTTTCCAAAAAAACCATCTCTAGTCAACCACTTATTCTTTAATTTGAAAGGCCGACTAGTTGAAACCACCTCTCTCCGCTCAATAAGGATAGGACGATGATCAGAACAACTCAATGGTAAGACCTTCTAAAATATATTAGATACACCACGGAAAATCGAGTTACTCGCAAGAAATCTATCATTCTGGGTGTAGAAATTTTAGGAGAGAATATTTTATTACTTATGTTTGACTTGTATAAGAAGTTTAGTGCTTAAATAGTGAAAATTACATTTGTAGGAAAAGAAATGATTTAAACAGTGAATCAAATAAAATCATATGAAAAATAATTGATTTGTCAATCAACAACAGATTTTCAATCAATTAGAAAATAAATTAGTCTAATTGATTTGCTACTAATTAATATTCCATTCTTGGTCAATTAACAAATCAATTAGACCAATTGATTTGCTATTGACTTTTGGTATTTCCTTCCAAGGAGATTGAGAAATAATTCACATTTATGTAGGATAAATTTTGTACTAATTTTATTTTAAAATAGTTTATAAAAATTAAGAGACATAAATATATAATATAGAATGAATTTATGTATCTATTTTATCTGAAAATTTATTTATTTAACCCTAAAATATATAAAAAAATTAAAAAAATTGGTAAAATATTTTCCATATTTATTTTAATATTTTGTGTATTTAAAAAGATCAAAATTAAAGCCAAAATGGTGAATTAAAAATCATTTTCAAACAAACTTTTAAGGTTTTAAAATTAAATTAAATATGTAATCGAGTGTAGCCGAAAACAGAAGAAAAAAATTGTAGCATGAACCGTGTCCATCAGATGAACGTTGGAACCGCATAGCCCGTTGTAGTTGAGGAGAACATGCACGACGAGACACCTAATTTGATAACGCCCATTAGCCAGGATGTTAATGGACCTCCCTAACGCAACAACACTAGATAGAACACCAACGGAACGTGCTAACGCGCATAAACGCCGTTGTTTCATGCGCCACCTTCGTCTCCAATGCGTCGCCGAAAGGATAAACATCACAGATTCGTCTTCAATTTTCCAACGTGGAAATCAAATGTTAGTTAATCATTTTAAATAATTAAAAGCTTTAAATGATCACCCTACATTGGTGATCATTTCTCCCTATCAAAATAGTGACGAGTCATCCATATTCGACAAGTTGGCTCAAGAACAGCTAAAATGCAATTAATGGCTTTTAGCTAATTTAGGCCACTTGAATCCTCCATCGACTTAGAGAAGCTATAGATAGACTACCATATGCCGTTCCCAATCCAAGGAATCAACTCCCTCCCTTCAAATCGAAGAAAATAAAAAATCCGTCATTAAAGCTTGAATCTTCTAGATTTTTCAAATTTTCTATTTGAATCATAAAACTTAGATATGAGCATCTTAAAACCTTCCTTAAGGATCAATGAGTATTCTCTCATCCTGGTAAGGATCTAATCACCCTCTAATTCATATTTATTGTTTGAATTTGAAATTTTTATATTTCAAATTGAATAAACATGTATGCTTACTATTTATAGTGTTTTATGGTTGAATAATGATTTTAGAATAATTTAGAAACTATATAGATAAGATATAATCGATCAATCAATCTTAATAACAAAAACCCAAATTTGAATTTCTAAAATCAAAGAAACAGGTTTGCTGTTTTTGGGTTAATTATGTTGAATCACAACCTAGAAAACTTCCCAACGTGATTGTAATGATGTTGGACATTTATTTGGATCATGTTTGATCCATCCCGGTCATATTTGATCGTTCAAAAATTTCAAAATAATTGAAACTTTTTCAGTTCTTGAATTGGTTCAAACAAACAGCTAGTGTTCTTGTTTTGGTACCAATTAAGTATATGTAGTATAAGGAAGCTATTTGAGAACTCCTTACATTTCAAAATAGCTTTAAAATCAAAAACTCAATTTTTTATCACAAAATATTTTGAATAAATAGATCATCATCCAGGTTGATTCATACCTTGAGATGATGATCAACATTCTCTTAGGAGCTTTCTGAAGCTACCCAAACTCTTGGATTAAAGAATTAGAGCTAAAAATGAATTAAAAAACCTACACACTTTTGTTCTTAAGGACCGAGGCTTGTTAGCCTAGGAACTGATAAATCTGACTGAGGATCCTCAGTTTGGCCCAAAACTTAGGACCGAAAAATTTAGGGCCGAGAGGTTCGATCAATGTTCTGGATCTAGGACCGAGAGGTCCGACAAATGTTCTTGAGCTAGGACCGATAAATCTGACCAAGGATTTCCACCTAGGACCAAGAGGTCCACCTGGGACCGAGACTCTCGAACCTTAGGACCGAGAGGTCTGACCTTGGGACCGAGAATCTCAAATTCGGGACCGAGAATTCCTAACCCAGGACCGAGAGCTCCCGAACCCAAGACCGATGAATTTATACACTTAAACCAGTAAGATCAGTCATGGACCGAGAGTCTTTAGCACCTAGACCGAGGGACATTGACACCCATACTGAAGATCCTAAGCCTCGACCGAGTGACTCCTCAAACCGAACCGATTGTCTATTGTCCTCGACCGATAAAAATGAACTCAAGGCTTAGAACTCCAGTCCTAAAACTTGTTTGGTTCAACCTTTCAAAATCCAAAATTATTTTTGTAATTTTGAGACTTCAAATTATTTTATAAAAATCCTGAAAAATTAGAAAATATTTTTAAATATTTTGGGATATTTTCACAAAAATATTTCGACCAATGCTCGTTTGGTGTTTATAATTTCTAAACCCAATTGCCTTTAAAAAGGACTGATATTTTTCAGGTATTTCCTCCTAAGCAATCAACAACAATAGGTATCAGTATTTAAATATTTTTGTTTCAATATTTTAAATAACGCACAAACTTTACGCATGTTTAGGACCAGAAGAATAATCGGTTAAAATTCAAACGTTATACAACTGATTTTCAAAATTCAAATTTATAAGTAGAGAACGTTTTTAAAATGAGTACAGAGGATAAATCGCGAAAGCTTTTTCATGAGTATCACCAAACTACGGACTAAAGGAAAACTACGGTCAATACGTTTGTATACGTATGCCAACTTTGATTGATTTTCAAAAATCAATTGGCGACTCTATTTTAAAATACATAAAAATTTTAAATAAATATGTTTAATTAATTTAAACTAAAATATTTTAAAAAAATTAAATTGTAATTTAATTACCACAAATCCCCGATATTTAAATTAACTCCGTAATTAATTATTTTTAATTAATTTCACAAACTATCAGAAATTAATAAAATCTTTTAAAAATAATGTTTTAGTTTAAAATAAAATTTTTGACATGCAAATTAACGAAATCTTTTAAAAATAATGTTTTATTTTAAGATAAATTTTTTGACACGCAAATCAATATTAAAGTTCTCAAACCACGAACTTTCCAAGGAAATCGAAACAAATAGTTTTTTCCAAGGTTACAAACACGATTAAAATTTTCAAAATAAAAACATATTAATTATTTTATAGTTTTTAAGAAAAAATTTATAATAATTAATGCGTTCTCCTTTTCTTGTTTTGGAAAAAAAATGTAGAATATTAAATTCTTTTCAGTTTATGTGTTTTTTTATTTTTTTTTAATATTAAAATATTAAAATTTTAGAAAGCTAATTATTATTTTATATTTATAGATAAATACAAATATTACTTGTAATAAATAAATTGAAGAGACGATGCGATTAAAGAGGTAAAATAATTGAATTTGAATTTCTAACGTATAAAAACTAATTTAAAATTGAAATAATTAGAGAGTTTGTTTTGCTTAGTAAAACAGTCAAATATTTGAATAGAAACATGAAAATAAATTAAAAATATTTATTTCATTTAAAATAATTGATTAAGTAATTAAAATAAATTTTGATCTTAAAATTTTAAATTAACTCTTACAATATTGCTATTTACTGAAAAATAATTGATTTATGTTTATTCTTAAACTAGTTCTTATTATTTTAAATTTATTATTATAAGATTTTATAATTTATTTTGATTTTATTATTCTACCTAAATAAAATACATTTATATTTACAAATATATATATATATATATACAAAAATATATATATATATATATACAAATATATATATATATATATATACAAATATATATATATATATATATATATAAATATATATATACAAATATATATATATATATATATATATATATATATATAAATATATATATACAAATATATATATATATATATATATATATATATATATATATATATATAATAATACTTAATTTTCAAAGTGTCCGGATTGTCGGGTCGAGAGTACAACCCTTTAACCAATAGGCTAATAAGACTTTATATTTTAAATTCAACACCAAATTTGATGAACGTGAGACGTTTTAAAAATATAAGTTCAACTTGTTAACTAACTAAACTATATATATATATAATGATGCTTAATTTTTAAAGTGTCCGGATTGCTGGATCGAGAGCTGTGGTTAATTTTGATATGTAAGTGAGAGTAAATAGATATTTTGGTCGGATTGTGGGTTGACCCGCCATAAACTTAAAACGGTTAAAAATAAAATTAAAAATATTACAGGTATGTTTCGAACTTGCAACCTAACAAAATAAATACAACCCTTTAACCAACTAAAATAATAAAACTTTATATTTTAAATTCAACACCAAATTTGATAAACGCGGGACGTTTTAACAATATAAGTTCAACTTTTTAACTGACTAATCCAATGGATTGATTTGGTTGAATTTACTTTATATATGTAATATTCTTTTTAACTTTCAAGACATTTTTATAAGTAGTGACCGTTTTAAAAACGGGTACAGAGGATGAAGCGCAAAAGCTCTTTCTCGAATATTACAAAACTACGAAACTAACCCCACCAAGGTAACCTAGTGGTAAGAGTCGGCTTAAGAGACCAAAATGTCACGGGTTCAATTCTATCTGGAAATGCTTTGAGTTTAAGTAGAGAGTCATGAATGTGGGGTGTCATGCTAGTTCTGATTTAATTCCCCAAAAAAACTACGAACTAAAAGAAAACTCTAGTCAATACGTTTGTATAAATATGACAACTTTTATTGATTTTTAAAAATCAATTGGCGACATTGTTTCAAAATAAATAATTTTTTAAATTAATTATGTTTAATTAATTTAAACTAAAGAATTTTATAAAAAAATCGAATTGTGATTTGATTATCATAAATCTCCGATTTATTTAAAATTGAACCCCGAAATTTATTATTTTTAATTAATTTCAAAATCCATCAGGAATTAATGAAATCTTTTAAAAATAATGTTTTATTTTAAAATAAAATTCTTGACACGCAAACTAAGGTTGAATTCTTGAACCTCGAGCTTTTCACGAAAACCGATACAAGGGTTTTTCCGGGGGTTATAAACATCATTCTTGAAAGACCTTTCATAACAATAACTAATAAAAAAGGGAAAAGAGGGTACCCTTATCTTAAACCCCTTAACACTCAAAGAAACCATGTGAGATCCCATTCACGATAACAATGAATTTGTTATCGATACGCTAAATCTTACCCATCATATTTATTTCTCTCCCATATCCATTTTACCCATAATATCAAAAAGGAACTCCAAGTTAACATAATCATATGCTTTCTTGATATCGAGTTTGAAAAAATCACATTTATCGCCTCTAGAGTTAGTCAAATCATTACACTTATTGGCGATTAGTGTCGCATCGAAAACTTGACGGGCTTTGATGAAAGCCATCTGATTGATAGAGATAACCGTACCCAAAACTCCACGCATTCTGTTTTCCAAACATTATGAGATAATCTTATAAAATAATGTAACCAAACTGATGGGTCGAAAATTCTTCACATCGATAGTTCTAGTTGACTTACAAATTAGGACAATCAATGTAAAATTCCAATTTTTCTCAAAAGATGAAAATTGATAGAAATGATTCATAGTCTTCATAATATCATCTTTAAGGAACTCCCAAACCTTTTTAAAAAAATTAAGTAAAATCGTCGTTCACGAGGGACTTCTTACTACCACAATCCATTATTATCGCATCCACCTCTTCGATGGAGAAATGATCTTCCAATATGCATTTATAATTTGCATATATATATGCAAGACTGATTTCATTTATCTTTGGTCTTACCCAAAATGGTTCCTTAAACAAATCTTAGTGAAAATTGAATAATACTATTAGATATAGTTGGTTCGTTCTCATGAACGACGCCAACAATGAATATCGAGTTAATAACGTTATTTATCGCTTGTGCTTTAGAGATGTCATGTAAATACTTAATGTTTTTATCACCTTCCCGCAACCAATTTGCTCTACTATGTTGTCTCGCCCCAATTTCATCCTCTTTACATAGTTTTAGAAACTTGCTCACTAAATGACTCCATATAGAAATTTCCGTAAAAGAGAGATCACGAACTTCCTCCGCACCATTAATTGTTAAAATTTCACGACTTAAAACATCAACCTTGGAGCAAAACAATGCACGATCCCCCACAAATCAACTTTTTAGCAATTTCCGTAGATTTTTAAACTTAATAAATAGCCTAGAGGATGGGGAGCCAAACATGACCTCACTCGCCCACCACCCTTCCACATTCGAGATAAACCATTCATAGTCAACCACTTGTTCTCGAATTTGAAAGGTCGATTAGTTGGAACCACCTTCATCCGCTCAATGAGGATAGAACGATGATTAGAACACCTTCACGGTAAGACCTTCTGAAATATATTAGATACACTACGGAAAATCGAGTTATTGACAATAAATCTATCAATGTGGGATTGCACACTCTCACTATGTTTGTTACCTTTTCTAAATGTGAATGGCCCTTCTCCCAAATGCAAGTCAACAAGTTCCAAATTATTAATTATAAAGGTTTTTTTAGATGCTTTAAGTTTCAAATCTCTTTAGAAATGCAACTAAACTCGGTTAATTAAACACATATCATCAATCAATATAATCATAAATTCCCATCTGATAGGCTCGAACCTAGGACACATGAGCAGCTAGAAAATGAAATATATAAAAGTGTTGTTTTGATTTTAAGTGAGTTTGGTTAAATGTAACGTATAAAATACATAATAGAAATAGTATATCCAAATTAATACATTAATTGATTGCAAAGAGCACCACTACCGCCTAGGGCTGCAAATGAGCCGAGTCAAGCTCGAACCAGCTTGAGCTCGAGCTCGAACCAGCTTGAGCTCGAGCTCGACTCGATTTAGTATTTATTAGCTCGACTCGAACTCGAGCTCGAACGAGTTTATAAATTTGAGCTCGAACTCGAGCTCGACTATTAACCTACAAACTCGGCTCGACTCGAAAAGTTTGAACTAAAATTAAATTTTCAAACTCAAGCTCGAGCTCAAACCAAAATTTATTTTCAAAATGAAAATATCAAACATTCATACATATTCAACATTTAAAACATTATACTTCAAAATAAAATATTAAAAAATCATAAATATTCAAAATTTAAAAAATGATAGTCCAAACTTTAAAAACATCAAACCACCGTTACTAATCAAAATTATAAAACATAAAATTTTAAAATTAAAGTACAAAATAATATAAATTGTTTAACAATCAATATATTAATTTTTTTTAAGTTTATTCTTCAAGCATAACACACGTATTTACCTGCAGTCAATAATATAAAATGTTTAAGCTTAAAAATAATTAATATAAAAATATATGTTAAAAAATATCTAAAATTTAACTTATATATTAAGAAGTAGATACTGCCTAAAAAATATTTATAAATTTATTTATAACTAATTTATAATTTATATATATATATATATTATATAATATACTATTAATCTTATAAATTCATTTCTCCTCTCAATATATTATATATAATATATATACTATCATTTTTTTAATCCCTTCATATTATATATAAAATACTAACATTTTTTTAATTTTTATTATATATAATATATTAACATTTTTTCTCCTTATCTAGGTATTTTTTCTATCATCAATCCAACCATAATATAAATATAAAATCATTATATATAAATCCTAATATAAATTGAAAATCATTATATATAATAATATTTCTATATTTATCCAACCTCTAATATAATTTCATGCTTATATATATAATATATATATTAGTGTTTTTCTATATTCATCCTATAAGCATAAGTTTCTTATCATACAGAAGGAAATCAAAGTTATCTATTATAGAAGTAAAAATAGATAGATTTTAATTTACCTGTAAGCCTTGTAAATGAATGAGAGAAATATTGTAGATGAAAGATAATATGAAAAATGGAATCAACCTATTATCAATGAGTGAAAGAAATAGTAAAGACGAAAAAAAAAAATGAAATGGTGAAAAAGAATAAGAAGAAGATGAAATGTTGAAGAAGAAGATGAAATGACAATGAAGAATAAGAAATTGTGAAGACGGAAGAGAGAAAGAAAAAAAGATGAAGAGTTATGTAGATTGAAATTAAGGTTTTTCTGTAGATAATGTAATATAATAATATGGATTGGGCCTACTATATTACTATATGGGCTTTGAAAAAAGAGAGAAAACAGAAAAAATATTGTTTTAAATTTTAATATTAAAAATAAAAAATATATATTATATATTATATTATCAGGCTCGAAAAAGCTCGACAAGCCATCGAACAAACATTATATGAGCTCGAGTTCGACTCGAATATTAAACGAGCCGGCGCGAGCTCGGCTCGAACTCGATCAATGTCAAGCTCAAGTCGAGCTTTGACTGAGCGGCTCGCGAGTAGCTCACGAGCGGCTTGACTCATTTGCAGTCCTACTATCGCCACATATTTTTCTATTATTTTGTTAGCATTTTAAAATAACTTTTAATTTGAAGTATAAGAATTTGAATTTTATTAGTCCTACTACCCCACATATTTTTCTATTATTTTGTTAGCATTTTAAAATAACTTTTGATTTGAAGTATAAGAATTTGAATTTTATTTTTCATATGATGTTTTATTTCCTTACTCATAATAAGAGGATTAGATTTTTCAAAATAAAAACATATTAATTATTTTATACTTTTTAAGAAAAAAATTATAATAATTAATGCATTTTCCTTTTCTTGTTTTGGAAAAAAATGTAGAAAATTAAATTCTTTTCAGCTTATTTGTTTTTCCATCCTTTAGAAAGTTAATTATTATTTTATATTTATAGATAAAAACAAATATTACTTATAATGAACAAATAGAAGAGATTAAAGAGATCAAATTAATTGAATTTGAATTTCGACCATATAAAAACTAATTTAAAATGAAATAATTAAAGGGAGTTTTTTTGCTTAGTAAAACAGTCAAATATTAGAATAGAAGCATGAAAACAAATTAAAAATATTTATTTCATTTAAAATAGACTTATTGTGACCTCTATTCATCTATAAATAATTGATTAATTAATAAAAATAAATTTTGATCTTAAAATTTTAAAATTAAGTCTTAAAATATTACTATTTAAAGAAAAATAATTAATTTATGTTTATTCTTAAACTAGTTCTTATTATTTTAAATTTATTATTCTAAGATTTTATAATTTATTTTGATTTTATTATTCTACATAAATAAATACATTTATATTTACAAATTTAATTAAAAAATATTATTTATTCAAATAAATAAACTCATCTAACTTATTTTATAATTAACTATTTGTTTTAGTAATTAAATTATAGCTCAAATATTAAATAGTAAGAGTCATGAATTTTAGGCGAGGTTAATTTCATATATTTAAAAAAATAATTAATATTATTTTATTTTAAAATAATTTTGTATGATTTAAAAATAAAATTTAATTTTACTAATTTATAAATAATAATTAAATAAATCTATTTTAACTTTTAAAATTGAATTTTACTTTTAAAAGTATGATACGTAGTTTCAAGATCTTACTCAATGATATATATGTTAGTGTCACTCAAAGCCCAAATAAAATGCAGTTTTCAAATTGTTTATTCTAAGTTTTTATAATTAAGATACAAATATATATATATATATATATATATATATATATATATATATATATTATATTATTTTGTATGAAAATTATCTTTGGAAAATATTGTTAAATTTTAACTTTAACATATTAAAATTATTTTATCTCAAATACTGTTTAGTTATAATACTTGTTACATTAAAATAGTTTTAAACTTTGTTTTAATTAACAATAGAAGAAAAAAAATCTTGTATTCTTTTCTTCCCAATAAATATTTTTAAAAGTATAATATCAATAATTATTTAAATCAAAACTTGTTTATATATAATATAATTATATAAAAACTAATTGTTGATTAACATAACTAATAAAATTTAGAAAATTATTTGATAAGACTTATTTTTTCCCTTTCACTAAAATTATTTTTAAAAAAATCTATAACAACATTAAAACATTTCTTATTTTTGAAGAATCCATAACATATTATAAACCATACAAAAGTCTAACATTGAAAACATAAAATTGTCTTATGAAAGTTAAAAAGAACATTAACTAAATTAAATTCAACCATAATTCAATCCAATCAAATCTTCAATCTCTTTGCTCTGACATGATAACATCATCATCACCAACATTATCGTTACCAACCACCAGTTCTTGCCCTTGAACTAAAGAAACTTTCAACAACCCTCGTGGGCTAAAGATTCGAACTTTTGGATTTTGATTGTCTTTCGGTGTCTCCTTTGGCCTAGGAGGGACACTCCCTTGACCCACAAATCTATTGTTGCTTGTCACTTCGGCTCTTTCGGCTACAGGATTTGTCGTACTAGTGACCCATTGTGAGATAGATTGAAAATTGGGACTTGAGCCACTTGGAACCGGTGAAGAAAGCTGTATGGACTCGCTTGATTCCATCTCTTCCCATGTTTTATATTCATCGGGTTTAGACGCGTATACACTAGCTAAAACCTAATAAAAAGAACAGTAATCTCATGTCACGTTTAACTTTGTAAGAACAAAATTCAATTAGCTAGAATTCACCCAATAATGTACTTTAGCTAAATTTGGACCCAAAAAAGTAGATAATTTAAGAGGAAAAAATATTTTTTATGAGCACCTCAACTTTCTCATAGGCTATTAGCGAGTTTGAAACTATGCCATTTACTGAACGTCCATCTTCACCTTCAAATGCAACCATCAATCCTCCTTGTTTGGTCGCTATTGTGGAGCCGGTAGTGTTTGGCCTAATAGGCAAAATCAACCCGGCTAATGTTACAACTTTAAAAAATCCCTACAAAAGAATCAAAACAATTTAGAAAGTGTGATTGTATCTATGAAATATAAATTGTTTTCTAAATGTATAATATGGCATTTATAAACAAAAAAAATGAGAAAAAAATGCACCTCATATTTAATTGTTGCCAAGTAATTGTCTTCTTTTTGAAGTGTAACTTCTGATATTGAACCCGTTGCAGACATAACACAAATGTTTTTCTGCATATTAGTAGCATACCAATATAGCTTCGAACATATGTCCTAATTAAGAAAAAAAAAATAGAGTCATGTAGAACTTTATAAGCGCATCTAAAGCTCATTTGCTTTGAGCGATAAAACAATTATATTTTTCGATTAAGTTGTACATACCTCTCCCTTATAAAAATGTAAATAACGTATATTAGTGTCTTCAACAATATTTTTGTCAGGCTCACCTACAAAATATTTGTATAAAGTGCATAAGTATTTTTTTTTTTAATTTATTTCCATGAAATATTTTGAATGTTACATTCATTGTAGAAAAAATACTAGAAAATTTGTTGACGTAAGGTTTTTATCATTTAACTAAAGGATTTAGAGAAAGTAAGATAAAAAGCTTTAATAATTTTTATTACAAGTGTTAATTGAAAATACTTGACTTGTGAAAAATCTAATCAATTTTAAATTAAATATTATTTTACCTCTTTTATGTATGTTACTAGAAAAGTCTGGTGCTAGTTGTGGGAGTGCGGAAGAGATTGGGCGTCGAGGCATGGCCGACGAGTTTGAAGGTGCTAATTGTGGGGGTGCGGAAGAGATTGGGGCTTGAGGCATAGACGATGAGTTTGAAGATTTGGGTGAAATAATTGATCGGAATAGCCTTGGCCTACCTCTCTTCTTCCTTCCAAATATATTCATTTGAGGGGTTGAATCTAGTTGTGCATTTATGGAGAAATTGGAAGAATCGTCACCCATAACTTTTTCTCCGTCAACGATGAAAAAATTATTAACTGTGTTCAATCACAAACTTTATAAATTTACAGAAATTTTGTGTGAGTTAATAGAAAAGGATTTAAAACCTAAAGATGCATACACAATTAATTAAAAAAAAGTTATTAAAAGCCAAAGCGAAATGTTAGGTGTTAGGATTAGGGGTCGCCAAAAAATCCGATCCGATCCGATCCGGTATTTCGGATCGGATATCCGACTCTATTTTTTTCAAAAATTGTGATCCGTATCCGATCCGGTATCCGACCACTATCCGATCCGAAAACACCGGATCGGATCGGACAGCCAGATACCCGCTGATCCGATTTCTTTTTATATTTTTAATTTTTTTATATTTTAGAAAATTAAAATTGTTCATTAAGGATCTTAGAATTCAACTCATAATACATTAAAATAAAAAGATAATGATTTAAAGAACAAATGTGAAGAAGAACAAAAAAAAAAAAATCAATCTTTGGAAAATGTGACGAAGAACATATGGAAAAAACAAATCTGGAAAATAAGTCAATCATTTTTTTGTTTGATATTGGGTTTTTAAAGAGAATGGGAAGGAAAAGAAAGATAGGGAGATTTATTTAATATTATTTTGTTTTTAAATTTATTTATTTAATAAATTTAAAATATCATCGGATTGGTTTCGAATATCTAAATTTTTTTTGCTCGATCCGTATCCAATCCGAAAATTCGGTAAAAATATCGGATCGGATCGATATCCGAATCCGATCCATCGGATACGGATTTTTTCGGATCGGATCGGCCGGATCAACGGATCGGATCTTTTCGGATCGGATTTTTTGGTAAAAAAAAAAAAAAAAATTCACATACAACGCATCCCATTTTTAAAAAAAATAAATTTTTAATAATCCACACTAACAAATGAATACTCTAAATTAAAATCTTAGATAGAACAAAAGTCAACTTGAAAATTGAATTCTTAACAAATGCCCACATACATATATATCAAATTTCTCTCAGATACATAAACAAAATTAGGGGGAATGTTTTAAAATGCTGTGAAAATGATTTTTAAAAAAATACTTTTGAAATATACCTGAAAATATATAAACGGGATCTCTTTCTCTCTATCGAATAAAATGGTATCTCGTAAGATGAAACTACATTAATATATATAGGTGCAGACATAAGTCTTGTTTGGAATGCCTTAATGATTTGTTATGTTATATCATGTTATTATTGTTTTTTTAAAAGAATAAATAACCAAATATATAAAACTAAGTAGATCTTTATATTCTTTTTAAAATCAATAATTTAATTTTAATTTATTATAGAAACAAATTACTTCCACAATATTCTTACTTTTTTTCCTTTTAAAAAATATAAAAAAATATGATGCATTTAATTTTTTAATAATTATATTACAATAATCTTGTATATATTACTATAATATTATTACAATATTCACTTATATTCTTTAATATTTATCTTTTATTCTTTGAGAATTACTAAACTACTGAAAGTAGTCATTACAAATTTAAAACTTTTTCAAATTTCAAATTTCAAATATTTTATATTCAATAAAGAGATTACATCAAAAAAAAAAAAATTAAAGATGACATAATAAAAATAAAATTAATAGGGACACAATAAAAAATAAATGACAGAGAAAAAAAAACTATGCAATTACTTATTATCATGAACTTTCACTTTAAACCATTCATTCAACCCGATGTATATTATTGATAGTGTTACAAGCAAAAGAGGCAATGAGAGATCACAACAATTGATTTAGACTCATGCAATGCAATGAGAGACTCTTATTTCTCCACTCTCTTTGAAAACCAGGATGCATGAATTTGGCCTCCAATATGGTCAACAACACATGAGTTCGAATTAGGTTTTCTAAGACAAATAAATATACATATTTATAAAACAACTCAAGAAGGGATCGTTTCTTGACAAAATATAGTGAAGAATGAGCCTTCATATAAATAAGTTTTCACTTTTTACATGTGTGAAATAATACGAGAAACAGAAATAAAATGACTGAACTTAAACACATTATTTGGGAGAAATGAATTCTTATGTAAATTATCTCAACGAGTATTTAAACTTCCAATCTTCTTCTTAGAGATGTATGTTATATTGGTTTGTGACAACTGAGTAGATTATATCTCTACAATAAGATTCTACATTGAACAAGGCATAGATAGGATGGACAACACGAGTTTAGCAGGTCAATGTTTCAACAAAATAAAAGAATACTAAAAATACCAATAACTTGAGTATCATCTTTAGTATGATAGGACTACCCAACATAGTTGGACTTAAACTCTTATAGGCATGGATAAAGTGCATGAACCATAAGTATCAAATACAAAAAAATCCTTCTTCTAGATCTTTTTCTGGAATTCATGATAAAGAATTTGAGAAGGAGAAGCAAAGTGAAGAATGAGCTAAAAAGTATGCTCACTATATCTTCTTTAGCTTTCAAAAATAAAGAAAAATATAATTAAAGAATCATATTATATTAAACAAGGGCTACTCTGTTTGCTACTATGTCAACTAAGATTTTTTTATCAGGATAATGACCATAAAATCAACATTTAAGGTCTGAATTTTCTCAAATAGGAGTAGGAAGGAAATCAAAATATTAAGGGGATGCATGTTCTCAATTTAATTAGGAATTCGAGATGGTGAAGATGAAAGATTTAGAGACTATCAAGGAGTACTCTAACAGATTACTCACAATTGTCAACAATGTAAGATTGTTTGGCATTGAATTTCCGGATTCTAGATTGGTTCAAAAGGTGTTGATAACTATTTTTGAAATATTTTAGGCTACCATTTCCTCATAATAGAACACTAAAGACCTATCAAAAGTTAGCCTTGTAGAAATCTCGAATGCCTTGCAGGCACAAAAATAGAGAAGATTGATGAGGAATGAAGGGTTTGTAGAGGGAGCATTGTCAACAAAAGTGCAATCAAGACAAAGTTAAAAAGAGAAGAATAATTGGAAAAACAAGAAGGAAAGTGCATGTTCAAATTCTCCAAGCACAATTAGAGGTTCTAAACTAGATTTTCCTCCTTGTAAGGAATGTGAGAAAATAGTTAGGACCTTTTATATGTTGGAGAAGGCCAGATGTGTAATGTGAAAAGTGTCATATGATGGGTATCACTAAAAGATTTACAAAATTAATCTGAAGTAGAAGGATGTGACTCAAGTGAACCTTCAGCAAAAAATGTAGCTCAAGCTGCAAATCAGGAGGAGGAGCTCTTTGTGCCAACTTGTTTTGCAACAAATAGCTCAAATAATAATTAGCTTGTGGACAATGGTTGCACTACCCACACTACATTTGATCAAGGCCTTTTCAAAAAATAGAACACATCATTTAACTCCAAAATCAAAATTGGTAATGGAGAGTATTTTGTAGTCAAAGGAAAATGGACTATGGTGGTAGGCAGTTCCTTGGGTACTGAGTTGATTAAAGATGTGTATTTGTTTCCGACATCAATCAAAATTTATTAAGTGTTGGTTAGCTACTCGAAAGAGGTTTAAAGGTGATCTTTGAGGGTATGGAGTGCCTAATCAAAGATGTAGATGGGGTGAATTTGTTCAAAGTCATAATGAATGAGAAAAGCTTTGAGCTAAATCTACTAAAGGAGGAGCAAACAACATATTCATCTATAATGTCTCAAGCTGAGATTTGAAATAAAAGGATGGACCATTTTCATCATAATACAATGCTGAATTTGCATAAGAAATAGTTTGTAAAGGGGCTGCCTCATTTAGAAGCTAACTTGCTAAAATACAAGTCTTGTCAAACAGGTAAGCAATCAAGACTTCCTTTAACATAAGCAACCTAGAGAGCAACTGAAAGGCTAAAATTGATCCATGCAGACCTTGATGGGCCTCACATAACTCCTTCACTGAATGTGAGTAAATATTACACAGTTTTCATTGATGACTATACAAGGATGTGTTTGATCTATTTTCTCAAGTTCAAGTTTGAAGTTTCTGGTGTGTTTTTGAGATTCAAATAGTGGATAGAAGCTCAAAGTATCTACAAGATTCAGGCCTTGAGATCTGATAATGGCAAGGAGTACACTTCAGAACAATTCAAACAGTTTTGTGAAGAAGCTGGGATTCAACACCTACTGATAGACCCATACACTCCTCAGTAGAATGGAGTGAGTAAGAGGAAGAATCACATCATCATGGAGATGGTAAGGTGTATGATTCATGAGAAAGACTTTCCAAATGAGTACTAGGCAGAGACTACAAACACTGGAGTCTTTCTATTCATCAGGCTATTAGCTAAGGATGTGGAAGGAAGGACACCCTTACAAAAATCAGATTTAATTGGTATCCAATGTATAATTGATTGCTGGTTTACCTTAGAAAAACTAAGAAAGAAATCAAAAGACTTAAATTGAGTTTGGAACATACCAAATATTGCATTTGACATGTTTGTACATGTTATGGCATTGATGAATGGGGAAGGACAATGAAACTTCGTATCAGCCATATTCTGCAATAAACAACGAGAATTTTAAGTGAATTTACTAAAGAACTTGAAGGAATTAGTTTCCTAACATGTGTAAGGAGACAATAACACTGATCGTGTATAAATCCAATGAAATGCATACTAGAAATCTTATATTCTCATTTAAAGTGTAGGTATGAGAAGAATCAAAAGAATAAGTCCTAGATAATAAAACCAATTAGAATAGAACAATAAGGCTAGCTACCATAGGATTGGACCACAAGCTTACTCTCTATGATTAAAGGTATGTTGATTAAAGATTTACAAGGATTTGGAGAAAACCAAATGAGTAAAACAAATAATCAAAACTAAGCAACAAGAGTACATATCGGTCCTTTAGACGATGAAGCTCATCATCCACCAACTCCTAACAACATGTATAGATCAACCAATGACTACACACAATAAATCCTAATCCTATGAGTACTTAACAAATCCAAAAGAATATCAAATAAGAATTCATTACAAAGAGAGGGAGGAGAATGATACATAGTCCATGAATTGAGAAGATCGCAAGAGAAATCAAACTACCACGGCGCTGATCAAAATTTGTGAAAGACGAAACCCTAGAGTGATCGAAAATTTTAGAGCATAGAGTTCAAGATGTTGGCGAGAGATAGAATGTAACCCTTCTATCTTTTAATTTATCTAGTGTGTCATTTTCTATCGTAAGGTGTTAGGCTGCGCTATTTTTATCTCCAAATGTTGGTCTATTTACCGATTTGTTATATTTAGTACTAAAATTTGACCGCTTTAATAAAAATACAATTAATATTATTATTTATTAGTACGAGTTTTTAACATGAAAATAAGGAAACTTAACTTATTTTAATCTAAATAAATTTTGTGGTGGTTACCTACTAATGTATAAATTAATAACATGGAGTTGATTTTTTAGAAGAAAATATTTGAAATTTAAAATGTTACAATTAATTAAATGGGAGATTAAAGTAATTGAGAAGATGGAATTCTAAGAAATGTGGTAAAATGAATGGTTGAAATTATTATTTGTTGTGATAAAATTCTAACTTTAAAAAGTTTAAAATCACCTAGTGTGGTCAATTAGTAACTTTACTTTTATAAATGAGAAAAGAGTGAGCAATTAACACATGGAGGCCATCATGATGTACTTTCGAAATATTGATTTTATTGAGCAATTTGGAATATTTTATTTTATAAAATTTTCACACAAATATTTCAAATGACTACCTTAAATTATTATTTTTTTGTTATTTTCTTCCTACTTTTTTTAAAAAAAAGTTGAAAATATATATTATTTTAATTTTGAATATTACCAAAATAATTTACTCTATATAATTAATTTACCTCTTAAAATAATTATTGTTTTTTTTAACAAACCTAAAAAGATAATATTTTTTAAAAATAAATCAAAATATAGGAAGAAGGTCACTGGACCCGGCCCATGAGTTAGTACACAATACACACTCACACTAGACTTCACATCTTTTTTCACATTTAAAAAGAAAGAAAAATTGCTCTTTCCATCATATTTTTTTCCTTTTTTATTAAAGAAAAATATATATATAATGTTTAATTTGAATCCATAATTTGGATCTGCCTGTGTATAAGTTGGGTTTGATTGTTGGTTTGTCTTCCTATCTTCTCTAGATAGGTTTCACATTGAGATTTATGATTAAAACAATATATACAGTTAAATAAGTCTTCTCCTTTCATAGGGTCTTCTTTTTTAATATTTAATATTATTATTAATTATATGTTATATTATTAATTTAATTTAATTTTAATATTAAATATATATTATACAATATATATATATATAATTTTTTATCATATTTTTTATTTTCGTATCATAATATATTAATTTTATATTATTAAAATTAAAAAAAACATTTATCATTTTAGGTCCCAAAATTTAATTTACATTGGCCCAATATGTTAAAAGGGTCGGGCCTGTATATATATATTATATATTTTCTTTTCATATTTTTTTTTACAACACAACACAAGATATCCTACTAATTTTATTAGTAATTATTTTTTTTTCTAGCATCATATAAAATTATATATTTTCTTATCAATAATTTTTATATTTATATATAATATTACATATTTATTTTATTTATATATAAATATAAACAATTTATTTCATTATCTCTCCGATTTAATTTTCATCATTAATTAATTAATTATATATATATATCCATTTTTTACTTTTTTTTATTTTTCATAATTACTTTATTTTCTCTCCTCATATAAAATATATATTTTTCATCAATAATTTTTTAATTTATATATATCAACAATTTTATATCTCTCCTATTTATTTTATTTATATATATAAACAATTATATATATATATATATATATATATATATATATATATATATATATATATATATATATATATATATATATATATATATATATATATATATATATTATATAATTTCTTATCAATCCTATTTAATTTTCATCACTACTTTTATATAAATATATTTTATCTCTCTTCATATATATTTGTTAAATTTCGTCATTAATATTTTTCTCATATCATATAAAATATATATTTTTTAATCAATAACTTTTTATATTTATATATAATATTACATACTTATTTTATTTATATATAAATATAAATAATTTTTTTTTTTTATCATTTACAGTTCTCTCCTAAGTTATTAATATCTTTTCTATCTGGTTTAATTTTCATCATTAATTTTATATAAATATATTTTAATTATTTTATATTTATTTTTTTAAATTTCATAATTTTTTTTCTCTTATCATATAAAATATATATTTTTCATCAATAATTTTTATATTTATATATAATATTAAATATTTATTTTATTTATATATATAAATAATTTTTTTATCATTTGAATTTCTCTCCTAATTTATTTTTTATTTTTTATTTTCTCTTATATATATATATATATATATATATATATATATATATATATATATATATATATATATATATATATATATATATATATATATATATACTTTCTTATCTCTTCTATTTAATTTTCACTATTAATGTTATATATTTTATCCATTTTCATATATTTTTTTAAAATTTTCTAATTAATTTTTTTCTCTAATCTTATAAAATATCATCATTAATTTTTATATTTATATATAATATTACATATTTATTTTATTTATATATATATATAATTTTATTTATAAATGCATTTACCCTATAAAATAAATATAATAATACTATATTTTTTTTAAAACAGTTTTTTCTAATTTAATTAAAAAATTTCGAAAGAAGGAAAATGAGTTTTAAGAAACAAAGTTAGAACCTAACTTTACTAAAAATATCAACAAACAACTAACGGAACAAATATAAAAAACAAATAATTGAATTATAACAAGTCAATTATCTATATATATATATGAAAAAGTTCACTTATACATCACTATTTATACAACTAGTTTAATTAGACTTAAAAACTTAGATAAGAATATAAGAAATACAACCATTTAACCAACTAGGTTAATAACAATTTTTTATTTTAAATTCAACATCAAATTTGATGAACGCGAGATATTTTAATAATATAAGTTCAACTTCTTAACTAATTAATCTATATATATAATGATGCTTAATTTTTTAAGTGTCCGGATTGTCGGTTCTAGAGCTGCGATTAATTTGGATATATATGTGAGAGTAAATGAATATTTGGGTTGGATTGTGAGTTACCCGCCCATAAACTTAAAACGGTTAAAAATAAAACTAAAAATGTTATATGTATGGTTCGAACTTGCAACCTAACAAAAGAAGTACAACAATTTAACCAGCTATGCTAATAAAACTTTTTATTTTAAATTCAACACCAAATTTATTGAACGCATGACATTTTAACAATATAAGTTCAACTTTTTAACTAACTAATCTATATATATAAATATGCTTACCTTTTAAAGTGTCCGGATTGCCGGACCGAGAATTGTAGTTAATTTGGATATATATGTGAGAGTAAATGAATACTTATGTCGGATTGTGAGTTGACCCGCCCATAAACTTAAAACGATTAAAAATAAAATTAACCATACTACAGGTATGGTTCGAACTTGCAACCTAACAAAAAAAATATAATCCTTTAACCAATTAGGCTAATAACACTTTTTACTTTAAATTCAACACTAAATTTGATGAACGCGGGACATTTTAACAATATAAATTCAACTTTTTAACAAACTAATCTATCTATATATATAATGATGCTTAATTTTTAAAGTCGCCATTCATAGTGTATGCCCATCTTGGTAGCATTTCCCTTTCGATCCACCACTGTAATTTCGTCAGGGAGAACGCTTTTGGATTGAACTTCAACGCTCATCCTAGCATATGTGAGATTTTCGCTTTCCTTGGTCATTTTGTCCATGTATAGAGGGTTTCTTAGAAGGCTACCGAAATGGCTTAAGGCTTCCGCATTGTAATGTGGGGAGGGATATTTCGCAACTTAAACCAGATTTACACTATTTCTTTTGGAATACTGTCATAGCTCGTACCCTCTTTCCATTTTTCGAGCTTCATGTATTCTTTCCCCACGTGTGTATGTCCCAACTCTAAAATTTTCTCAAGATTAGCCTCTTGATTGAATTTCAGGAAATACATGCCATGACTGTTAAGGGTGACCTTCATTAGACCTTCTTTTCCCCATTGCTTCATGAGTTCTTCCTTGGTGGCATCAAAAGTGGTAGGTTCTTTCCTAATATAATTACACACTATAACCTGTTCCCATGATCGAACACATTTTTCTTCCACGTCTGATGGTAGCTTAAACTCAAAGGTATTTTCGAGTTTTTCCTCCTTTTCTTTGAACGCACCTAGGAAAATTTGTCCCTTTTCTGAGATTTATTTCACTTTCTTTTGTTAAGTTTTGACCCTACTTTGTGTCTGGATTCTTCTTCCAAACTTGATCAACCTGCCAATTTGGGTTCTTCTTCAGAGTATAAAAAATTTTCTTGGTATATTTTGCCAACTCTTTCATTGTGTTGACGGACCAAATAACAATAATGTCATACTCCTCTTTTTTTAGAAGGTTCCAATCTTGGAGGTAATGCATGTTTAGCTGAATAGTGATTTGTTGAGCATTTCTTTGTTGAGAATCATTTCTCCATTCTTAGCTTGCATCAACATCCTTAAAATTTGGTTTCTCAGTCCTTTGAGGTTTGTCCTCTCATTAAAACCAACAATCCATTTGCCTTTTGTCTTCTATTCGGTTTCCTTTGTTTCCCATGCTTTCTTGTTTACTGTATTATTCTAACATTTATTTCCAACCCTAATTTCTTCCATACCATCACTATTTTCCTTTTATTCCCCTGTGATTTCCTTCTTCTTGTTGGTCGCCTCTGTTTTATTTTGCTTTCCTTTTTTCCTCTATGACTTATCAGTTTTATTGGATTGATTCTGATTCCCAAAAGAATCATCAACAGATTCATTTGAAAAAATTTGTTTATTTGGGCAATCAGTATGTATTTCATTTTGCTCTTATATCCGTTTACATTCATCTTAATAGAATTATCGATGGCTATAGTGGAAGAAGGCATACCTGAAACTTTTTCAGAATTGACATTGATGCTCTTGTTCACAAATTCAGGGGTGTCATTCTTTTCTTCTTTAGCCAGAGTGTCTTTGTTTTTATGAGAAGTAATGGTGTATGTGCCCTTATTTCCTTCCTATTGGTTATCTACATCCTGAACTTTTTTTGTGTGAGTGGAGCAGGAATTTGATATCTCATGTGCCTGTTTAAGAAAATTGGTCAGGCTTGAGCCAAATGTTGATAAAGAATAAAGATTCCTTATTACAAAAACTTTCATGTTTCCTGATGTTGATTCGAAGTGGCAAAAGCAGACGGATTCCTAATTAGCGAAGCAACAAACAAGAAATCAGTATATGTAATATTTTACAGAATAATGAATTTCTGCACAATAGAAAATCGAGAATATTTTCTGATGTCGACCAGGATAGTCAGTCGACTAAGAGTGCGACCATAGTTGGCTATAAGTGAGAGAACTAACAAACAGCGGTGCTTATCGCGATGCGCGATTAGAATGGTTAAAACCCTAGCGGCGCTTGTGACCTACAAATCGTGTTGTTCGTGGCGATCGTGCCATTTGTGTCGATCTTGACTTCGATTGTGCGATATTGACCGTGTCACTCGTGTCGCGACGATTACAACGAAGCGCAATCCATACCATTGAAACCCTAGTAGCGCTTGCGAAACAAGGGATTCCGCGGCTATGTCGATTGTGTCGTTCGTGGCGATCGTGGCGATCGTGTCGATCATGTCGATTGTGTTTCAATCAACGAACGACTCTTATTTTTCCTGTAATGCGATTGAATTTCTGATTTGTTATTATTGTTGAGTAGAATGATGTGCACGTTTTTCGAGAAAATTTCAAAAATCTATCGCCGAAAAATCTTGCCGAAAAATCCTCGCCGAAAATCTCCACCTTGTACAAACCTTACAATATATGTAAAGAAATACTATAATTTAATTGTGCATATCTCCAAACAAAAAGTTATTTAGCTTTATATAAAAAAATATCAATTAAAATAAAAACTCAACATGTTAACACAACCATATTTAATAACATATTATTTATTCTTTAAGAAGTTATATTAACAAATATTTTATATTAAATAAATAAGCAAAATATTACTAACAATATATGCAATTTTAATAAAGTTGTTGAAATTTTTTTATCAATAAATCAAAATAATTTTTAAAGACACTTATCATAAATATTGTTGAACTTGCCTAACTTATAGATGAAAATTGTATATTTTGAAAGCTCTACCATTTTAATATTATATTTACTATAAAAAAAATGATTGTTAAAGGAAATAAAATAATTAAAAAAACTTTTAAATCAGTTAAATTAAAAGAAAGTAAAAATATAGTGTAATGATAGAAATGAGAATTATTCCATTTAAACATCGAATATTCTATCTCCTCTTACTAATTAATTTTTTTCTACTTCTACCAATTAATTTATTCATATTCTTATGATTAATTATTTTCTCTCTCCATTGATAACTAATTATTAATAAATGAATTTTTCATTTATTTCTTTGATATTTATTATCTCTCATTTAATTAGTAAAATAATTCAACACTTTACAACAATCTTTCACGTTAAATATTTTAATAATATGTTTAAATAAAAAATAATGTGTTGTATTTATTAATTAATTTCTTTTTTCGCTATACCCTAATTAATATTTCTTCTTAAAGTTTAGTTTAGTTTAGTTTAATTAAGAATTCATCATTTTGATTTTTTTATATTTTTATGACTTTTCAATTACTTTGTTTATCAAATAATTTTTATTTATTCTTTATACTTCTTTTTTCTTTTTCTTATTATTTTTTTTGTTGACATATTAATATTTTTTTTTAGTTTTTATTACTTATAAATGTTTATCTAATATTTGTATTCTCTATTTCTCATCGTATTCTATTCTTTAGATTATTATTAACATATGAATAGAGTGTTAGTTTTTTTAATTGATGACTGTAAGTATGAACACTGATTGGTGGTCAAATATTGTGAAAGAATAACATTCATCATAATTTTGTGTTCATTATTTTTTTTATTAGTGTATTAGATTAGTGGTAATTTTATAATATCATATTATTTTTTATTCCAAAAAATATTATTATGATATTTCAATAAGATATTATTTTTAATTTTTGAGTTACATGTAAAAAAAATGTTTTTAATTTTTAAGTTGATTTTATTGAAAAGAGATATGAATAATAGAAAAAAATACAAAATATAATTTATTGACAAGAGAATAAATTAATTAATATTAAAGAAAATAAAAAAAATAATAATATAGAAATAAAGAAATTAATTACTAAAGAGAAATAAATTAATTAAATAGAGATGAGAGAGATAAATTAATTAATTAAAGAAAAAGAGAAAAAATTAATTAATTAATAGAGGTAAAGAGAAAAATTAATTAGTAGGAGGAGAGAGAATATTCGTTGTTTAAAAGAAATATTCTATTTTTGTTGATTTAAGACCATCTCCAACCGAAAAACCCATTTTCAAACTCATTTTGATGTAAATGTCACATCAAACAGTAATTCTTCTCCAACCGAAAAACTCATTCTCAAACCCAAAAGAATATTCTTATAATATTCTTTCTTACATCAACTTTTATAACTTTTTAATATCACCCATATATTTTACACACTTATGAATTACACCACAATATTATAATATCATCCAAATATTTTAAACTTAAATATAAATTAATTATAAAAATTTATTAAAAATTTAAAAATTATAATAAACAAACACAAAAAAATAAATATGAGATTGAAATAAAAAATTATTTCGTACAAATAAAAAGGAGATAATTAATAATTATATAAATAAACTTAATATAAAATATAGGATAAAAATAAAATATAAACTAATAAAACATATAAATAAATAAAACATATAAACAAATTAAAATATAAACAAATTAAAATATAAATAAAATATATAAATTAATTATATAAATAAGTTTAATGTATAAAATTGATGAAATAAAAGTTCAAGGTTTAAAAAGTAAAAAAAAAATATATGCGATCTGCTACAGGAGCAACGCATATATGCAGTATTTGGAGAGGGAGTATGGGATATCCCATTTTTGGTTTCCGTTTTGCGTACTATTGGAGTTGTTGATCCCATTTTAGAGATGCTCCCTTGGGATGCTCTAAGCGGCCCCAATTTGCGTTCCCTATATACAGGACGAATCTACCGTGCGTAAGCCCGCCCACCCCTCTTCCAATGTTTTTTTATTAATTAATTATTTATTAAAAATTAAAAAAATTATTATATTATATTATATTATATTATATTAATAAAATAAAATTAAAAATCCATCTCTATTAGTATATATATTTCAATTATTTTATATATCATCATTCTTTTATAGTTTTATTATTGATTTTCATTTTAATATATTTCCCAACTCGTTTTTCAAACAAACATATTCTCTAAAAGGTAAAATTCCTTTTTTTAAATATATTTTTTTTTTCTAATTCTCATATTTTTAATTGATATAATCGTCAATTTAAGTATATATCATATTTATAATTGATTTATGTAGGTTTGATTTATTATAAAATTTTGAGAATTTATAAGGTTATTATTAATTTGTTTTTTTTACTTTTTCATTGTACTATAAATCTTTAACTATTCGATTAAATATTTACTTGAATATTTTAATGTTTTTTCGATCTTACATTATAATTGTTTGATAAAATATTTTATCTTGAAAATTGTGTATAGGTATATAAAAAATGAAACATGAATCTAATGCAAAGAAAGAAAAGACATTGATATCTTCATTCTTTTAAAAAAATTTTGCAAATTAGTGAAAGTTCTTCATCTGTAGCCTCTACTATCCAAAATTAATATAGTGAAAGTCTTCAAATTTTTTCTTTTAACAACGAACTTAATTCATCTTATAATTCTATTGAACAAGATCCGGAAAAAAGAAAACACATATATTTATATTATTTATTACATTAAATTCAAGCCCACGACTTTCAAATTTTTTCTTTTAACAACGAACTTAATTCATCTTATAATTCTATTGAACAAGATCCGAAAAAAAGAAAACACATATATTTATATTATTTATAACATTAAATTCAAGCCCACCCTAAATTAAAATCCTGGGTCCATCCCTATATATTATATATATATAATATTAAATAAAATAATAATATAATTAATCACAAAGTTCATAATTTTTTTTTGAGAAATGATTGAGAGAGAGAATTTGAGAGAGGGAATGTGATAGAGAATGATGTGACGTAATTTGATTAGCCTTTTTCTAAGTGATGTAGTGACACATCATTCCCTCCCTCAAATTCCCTCCCCTATCACTCATCTGATTTGTTTTTGAAAGAATGATTGGGAGAGGTAATTTGAGAGAGGGAATGAGGAGGAAATGATGTGGCTAAAAAATAAAAAAAATTCTCTCTTCTCTCTCCTCACCTTTTTACAATCAGTAGTGATGTAGCTCCCCATTCCCTCCCTCAAATTCTCTCTCCCTATCCCTCCTCTTTGTTTTTGTTTTATTAATAATTATAAAAAATTCTCTCTTCCTATCACTCCTCTTTGTTTTTTGTTTTATTAATAATTATAAAGAATAATTGTGATTTTAAAAGTGTCCATTTTTTTTATTAATTAATCCCTCATTTAGTAAAACAAAATATTTTCTTATTTTTTTCATACATATTTAAGATTGATCGAAATTTATTAGTATTAATTATAACTAGCACAATACCCTTGCATATAAGGATAAATAAAATCACATTTACAAATTTGAATTAAACAATATTCATCTATTTGTGGTCGTTGTCGTCAACGTTTTTAGAGTCATCGTTATTCTCTTCATCATCAACATCTATGGTCTGAATATGATGGCGTTTCAATGATTGAGACAACCTAGTGATCGTCTTCCTCCTCTCATTTATCGTTGTTTTCGTTATTCACAAAAAAGTGATAACAAATTTGATAAAAAGACATGCATTTAACTTTTTTCTCATCAACACCGACATCTTCCTCTTCGACTTTTTACTCTCATTTTTCGATTAACCAACAATATCATTTTTTACATGATAAACCTCTCATATTACTAATCTCGTGAGCTCACTTTTGCACTCAACCATCTCAACAATACCAACATCTTTTACCATTATTTTTTGCTAACCAACCATTTTATCATATCACTGACCTCTTTACCCTCACTTCTTCGGTAAACCAACAACTTCATTCATATATGTTAGATTAATGTCTTAATTGATTTTGGATAATTAACATACTTGATTTTGATGATTGACGAAATGGTTTTGATAATGAATGGATAAAATTAAGTATTTATATATATATATATAATTGTTAGTCATATAAATTATATAAATATATACTTATATATCAACATCAACAGATGGGCGTCTTGGCAGACGTCGTCTAACTTCAGCAGATGGGCGTCTGGGCAGACGTTGTCTAACATCAGTAGATGGGTGTCTGGGCAGATGACGTCTAACTTCAGCAGTTAGGCGTTTGGGCAGACGTCGTCTAAGAAAATGGGCGTTTTAGCAGTTAAGAAGATGAGTAGCAGACCTCTAGACAGCTGGCAATAGAGCTCAACAAATGAATGACTTCCACATACGCCATAATTCAAATTGTCTGCGTTATACTATCTAGTACACCACGATCTCAAGAATATTTTTCTATTATACTATCCAGTACATCATGGATTGTACATCCAACGGAAAGAGGACACGTGTCCATAAAGAATATTTGATCGTTGCTACAATTCAGTATAAGAAGCAATTAGAGTACAACGACAAATTGTTGAAACTCTCTCTTTTGGAATCACCAGATTTCTAGAAGCTTGATTTCTTGAATCAACTTACTCTCTCTAGCTATTTTATTCTCAAGTGTATTCTATAATTCACTACGTGAAGCTGAAAGATAATTTACTGGACTACCTGATAGTCATTAACAGTGTGTTGTAAGTTGAACTGAGGGTGTTCTGTTCAACATCGTGTGTGCTAGGAGTTCAGAATACGCGGCCAATTAAGTCTTGGGTTTCTGAATGGGTTTGTGTAGTGTGTTTTATACCAATCAAAGTCTTTTAGTGAATATCCTTCCCGTTGAGGAAGAATGGGTGACGTAAAAGTTTTATCTCCGAACATCCATAAAACTTCTTGTATTCTTTTCTTTCCATCCATTACATTCGGTTAATTGACGCTTCAAATCCAACAAACTATTCTGCACTTAAATTCCTTTAAGAGTTTGTGAAGATTTGTGAAGAATAGAAACATATTTTAATCCCTCACAAGATTAACATCGAATCGAAGTTTGAAAGTTGTTAACTATAGTCAGATCCCCGTCTCTATAGTCAACATTAATCTTAACAAGTGGCATCAGAGTCAAGTTTTCTATTCTTAAACATTATCAGATTCCTGAATCATGTATCTTCAAAGAAAGGTTCATCCATTCACAAAAGAAAACTACAACAGATGGAAAGTGAGAATGCAAGTTCATCTATCTACCATAATAGATGATGATATGTGGTATGTCATCACTGATGGTTCAATAAAGATAATGAAGGATAGCTCCACCACTGACTCTAACGGTAATCCTATGATGAAGGAGAAACCGAGGTCAAAGTGGAACATTGAAGATAAGAGGAAGAACAACCTCGACAACATGGCAAAAGATATTCTCTACAAGACATTGGAGGATAACATGTTCAATAAAATTATCACATGCACCTCTGCCAAAGAAATTTGGGAGAGGCCGACTCAACTATGTGAGGGTAATAAGCAAACAAAATAAAACAAACTAATGGTTGTCACACAGTAGTTCGATAACATCAAGATGCGTCTCGAAGAGACGGTGACAGAATTTGATGAAAGATTCAGTAAAATTATCATTTCTCTCTCTACTTTGGGAAAGACTTGCAGCAACAGAGAGGTTGCAATCAAATTCATGCGTGCTTTGCCCATAGAGTGGAATATAAAAACGATGGCCATGAGGGAGTCTAAAGACCTCAACAAGATGGAGCTCTATGATTTTCTAGTCGATCTGAAGGACTACGAGTTTGAGATAAACTCTAGGAATGAAGAGGAGTCATCCACATCTTCCATCTCTACCAAGGCGCTAGTGACTGCTGAGGATCCACCTACCTCCAATGTTGTAAAGTTTACCGAGCAGATCAGCAACGATGCCATGGCTCTCTTTGTGAAGAAATTTGGCAAATTCATGAAGAAGAACAAGAAGGAGAAGAAGGCTCTCATGGCTGTTAAAAGCAAATCCAAGTGGGCCGACAGCGATTCAGACGATTCTTCATTAAGCGAGAGTGATGATGAAATCGTTACCTACTTCATGGAAGATGACGAATCTAAGGTACTTGATTTCTCATCTAAAGAATTTTCAAGAGATTAATTAATTACTACACTCAATGACATGGTCATTGAGTACAAGAAGTTGTTAGACTCTTTCAATAGTGTCAGACTCTTTCAATGAGATGAGATTGAAAAACTAATAACATATCTTCATCTCAAATTTCTGAACCAAAAGATTTTGAAAACAAAATGGCTGAGCTCTCATATGAGAATGAGAAGCTCAAGGAAAGATTCAAACACTTTCGTCTGAAAACCAATGTTTGACATATGTGGTTAGTTCTTGGACAAAATATGGGAATGCTCTCGAGCATCTGCTTAAGCAGCAAAGGCCCGCTGGACACAAGTCTGATTTGGGATATGCTAAGAGCAATCTAGCTGAATCCAGTAAAAAGTTAAATCATGTGAAAGGCAAGCTTAATCTCATAAGCTTTATCAAGAGAAGTTTAACGGATATTAGAATTAATCACAATCGTGATGACTTGACTTTAAAAGATGAAACTAAATATGTTAAGCCAACGTCAATTTGGTTGAAATCCAAGAAAAGGGCAGCCAGCTGACCTGATAATCAAAAACTTGACAGAAAGTTCAAAGGTTTTATCAAAAATCATCTTCTGAAGTCAAGGGATCATCAGCTAGTAGAAAGAATTATGCCCAGCTTAAAACATACACACAAAATGGGAGATCCATAAGAATAATTTAAGTATGGATCCCCAAAGGGCTAATCCACCATGGACCCAAGTAATTTTAGGTACCAACGTTGTAAATAATAATAAGTGCAGGTAGAACAGGACAACAACGTGGAAGATTAAGTATGGCATATGGAAAGTGGCTGCTCTAGGCATATGATAAGCAACAACTAGCTACTGACGGACACATCTTCATGAAGCCACTTCCCGAGTCTAAGTTTTTTTTTACCTTAGAAATATTTTAGGATGATTAGATTACACTAATGCCTAAACTGATTAAGGTATGAACTCACCTGGTTTTGATTAAATAATAAAAAGGGAGAAATTGTTGAATTGTGATTAAGTGATGAACTCACCTAATTTTGATAATTTAGTTTAAATAATCAAAAAGGGAGAAATTGTTGAATTGTGATTAAGTGATGAACTCGCCTGATTTTGATAATTTAGTTTAAATAATTAAAAAGAGAGAAATTGTTGAATTGTGATTAAGTGATGAACTCGCCTAATTTTGATAATTTAGTTTAAATAATTAAAAAGAGAAATTGTTGAACTGTGATTAATTGATGAACTCACCTGGTTTTGATAATTTAGTTTAAATAATTAAAAATAAAGAAATTGTTGAATTGTGTTTAAATCATGAACTCAGCTAGTCTCTTCTAATTAATTTTCCCTACTAATTTTATATAAATATATTATATTTCATTTTCATATATTTTTTAAAATTTTCCTAACTAATTCTTTTTATCTAATCATATAAAATATAAATTTTATCATCAATAAATTTTATATTTATATATAATATTACATATTTATTTATTTATATGTATATATAAATAATTTTTTTTATAAATACATTAGCCTTATAAAATAAATATAATAATACTATATTTTTTAGAAAAACGACTTATTATCATTTCATTAAAAAAAAATTAAAAGAGGGAAAATGAGTTTCAAGGAAAAAAATAAAGCTAGACCCTAACTTTATTGAAAATATTAACTGAGTTTTAAACAAATAACAAAACAAATAAAATAACAAATAATTGAATTACAATCAAGTCAATTATTTATATATATAAAATAAAATTATTAGTCTTTTTTTTAAATTTTTTTTATTCAGATTTATAATAATAGTAAATAAAATCATTGAATTATTATTTTATTTTTTATAATCTTGATTATTACGGTATTATTGGATTTGATTATTTTTGTATTAAATGATCTTTGTTGTTGAAGGAATGAGTTATTGTAATATCTAAGTATTATCTATTAAAGAGACCAAATAATTTTAAAATAATCAATGTTGATATAGGAAGAACACAAATATATATAGTCCAAAAAAATAAATATGAAATTAAAATAATCAAATGTCAAATACTAACTTATGAATAGATGAATGAAGAAAAATAGATAAATAGAAGAAAAAATTAATTAATTAATTAAAAAAATAAAGAGATAAATTAATTAATTAATAAAAAGAATGAAAGAGAGAAAAAATAATATTTAATTAATAAATATAAAAATTTAAAAAAAAAAATCACTCTATTTACTCCTAGAGGTTAAATTAATATGTATATTTAAATGAATTTTTATTAATTTATACGATCTAATTTAGCTAGTTATACCAATATTTAAAATTTTAAAGGTGTACAACAAACTCCCTCCATAATTATTTGAACTAGGAAAATTTTCGTGCGATGCACACGGATAAGAATAAAAATAAATTAAATTAAAAAAATTATAATAATATTTATTCAATATTTAAAATCATTAAAATAAAAAATATAATGCTCTCATTTAACATTTTATTCACTTCGATAAAACAACTTATTTTCTCACATGTTTCATCACATATTTTTTCCGAATGAATCTCTCATTTCGTGACTATACACTTTCACTTTGTCAATCAAATATTTGATTCAGATTTTTTAATAATTAGCATCGTGACCTCACACTTTGATCAATTAAATATTTGATTCATATTTCTTTAATCACTTTCAAATGATACCGGTCTATTATCCCTCGACAAACCACATCTCA
The DNA here is from genome assembly GCF_907164915.1 of Impatiens glandulifera. Classification (NCBI taxonomy): domain Eukaryota; kingdom Viridiplantae; phylum Streptophyta; class Magnoliopsida; order Ericales; family Balsaminaceae; genus Impatiens; species Impatiens glandulifera. Next base: position 10,377,661 of record NC_061865.1, on the reverse strand, counting down.
ATCACATTTGGTTAAATGTTGTACTTGTTTTTGTTAGGTTGCAAGTTCGAAACCTACAAATAACATTTTTAAATTTATTTTTAACCGTTTTAAGTTTATGGGCGGGTCAACCCACAATCCGACCCAAGTATCCATTTACTCTCACATAAATATCCAAAATAACCACAGCTCTCGACCCGGCAATCCGGACACTTTAAAAATTAAGCATCATTATATATATATATATATATATATATATATATATATATATATATATATATATATATATATATATATATATATATATATATAGATTAGTTAGTTAAAAATTTGAATTTTTATTGTTAAAATGTCCAGCGTTCATCAAATTTGGTGTTAAATCTTAAATATAAAGTGTTGTTAGCCTAGTTGGTTAAAGGGTTGTACTTGTTTTTATTAGGTTGTAAGTTCGAAACCTACAAATAACATTTTTAAATTTATTTTTAATCGTTTTAAGTTTATGGGCGGGTCAACCCACAATCCGACCCAAGTATCCATTTACTCTCACATAAATATCCAAATTAACCACAGTTCTCGACCCGGCAATCCGGACACTTTAAAAATTAAGCATCATTATATATATATATATATATAGATTAGTTAGTTAAAAAATTGAACTTTTATTGTTAAAATGTCTCGCGTTTATCAAATTTGGTGTTGAATCTTAAATATAAAGTGTTGTTAGCCTAGTTGGTTGAAGGGTTGTATTTGTTTTGTTAGGTTGCAAGTTCGAAACCTACAAATAACATTTTTAAATTTATTTTTAACCGTTTTAAGTTTATGGGCGGGTCAACCCACAATCCGACCCAAGTATACATTTACTCTCACATAAATATCCAAATTAACTACAGCTCTCGACCCGGTAATCCAGACACTTTAAAAATTAAGCATCATTATATATATATATATATATATATATATATTAGTTAGTTAAAAATTTGAACTTTTATTGTTAAAATGTTTCGCGTTCATCAAATTTGGTGTTGAATTTTAAATATAAAGTGTTGTTAGTCTAGTTGGTTAAAGGGTTGTACTTGTTTTGTTAGGTTGTAAGTTCAAAACCTACAAATAATATTTTTAAATTTATTTTTAACCGTTTTAAGTTTATGGGCGGGTCAACCCACAATCTGACCCAAGTATCCATTTACTCTTACATAAATATCCAAATTAACCACAACTCTCGACCCGGCAATCCGGACACTTTAAAAATTAAGTATCATTATATATATATAGATTTCTCTCACCTAATTTATTTTTTATTAGGCAAATTATCTGAATAGCCCTTTAATTACTTTAATTGCTCATTTTTAGTCCTCAAAATAATTTTTAAAACAAATCGCTCATTCAACTTTTGGAAAGGTCACCAATAACCCTTACATCAACTTTTTGGTTAAACATAACTTGTTAAGCTTAAAATATTTTTTTATATATATTTTTTTATATTTATATATATAATTATTAAATTGCATATATTTATATATATATATATATTATTTATTTTTATCTATACAGATATATCTATAAACAAAGTTTAAAAATAATTTATATATATTATTTTTAATTATTAATTTATATATATATATATATATATATAAATTTATATATTATATATTTTAAAAAATAATTTGAGGGTTAAAAGTAATGGTGACATTCCAACTACTTAATTAACCCTCAAATTATTTTTTAAAATATATATTATATAAATATTATATATAAATTAATGATTAAAAATATTATATATAATTATATATATATATATTATATAAATTATTTTAAACTTTATTTTATATGGATATAATTATTTATAGATAAAAATAAATAATATATATCATATAAAAGATTTAATAATTATAAAAATATAAAAATTAATAATAAAAGATATATATAAATATATTCTATATAAGCGATAGTAATAATTATATATATATATATATATATATATAATTATATATATATATATATATATATAATAATGATTAAAGATAATATATAAAAAATAATAATATTTTAAGTTTAAATTCTTATATTTAAACAAAAAGTTTCGAAATTTGTTGATAATCTTTCTAAATGTTGAAAAGGTAATTTGTTTTAAAAATTAATTTGAGAGTTAAAGTAAGTGAGGGAGTAATTACATGGCCATCTAGATAATTTGTTAAAATATATATATAATATAAAAAATAAGATTAAAGATAATATATAAAAAAAAACATTTTAAGTTTAAGTAGTACTTATATTTAACAAAATAGTTGACGGAGGACAATTGCTTACATTTTTAAAAGTTGAAGGAACAATTTGTTTTAAAAATTAATTTGAGGAATAAAAGTTAACTATCGGAGTAATTAGATGGCCACCCAGATAATCTTTTTTATTTTCTCGCTTATATATATTATAATTTTTTTATCTTTTCTATTTAATTTTCATCATTAATTTTACATAAATATATTTTATCATTTTTCATATATTTTTTTAAAATTTCTTAATTAATTTTTTTCTATTATCATATAAAATATATATTTTTCATCAATAATTTTTATATTTATATTTAGAGTTTTTTAGGAGTATCACTGAGATTCAGTGGTGATTGGTGCGACTAATATATAGGCCTACATAATTGAGTTAAAGCGTTAAATTTTCACATATTATTTATAATGTTATTATTATAATTCTTTCTTAGATTTACGAGAATAACTTTTTAAATAATATTTTTTATTTTTTGTTTTTAATTTTATTATTTTATTATTTTCTTTTTATGTAATGTTTTTTTAGTTTTGTTTAAACGATTTTCATATATTTATATATAATATTACTATTTATTTTATTTATATATATATATATATATATATAAACAACATTTTTATCATTTTTTTTCTTAATTTATTTTTACTTTCTCCCTCTTATATATATTATATAAATTCTTTTTTCACCTATTTATTTTTTAAATTATTAATTTTATATAAATATATTTTATCCATTTTTATATTTTTTTAAAATTTTCTAGTTAATATATTTTTTTAATTTTCTAATTAATATTTTTTCTCTATCATATAAAAATATATTTTCTTATCAATATTTTTTATATTTATATATAATATTACATAATTTCATTTTTATATATATATATATATATATGAACACATTTTTTTTATAAATGCATTTATCTTATAAAATAAATATAATAAAATTATATATTTATTTTTATATATATAAATAAATAAAATTATAGTTTTGACCCATTTTCTCATTTAGCTAAATCTATGATTTATCATTTAATGAAATTTATCTTATAAAATCTATAATAATAACTATTTTTTCTTTCTTTATTTATTTACATTCTTATTATATATTATTTGATTCGTCTCTTTTATATATATATATATATATATATATATATATATATATATATATATATTTATATATATATATAATATATATTTATATATTAACTAATCATATTAATTTTCTTATCAATAATTTTTATATTTATTTATATATATATATATATATATATATATATATATATATATATATATAAAATAACACTAATAAAAACTATATTAACAAAAAAAATTATAAATACAGTTACCTTTTATATATATTTAATATATATATATATATATATTAAATATTTTCTCTTAGAATAATTTTTTGATTAATATAAAGATTTACTAATTGGTAATATATATTACATACAAAATAAATATAGTTACACAAAATTATAAAATTATTACAACAATCTCAAGTGTTTTAACGATTAACATGTTAAGACATATGTTTATCTTATAAAGTGTTTCTCTATGGTTTATAACTAATTTATAATCATTCCAACTTAAAAAAAAACAATTAATATATACTAGTGAAAAATGAGGTTTTGGTAACGAATGTTAGTAACAGCGCTATAGTGCCTTTACTGAAAGTTTTTATTAGTCACGGTTTAATATATCCGTTACTGATATCAAGATATTAGTAACGATCATTTAAAACCGTTACTGATAAAGATTTTCAGTAACGGTCATAAAGAATAGCCTTAACAGACACTAGTGTTTTTATTCTTCTTTTTCGAAATGAGAATATCAGTAACGGTTTTAAGAATAATCGTTATTGATATGCATTTATTTAAAAATTTCACAAGATGTATCAGTAACGGTTTTCGAAAATCCGTACTGATGCATATATTTGTAACGGTTATACTAAAATCGTTACTGATATTTCTTATGTTATTTCGTCTTCACAAGGGGTATCAGTAATGGTTATCCTTAAAACCATACTGATATACATTTATTTTAAATATTTCATAAGAGGTATCAATAACGGTTTTCGAAAGCCCTTACTGATACATACATTTGTAACGGTTATACTAAAAATATTACTGATATCTTTTATGTTATTTTGTCTTCACAAGGGGTATCAGTAACGATTATTCTTAAAAACTATTACTGATATACATTCATTTTAAATATTTCACAAGAGGTATCAGTAACGGTTTTTTAAAGTCTTACTGATACATACATTTGTAACGGTTATCCTAAAAATCGTTACTAATACTGATTAAATATTTGTAATAGTTACTCTAAAACCGTTACAAATACCTTAATAAAACCTGATTACACCGTCTTCTTTCTTTTTTCTTTTTTTCTTTTTTCATTCTCTTCTTTTCTTCTCCGCTCCCGTTCCTCTCTCCATCGATGTTTTCTTTCACTGTTGATGTTGTCGTCGTTCATAATATTAGACTACTGTCATCGCCGCTCTCCGTCGCTGATTTCAATATCACACTAGCTACGGTTAGAACTCCAGACTCATATCTCTTAGGTCTATATCATCATGTTCGCTCCTCATAGTGCTGTTAGAACTCCGGACTTATGTCCATTCTCTTTTATGCTTCATATCTGATTACAGCGAGTCTTTGTCTGATTCAATTATTTTAGTTGTTTTGTTTGTACTGGTTGTGATTCTCTTGGCCTGAAGTTGATTTGTGCTACTGATTCTATTCCGAATTTGATTTGTTAGTATAGTGTACAGTTATGTCTGATTTTCTTATACTTGGTGATTTTCATTTTTGAAAGACTTTGTTTACATAGTATTTGCTGTGTGATTGGTTTTACCTTAACGTGACTTCTGTTGAGATTTGGTATCTTCAGCCTACTAGTAAACTTTTTTATATTTTATTTATGTTCAAATTTTAGGGAATTTGTAATTTCTCCCATTGTTGGATACTTTTTAGCGATCATTGGTGAATGATTCTTTTATCCTTCTTTATTTGATGTGTAGGCCGAGCAAGACTCTGATGAAGTTTATGCTCAAGTTACTTTAATGTCGGAGCAAGATATAAGACCTAAGCAACTAGCTCCTAGATGTATTTAATGTTGACATCGTTAAACTGAAGTGTACACTGCTTTATATTGTTTAAATAGCCTCATGAGCCTAAATCCCTAATTGAGTCCCATTAAACTTCCAAGGTCTACGGTCCATTCATTCACAAAGGTTTTAACTGCATCAGACACGAGTACTCATGGGGGATTTTTAGTCCTTAGAAAGCATGCTACCGAATGTCTCCCTCCCTTGGTTAGTAACTTCCTTTCATCTCTCATTTTATGCAATTCATGTTTTTTGGATTCTTTACTGATTGATCAGATTCATTTAGGACATGACCCAACAAACACCAACACAAGAACTGGTAGCCAAAAACCTTCATGGCATGGAATGACAATTTAAGCATATCTATCGAGGTTATCATTTTCACTTGTTATTTTCATGTTCATCTTGTATTGTTTAAAGCCTTCAAGGGATGGCTTGTTATTACTTTTGATATTGAAATTGTGTGTTTTTGCTTAATTAATAATTTGTAGGTCAACTTAGGAGGCACTTACTGACAACATATTGAAGTACCTTTGTCACCTCTAAGAGATTAGTTTCTGGAGATACTTTTGTTTTCCTGAGCTATTTCTCTATTTTAGAATTGCCTTTCTTCTTGACTATATTCAATTATGTCTTATTATAAAATGGTTAATTCCCTACTTCAGGGCAGAAAATGGTGAATTACGTGTTGGTGTTAGACATAGTGCTCGTCAACAGAGTTCTCAAAGGGATAACAATCAATACAAGAGCGTGATTTATGGTTTATGTGGATTGATGAATTGTGGATTTATGATTGTGGTTTTTGGATTATGATTGTGGTTTTTGGATTATGATTGTGGTTTTTGGATTATGATTGTGGTCTTTAGATTGATGATTGTGGTTTTTGGAATATATTAATGGTTTTGTAAAATGGATAATTATTATTGTTTATATAGGTACAAATATGAAATATTAAAAAAAACGATTATATTTTTTAATAATGATATTAAACATAAGAAAACCATTACTAATAATATATCATTAACGATTTTATAAATAAGAAAATCGTTACTAGTAATATATCACTAACGGTTTTATAATTAACAAAATCATTACTAGTAATGCTTTATCTATAACGGTTTAACCTTGGCTAAAACTGTTACTGTTGTTGTTAGAGGAGTATCAATAACGACTTTCAAAAGTCGTTACTGATACTAGAAAAGTATCGGTAACGCTCGTTTCTATAACGAATGGTAACAGTTTTATTTGCCGTTACAGAATGTTATCAGTAAGGACTTTTGAGGCTTTCAGTAACGGTTTTCTCCCTTACTGATACCCTCTTTTCTACCCGTGACAATTATACAGACTAGAAGAAAAACTAAAATATAAATATACTAAATGCACAAATCTTTCATTTACATCGTCCATATTTGTGAAGATAAAGGCGAAGTTCTTGATGTGATTCTCGTGGTTCTCTAATATACAAACTGCACAAAATAACTAGAAATGATGTCTATTACCATTATATTAACATGACAGTGGTATTAAGAATGTGAGATTCTCCTTAAAAATAGATAGAAAAAATCTCCATAAAAATGGATATGCAAAAGATGAAATGTACTTAAGAGTCTAATTTACAATAATTTATAACTAAACAAATATGAAGATAGCAGGATACAAGAGGAAGCAAATTGGTTATGCAAATATTGCAAGATACAAGATGAAGTGTACTCTTACGTGAGGGTTTAAATGATAACGTGAGATACTAGGTTTTTTCAAATCTATCTTACAACCAACTATATTTGCTTAAGGTTCTAAAACATATTTCATACATAAATTTAGGGTCTAATTAAGTTTTTTTCCACAAGAGTTCAAAAATTCATAAGAATATATAAATGGTAATCAACAATTATTTTTCTTTAGATGGAATTAAAATATATTCTTTCAAATCAATACATGAGGCGAAAGAACCATGAAAGAATAAATGTCATGATGTGTGGTCGGTCGCAAAAGAAGAACCGTCGAGGAAGAAATGTTTTGTTGTGGTCGGTTGCGGAAGAAAAATATTTGGCGAAAATCAATAAATGATAGAAGAACAACTGTGGAAGGAGATTGAAAGTTGGGTGGGAAGAATAAATGAAGTTGAGAGGGTTTTGTTTGTTTGAGATCGCGTGGAAGAACAAGAGTGGAAAAGAAGAACAAACCTGTTTGTTTGATGTTAAAAAAATAAAGTTTTGTTTGTTTGATGTTAAAAAATAAATAAATTACCTGTGACAATAACGTTAAATAAGTTAATGGGAGTTCTAAATATACTTAAATAATGTAAAAAAAAAGTTTTTTAAATGTTAAATAGTTAGGAGTGTCCTAAATTCGATAAAACTCGTCAATTACTCTCTAAATTTGTCATTTATTCATATATATATATATATATATATATATATATATATATAGGGGCGGAGCCAGGATAAAAAATTACCTGGGGCTGACTCCAACTTGCATCTTAGATTTAACTTTCTATATTCCGTTTTTTTTTCAATAAAATTTCCACGATTATTCAAAGATGGAGACTCGTCATGCCCTCTTAATGCACACGTTTGCAAAGTGAGCCACCGAATGTTTTCAATAGTTGTTGTAAGCCGTAATCTGTTATTTTGTTTTTCATTTAAATACTATGCATTCAGTACTTTGTCAATATGATAAGGATATTCATTAGATTATCAAGATATTCAACTGCCCTATTATGTGGTGAAATATTACATCCTATATTATAACAAAAGAGCATCTATCCCCATCATTAACTCACTTTCAATATTTGAATTCATCTATTGTAAATGTAGGTTTTTGGGGTTGCTTATGTTCAAACAAGAAACATGGAAAACAAAAAGAAACATCTTTCAAAGGAGAGTATTTTAACCAAGTAAATTTCTTAAACCAATGACTTTAGAACCGTCGATTTTGATTTCCAAATTTGGTCGGCGGGTACTCATCCTTAATAGGTTGATATGACCCCATCTTATATAAGCTCGTCTAATTTCATCCATTTTATTAAATGAATATTTCCATATCGAAATACGTAATGCTGAATCAAGTTTAAAATTAAGAAATATAAAACACTATTATTATTTTAATTTTTATATTTTACCCTTATAAATAATTTGTATTATTAATTATATTAAAATAAATAAAAAATAATGTATAATTATAATATAAATATAATTTTCAAATAAATAATATTTCTATTATTATTTTAATTTTTATATTTTACCTTTATAAATAATTTGTATTATTAATTATATTAAAATAAATAAAAAATAATGTATAATTATAATATAAATATAATTTTCAAATAAATAATATTATTATATGATTTACATTATTTTATATATAATTTTTTATATTTTATTTATATAAATAAATCTTATTTATATATTAATTAAAATTTATAGATTATTATAAATATTTGTATATTAGAAAATATTGTTAGTATAAAATAAAATAATTATGAATTAATTTATAGATAAAAATTATATTTTAAAATATAATAAATTAAAGTTATTTATATATTAGAAAATATTGTTGGTATAAAAAGGTGAGGCTAGGGATTGATCCCTAGACCTCATGTTCAAAGTTCAATCCTTTAGCCAACTGGGCTGAGAGTCATTTGTCAAATAAATATATAAAATATTTTGTTTTAATATTTTAATTTAGGTGGGGCTGGAGCCCACCCTAGCCCATGTGTGGCTCCGCCTAATATATATAAACTTTTTATTGAAAGAACATTACAAAGAAGGGGTGTAGGGATAGAGAAAACCCTAAACCAGAAAATAAATAGACAACAATTGACCTATCGTACCAGTAAAATCAAAGAGGAATGTGAAAAAAAAACATAATCCAGAAAATAAATAAATAAATGTCAATAAGATTAAATAATTCTCCACGTCCAAAATCTTCTTTTCATAATAGAAGCAAAAACCTGACACATTAGATTCTTCTAAAGTCGTAGGTTTTCCCATGTAAAGTTTTACGGTTCGTTTTTTTTTTAATCTTCACCACGTGATAATAACGATATGTATATTTTCAATCGTTCGCGATATTATCATTCGTTCTTTTGCTCACTTGTCCTTTCCTCGGAGAAGGAGGATATGATTGATGTTTTGGTTGGCTCTTCATAAAGTTCATTTAATCTAGATTTATCTCTATATAATTAATTGAATATATTTAAATAATCTTATATGATTTAATTCAATAAAAAAAAAAATACATTCTTTACATATTAAGCTAAGCATGTTTATTAGGTTCCAAATCAAAAAAAGACGTCAGTGCAAAGCAAAGAGGGTTAAAGTTAAAATACATTTTAGTATCTAATTGGTCATCATATATATAATTAAGTTGAAGTGAGGACCTGTTTAGTAAATATAAATAGTTTAAGGACTAAAGTCAAACTTTCTACTTAGTATATATAGAAGCAAAATAATGTAATTCATTAGTTTTTCAAATAAAATAAAGATTGACAGAAGAATGCGAAGGAGAAGAGTTCCAATTCTTTTGATATCAAGATGCAGTAGGAAATAAGCAATCAGTCCAAATTACAAGCAAGCTTGATAAGCTATTGGTTTAACATAAAAGGATTATTACAATTCTTTTGTATTTATTTGTCATGAGTTCAAATTGACATAAAAGGATTATTATTTATTTATTACAAGCTTGATAAGCTAGCTATTGGTTTAACATTTCATGATTTCTTGCATGGAATGAGACGGTAACCACACAAGTCTTTGTTTCCCACGAATGCGCTTATAGGAAAATGATTCAACGGCTTCCCAAAAGGAATTTCTCCTTCCAATTGATTATATGACAAGTCGAACTCTTGCAGTCTGTTCAGATTCAGGAAACTTTTCGGCACTTCTCCCGTGAACTGGTTCTTCTCCAGCAAGACTGACACCAACTTGCTTACATTTCCCAGAACTTGTGGCAGACGAGAACCCAACTGGTTGTAGCTCAAATCCAAACGTTCTAGTGATTTCATGATTCCAATGGAATCTGGTACGCCACCACTTAACTTGTTACGTGATAGATTCAGATTTCGTATATTTTTCCCTGACGATCCTTTTCCTAGTGTTCCAATCCCGCCAGAGAATTGATTGTCTGAAAGATCTAAATTCCACATCTTGTCATTCAATTCCTGAAACACGTCTATACTCCCAGTCAGCCTATTTGAATGAAGATCAAGCTCTCCCAAGCTGTTCAGCCGTAGAACTGAAGCGGGTATCCCTGAATCCAGCGAATTCCTTGACAAATTCAGAGAGTAGAGATTACGAAAGCTCCCTAGCCATTCTGGTATAGGTCCGGTTAAATTGTTGACTGATAGGTCAAGGTTCCCTAATAAATAATTGCCGACAGGATTCACGATTTCTGGGATTGGACCATTGAAATTATTTCCAGCTAGGTTGAGTCTTCTAATTGATTTCATTTCTGGGATGGAGGAAATATTTAAAGCATTAAATGACAGATCGAGAATTTCAAGATCTGGAATCAAAGAGATCTCCTTGGGCAAAGGACCCTTGATGGAGTTATGGGGAACACTTAAAACTAATAACTCTTTCATTTGGCCAATGGATCCAGGTAAATTACCTGATAAACTGTTTCCACCTAGATACAGATCAGTCACAGATGAGAGATTACCGAAGCTGGAAGGAATAGGACCGTGGAGCTTGTTATTGTCTAGGTGCAGTCTCTTAAGTGAGGTTAACGATCCAAAGGTGGAAGGTATTTGTCCATTGAGTTGGTTATTATTCAGATGCAGGTAGTGTAGAGATGGCAATGGCTTATTATTATTATAGAAAGAAGGAAACGTTGGGATATTTCCTTCTAGGTGATTAAATCCTAAATACAGGAGTGTAAGGGCAGTTAAGTTAGCTATTGAAATTGGGATCTTCCCGCTTAATATATTATTCGAAAGGTCAAGCTCTTTTATAGCTCGCAAGTTACCAATCTCATTTGGTATAGGACCGGACAGAACATTTTCTCCGAGATCCAGTGTCTCCAGATTCGTCAACTCAAATACAGCATCAGGTAATTCCCCAGAAATTTTATTCGCGTGTAAAACTAGTTTTTTCAGTTTTTTCAAATTACCGATGCTTGTAGGCAGAGTTCCAGATAAGCTATTTGTGTTGAGATATACTTCTTCGAGTTTAGTTAACTTACCGAAATTTTCTGGAATAGGGCCGGTTAGCCTGTTGTTTCCCAGGTCCAACTTTCTGAGCGATGAAAGCTTACAGATTTCTTGTGGGATGTTTCCTCCCAGATTGATGGATGAACTGAGATCAAGAACTTCAAGATTTGTGAGTAGAGCTATGGAAGGGGTAATCTCACCAACCATTGATGTAAAAAAAGTAGCAGTGTGAACATTATTTGTCTGCGGAAGGTTCACTTGCGACACTCTGCCCGTCTCATTGTTGCAAACGATGCCGATCCATTTGCAGCAGTCGAGTCCAGTCCAAGCCTTTAGTCGGTCTGAGCTATCGAATTTGATCCCAGCCTTGAACTCGGTTAGTCCTTTCAGGTCCATTTCGTGGCATGCTTTGATATGACTCCCCGTATCCTCCGATACTCCGTAGGACTCGAAAGACAGCAGCAGTTGAAGAAGAAAAAGAAGAACAAACAATGATCTGCAGACCATTTTCATTTTTTTACTATATGAACTGGTTAGTACTGATCCCTCTTCCTTTCTCTGTTATATATATATATATATATATAGTAGTTTGGGTCAAAGATCTCAAATATATAGAAGATTTCTTTTTTTAGTTAATCGATTTTTCTTTTGAATTCGGTTATTTTGTTTTCCTTTACAATAACCCAAGATCAAACTAGCTCTAAAACAACAACAATAAACTTTTATATTAACAATCCCTAAAGTTTAAAGTGGTACAAAAGCATAATTATGTCTTGATTACCGATGACTTCAGATTTCTTTCTACCAAAGAAAATATTATAAATTCAGGAGATCATTTTTGGTCAAATATCTCCTGTTCCAATAAATAAAAAAGCCTAATTAAACAAAGTTTTCCTTTGTTCTCAAAATCCACAAAATATTCTAATAGCCTGGTTTGTTTAATTAGGAGATTAAAAGTATTTATAAAAAAAATAATAATAAAAATAATAAAGTAGTGTTATTGGCTTATTAGCATCTTACCCGTGCGTTTGCGCGCACGAGTAATAATATAAAAAACCGTGAAAAAAATATTACGATAAAAATATTATTGCATTTTAAATTTTATTTTAACCGTTTTAATTTTATTGACGAGTCAACCCACAATCTGACTCAAGTATTCATTTACTGTCACATATATTTGCAAATTAACCATAGTTCTCGACCTAGCAATGCAAACACTTTAAAAATTAAGCATTATTATATATATATATATATATATATATATATATATATATATATATATATATATATATATTATAGTTAGTTAGTTAAAAAGTTGAACTACGTTAATTAAATTTGGTGTTTAATTTAAAATATAAAGTGTTATTAGTCTATTTGGTTAAAAGGTTGTATTTGTTTTATTAGGTTGCAAGTTCAAACTATACATACCTATAGCATTTTAAAAATGTCCAGCGTTCATCAAATTTGTGTTGAATTTAAAATATAAAGTGTTATTAGCATAGTTGGTTAAAGGGTTTTATATGTTTTAGTTAGGGTACAAGTTCGAGTCATACCTATATCATTTTTAATTTTATTTTTAATCGTTTTAAGTTTATGGGCGGATCAACCCACAATCCGACCCAAGTATCCATTTACTCTCACATATATATCCAAATTAACCACAGCTCTCGACCCGGCAATCCGAACACTTTAAAAATAAGCATCATTATATATATAAATTAGTTAGATAAAAAGTTGAACTTATATTGTTAAAATGTCTCGCGTTCATCAAATTTTAGTGTTGAATTTAAAATATAAACTATTATTAGTCTAGCTGGTTAAATGGTTTTACTTGTTTTTGTTAGGATGTAACTTCGAACCAAACCTATAGCATTTTTAATTTTATTTTTAACCGTTTTAAGTTTAGAGCGGGTCAACCCATAATCCGACCCAAGTATCCATTTATTCTCACATATATATCCAAATTAATCACAGCTTTCGACCCGGCAATCTGAACACTTTAAAAATTAAGCATCATTATATATATAACAAATTAAAATTGGAATCAATATATAAGAGTCATTTGATAAAATAATAAGTTGGCAAAGATGTAGATTTTGGAGAGAATCTTGTGTCCAAACAAGGCTCAACGAAACAATTAAAAATGTGTAATTTTTGTTTTGTAACCACTAACTTGTTTCATAAAGTGTTCAAAGGATGAAAGGGGGCTTGCTTGAAAATAATTTTATTGTTTAGAAAGTTTATTATTTTGAATAAAATTATTATAATATTATTAGTATTTTATACTTTAAATAGTTATAAATGAAAATAAAAGTACTTTAATAAACTGTTTGATGGAATATAAAAAATGGGTTGGGATTATGTTGAATTGTATAGTTGTCCTTAGACCATCTCCAACCGAAAAACCCATTTTCAAACTCATTTTGGTGTAAATGTTATATCAAACAGTAAATCTTCTCCAACTGAAAAACTTATTCTCAAACCCAAAAGAATATTCTTATAATATTCTTCATTACATCAACTTTTATAACTTTTTAATATCCCCTCATATATTTTATAATATTATAAATTACACCACAATATTTTATTATCACTCAATTATTTTAAATTTGATTATAAATAAATTATTAAAAATTTAAAAATTAAAATACACAAACTAAATAAAAAATTATTTTTCACTATTATGATCTTTTTGAACATTATTATAATATTTAAACATTATTATATTTTTTTTGAATATTATTATAATTTTTTAAACATTATTATAATTTTTTTAAATATTATTATAAATTTATGTTATACAAAAAATATTATATAAATGAATTAAATTATATAAATTATTAAAATAATAAATTATGTAAATAAGTTTAATGTATAAAATGGACATAAATTAAGTCTAAGGGTTAAATTTAAAAAATAGAAAAAATTTTGAGTTTATGAACAGTGCAAACGCATATATGTGTTTGTGTAGGAGAGGGAAAATGAGGGAAACTCATTTTGGGTTTGGGTATTGGTATTAGTTGGAGTGATAAAGGGGTTCTTGGTATGAGTTTGGTGTTCGGTTGGAGTTGCTTTTAGACAATTGCAAATCTTGGATTTTTCTTGATGCATATTTCTTTTTCTTTTTTGTCTTATTTTTTTTTATTAAATCAATTATTATTTTTCTCTAAACCTACATATATTGTTTTTCATAGATTGTCCTTGTCCAAGAGATTGGATCCCATCAATATTTCCTCCATAAAACAAATGTGGCTCTTCTTTTTATTTAATTTATTCGTTAAAGGTTAAGCTACTTTGATTCAGTTTAATCTCAGCTAAATGATGCCATCTTATTTAATCGTTATGTTTTATTTGGTTTAATGCCTAACTTATTTCTTTTATAATATTATTTAATAATTAATATTATATATATATATATTTATTCATTTAATTTTAAATAGTAATAAATTATTTAAATTAATATATATATATATATATATATATATATTTGAAA
The DNA here is from genome assembly GCF_907164915.1 of Impatiens glandulifera. Lineage (NCBI taxonomy): Eukaryota > Viridiplantae > Streptophyta > Magnoliopsida > Ericales > Balsaminaceae > Impatiens > Impatiens glandulifera. The sequence goes on along the minus strand of NC_061865.1, from coordinate 10,362,647 downwards.
ATAAATTATATTAATATATTAAATTTTATAAATTTTATAAATTTTTCTTAATATATAATTTTAAATATTAATAATTATTTTAATTAAAAAATAATATATTTTAAAAGAAGTGATATAAATATATTAATTTTTATAAATATATAATTTTAAATATATTTAATATAAATATGATATAATATATATATATTTAATAATTTTTTAAAATAAAAAATTTTAAGATAATATAATTAAATAATAATAAATTATTGAAGTGACGGTATTTTGCACAACTTTATTAAACAGAACAATGAAAATGAGGATAATGTTGATAATAGAGCTTAACATTGGAGAAACGAATTTTCCACTATAAAACTTAAACTAGATTTTTTTTTAATTATGAAATTATGGGTTCGTTTGTAATATTATTGCTTCATAAATTTCTCAATGTCAAATACAATAGTTAGTTTGCATGAGAGGTTATACTAATGATTTATTAAAATATAATGTTATTTATATTTATTATCAAACTTCATATTACATAAATTTTATAATTTTCGTTATATATATAATTATTTTATTATGTGACTCTCTATTTGTGGGTAAGAAAAGGAAGAAGTTGAAATATATATTTAAATTTATGTTTTATTATTATAATAATTTTACATTAATATATAAAAAAATAGAAATAAATGGAAGATAATGAATAAAATAATTAAAATTATATGTAATATACGAGAGAATAAATAAATTGATAAAAATATATTGAATAAATGAATAAAATAATTAGAAAATAATGGAATAAATAACCGTGAATGAAAAAAAAAATATTTAATTAAAAGTGATGATGGAGAAATCGGTGAAATTATAAGCTTAAACGCTGAGGAAGAGAGAAAATTAAATTTAAACGTAAAATGTGTTTGATTATAACTTTTTGTTTGAGATTATTACACAAAATCACTTTAACCGCTTATAACACAATTGTCCAATCGCATCGTATATTTTTAAATCAAACGAGGCCGTTAAGTTACTAATTCAATTTATACGATAAATGAGTTTGATAAGTTTAATTATTTTAATTTATTTTCTTTAGATTATATAGGTTAGTTGTTAAACGTTTATTTCGTAATTTCATCTTATTTATTCTCATAAGTCGAATCAAACTAGTACAGTTGAACCATTTTCTATAATCTTGTATGTTTGGATAGATTAGGCTTATTTACTATTCATTTATTCATCAAACATATATTCAAATAGACAATTAATATTAAAATAAACTTATTTGAAAGAATAATAAATTATATGTAAGGGACAAGTTGCATTTTTTTTTTCTAAATTTCATTTTAGTTTTTATATTATTTTTTAAAGGAAAAAATTACCTTGGGGCTCTTTAATTACACCGATCGCTCAATTTTGACCTTTAAATTAATTTTTAAAATAAATCATCCCTTAACTTTGATAAAGATCACCAATTTTTAACTTTTTAGTTAAACATAACTGTTTAAATTTAAAATATATTTTTTATATATTATCTTTAATCTTATATTTTATATTTATATATATAATTATTAAATCGATTATATATATATTATTATTATTAAATTTTATATTTATATAATTATTAAATCTTTTATATAATATATATATATATATTATTTATTTTTTATCTATATCTATATAAAATAAAGTTTAAAATAATTTATATAATATATATATATATATAATTTATATATATTATTTTTAATTAATTTATATATAATATTTATATAATATATATTTTAAAAATTAATTTGAGTGCTAAAAGTAATTGAGTAGTTGGAAAGTTACCATTATTTTTAATATTTCAAATTAATTTTTAAAATATATATTCTATAAATTATATAAATTTATTTATATATATAATAATTAATGATTAGAGATAATACATCTAATTTATTTTTAAACTTTGTTATATATATATATATATATATATATATATATATATATATATATATATATATATATATATATATATATATATATATATATATATAAGAGATTTAATAACTATATAAATTTAAAAATTAATAATAAAATATATATATATAATATTATATATAAACGATTTAATAATTGTATATATAAATATAAAAAATAAGATTAGAGATAATACATATAATTTATTTTTTAAACTTTGTTTTATATATATATATAAATAAATAAAAGAGATTTAATAATTATATAAATATAAAAATTAATAATAATATATATATAATATTATATATAAGAGATTTAATAATTTTATATATAAATATAAAAAATAAGATTAAAGAAAATTTTAAAAAAAAATTAATTTAAGTTTAGGAAGTTATATTTAATCAAAAAATTGACGGAAGGGCCATCAGTGGTGACCTTTGTAAAAGTTGGAGGGGCGATTTGTTTCAAAACTAATTTAAGGGATAAAAGTGAGTGATCGGAGTCATTTTGAGAGCCGCTTAAATAATTTGTTCTTTTTTAAAATCTTTTGATTGTATTTCATGTATTGAATATGAGTTTTAAATATTTTCTTAACTTTAAATATTTATTTACTATTTAAAACATGTCAAAATATTTAATATGTATAAATATTATTTTAAATTAATTATTTAATAAGTATTTAAAATAATAAAATAAAAAGTTAATATATTAACACCGTATTTTTGTGTTAATATTTTAAAATTATTAATTATTTCTATAAATATATATATAAAAATATATTTATAAAATATATTAAATTAAAGAAAATAATAATTAATATTATTGTTTAGAAGAAGTAATTATATTATTTAAAAAATATATATAATATTAAATAAATTAGCTGAAATAAAAAAAATGTTTAATAAAATTAAAAAATTACATAAACAAAATCATACAAAATATTTAAACTAATATATATTTATGCATATATATATTTGAACATTGCCACTTATTTGTTAGTACATGAATATGTATATTTTAGGGAGTAATGTAAGAACTGATATAAAAGATTATTGTGAAAAAAATTAATTATTGTAAAATATGCTTAATTAAAAATTGATATATTTTTAGGCTTCTTAAATATAAAATTTATAATAATTAAAAATTTTCACAATAATTTCTTAATAAATTTTATTGTAAATTGACAGAATGTAGCTCGTCTCCCAAATCGGATATTCTAAATCTTTTATTCTCCGTTCCAGACCAATCATAATATAGTATTATTATTTTATTATTAAATTAAGTCTTAGATTGAAATGAAGAGATAATTTTGGGTCAACTTCATTCATGTAAATTAAGTTTGAAAATCCCATCACAAAGAAAATTACATCAAGAAGAGCTATAAAGTGCTTCACTTTACTCAGTTCACTATGCTCATGTAAATCCACATTCATGTGAAACCATTTATTCATTCTTTAAAATCATTTATATCTTCATTTAACTTACAAAACAATACAGAATAAAATATATTAATTATTTTACCGTCTATATAATTATATATTATATAAATATATATATATATAATAATATATTTATAAATTAATTTGTTTATAATTTATATATATATATATATATATATATATATATATATATATAACCAGGATAAGGCATTTAAATAAATTTATTTCATTATTTTATATAATTATACAGTAAATATATATATATATATATAATAATAAATTTAAAAAAAATTGTAATGTATTTGTAAAATAAAATATTTTAAAATTTATTGGTAAAATATTTAAATAAATTTATTTTAATTATTTTATATTTTATATAATTATATTATATATATATATATAATAACATATTCAAAAGTTTCTATAATATATTTAAATTAATTTGTAAGATATTTAAATAATTTTATTTTAATTATTTTATATAATTATATATTAAATATATATATTTATGTTCATGTAAAACCACTGACATGCACATTTATGTAAAAACATTTATATGTTTTATGTATTCATGTAAAGTCCTACAAGAGAATAAAAAAAAATGAAACAAACGATATCTGGTAAGACTTGTTTCACAATGTATTTATAACTCTCAAATGAGTGAAACAAGCGCTAACTGATGATATTTGCTTCACTAGGTATTTACAACGCTCAAAAGAGTGAAAAAGCGCTACCTGATGAGGCTTGTTTCACTAAGTATTTACAGCGTTGATGGAGTGAAGAAAACGCTATATAATAAAGCAAACTTCACTAGGTATTTATGGCGCTCAAAGGAGTAAAAAAAGCGCTATCTGATGAGGCTTGCTTCACTAAGTATTTACAGCGCTAATAGGAGTGAAGCAAACTTTAATAGGTATTTACATTAATCAATCATTCATTTGCGTTTGCTTCACTTTTATTTACATTGTTATTAAAATTGAAGTTAGGTTCACTGAAGTAATAAACTCTTTAAATAAATAGATTTTTTTTCTGCACTCCCACTATTTACTTTCTCTTTCATCGATTTTTCAAACCCTAGCACGAATCTTCTCCGCTACAATCTTCTCGTAAAATGGCATTTGACGGGGGTGGCGTCGAAAGTTCTTTGTGGTATTTGGGATGATGTTAATGCAACATTGGATCTCTTGAAGTGTGTAGCGATTTGTTGGTGTACATCTGCGATTTCTCTGTTAGAAATTACTCGCCGAGTTTTTGTCTTCTTTTTGTAGATTCGGATAAACCAGATCTATAAGAAAGTGTTTATCTTATTTTATATTTTTAATCGTCTTCTCAAAGTGTCTGGATGAACTCGTTTGTGTTGTTAACTAGGTAAAACCCTAAACGATCTTCTCGTATTTCTTAACAGGTACAATGTTGGCTTTCTTTAACAACTATTGCGACAAAAACACTTCATATTATTCATTATTCATCAACATCTTTACTACTCATAATTACTAATAATATATCTGGACCATTGGATCCTTTGAAGCGTGTAGCTATTTGCTGTTGGATATCTGCAATTTCTTCGATACAAATTGTCCATTAAGTTTTTGTCTTCTTTCTGTAACTTCGTTTACAATATAGAACGGATTTCGGTATGTTCGTTTTAATAGTCAAGTGCGATTCCAACTAAGTGTTATAATGTTTTTCTTAGTGTCAAATAGTTATAATTGATAACTGCTAATTGATCATCTATATCTTAATTTCAGGTGCCTCAAACACTCAGATTTTTATTGGACTGTGAAATATCGGATTATTTGATGGTAAATGTTGTCCTATCTTTTAATTACCTAATTTTTTCCAATGGAGTTGCAATTGGATAACTCGTAAATTTGTTTTGTTTCTGTTTGTGCAGATTATTGGTGAAATATCTATGCTATGAGCAATATTTAAATCGATGGAATTCGTTGGATCTACAGTTGAAAGTCTAACTGTAAGTTGATCAACAATTTTCACGAGATCGGAGAATACAAATTCCGTTCATTGGTAACCTAGTACTTTTTGTTTGTCTTGTTTCTTTAAAGATGAAAGAGATGATGATATTGTGTAACATGGTTGTTGAAGTTGGAGAAAAAACTGGAGTTGTACCTACTGATTCAACCATGCATGAGTACCTTAAGGTCAATTATTTTATATGGATATTTTCAGTTATTTGCAGAACAAAATGCTCATTTAGTGGTATGTTACAACAATTCTGTCAAAATATGCAAGCCAAAAAGACCCATTATACTATAAACTTTATTGAATTTGATTGTTGAATTAGGGTTTGTGTTGACTTAGATTTATATATAATTTTTACATTGTCGTCTAATCAGGATAGGGCTTTTGTGCCGTATGAAACAATTTACAGTGATGATTAAGCTAGGTAATCAAACCCCTTTGTGACCACATTTATAGAACGTTCATATTCTCATATTCAACAAAAATTGCGTCAGAATCAAGATCGTCGTCATGTCTGACACGGTCACACGATTCAGTTGATTTGGTAGTCAGTTATAGAAAATGTGGTTGGAGTAAAGATCAGCATGATTAACACATCTGGCACGTTCGACACATCGGAGAAAATCCTCTAGGAACGGTCGAAAGACGTCTTGCTTCACCTACCTATTCATCGCCTTGCCTCTTGTAGTTTGTTATGACAGTCTCCGCCTTGCCTTGGTGCATGTGTGGTTTGTTCCTTTGGTGTTGTGTAGGTGCATGTACATATCTTTAGGATGCAGACCTGCAGTCCGACTACCCTTCCTTGAGACGTGAATCTTGCATGCTGCAGCTGGTTGAGTTCCGTTTCAAGTGCTAGCGTTTTGGTGCAGGTGTTGGATCAGTCCCTAATTTAATAGGTGCATGCGTAGTTCATCCAGGATGTATGTTGTTTGTTACAGGTTGCAGGTTGTGCGACTGTTGTGTATTGTACATGCCGTAGGTTTTGCTGATGCAGTCGCAGTCGCAGTTCATCCCTACTGTTTGTGATATATTGTAGGTGTTGGTTCTTCATCTGCTTGTGGAAATGTCTATTGTTGTACTGTGTGAGATTGTGCAGGTGCTGCTGTTAGTTCTTGTTCAGTTTGCAGGTCTTGTGGCTGCTGGTATTATGTAGGTCGCATGCTTTCTGGTGTAGGTGCAAGTCTACTGGTAGTTTGATTTTAGTTGTAGTCTGTGGTCGGTTGCCTCATTGTGGTTGAAGATTGTAGTCGGAGCCTTCCTTACATTTGACCATTTTTTATTTTGTAAATTAGAAAATACAATCTTTTAGCAGAATTGTAGAATTTCCATCATGACTCTTAAAGACAAGGGAAGTGTGTTAGGATCGGGGACGCCCTCGGAGGACCGGGGTGTTTCCAGTTTCAGGAAGGGTGGCCGCTTACAACACACAACACACTTTGGTGATAGTCCGGTTAGAGACTATAACCGTTCTCAGCACTACACAAACTGTCACAGACTCTTGAACCGGGTTCAAGGGCGGAAATGTTTGTTTCAGTCTGAAGCAACGTATGCGACTTAGATGATGTTTAGAAGGAGTCGGTTTTAGAGATATGAGTGGACCTGTTTACGGAGTACGATTAATTTGGTTTGAGGTTAGGCTAATTGAGTAAGTAATGAAACGAAAGAAGTGACACGAGACAAGATTTTTTATGGATGTTCGGAGCAAACCCTCCTACATCACCCCTTCTTCTCAGGTTATGAGAAGTATCTCCACTAACGTTTAAAGTTACAACAACAACACTGTCGGTCGAGCCCAACTCGCTACTCGCCGGTTACACCAACTCACTCTTGATGTAATACAATAACACAACACAACAAGACACAGAAAGCTTCCGGTTTTATGACACACCGGTTTTGGATCGTAAAAGTTTATCTCTCTAAGATCTTTGTAACTTATCGCTTTTCTCAGAAGGATGTGATTTGTATTAAATGAGGATGCTTCATCTTCCTTTTATAGTAGATGAGATCCCAACGGTCATTTTCTTCTCTCTCCGTGGGATTGGTTGATCATTATCACGTCGATGCAGGGAGGTTACTTGCACGTTTCACCTTCCTCGACACTTGGCAATCATACAAGGATTCCTCAGGAAAATGTGACGTTGCCGGTTTGCAGATTCGAACACGTGTCAGACATGCACCTCCGGTTGTCAACATCGGATCAGTAAATTATCATTGATTTCCTCGCATGCTTCCGATCGGATCTGATCTTCTTTTATTCCTTCGAGACACGTCTATTTCGTCATACTATGTCACTTCTGCAGATTGAAGTAACCGGTTTTGTCTCTTACATAATATGATCCGGCTGGAATGTGAACTTTTGTCTTTGCTAGCCGGTCTCTTGAGAGAGTTAAAAACCGGTTCCTCTGATCCTGACTTGATCACTTGGAACTGATTTTTCTTTGAGGTATTTCAACATCCGGTTGATGAAGCTCCTAGCCGGTTCATACGATTTGATCTGTTCTTGCACATAGAGGTTAACAACTGTTTAGTTTTTCTAGCCGATTCCAAAAATTAACTTTACTTAATTTTTCTTATCAATTTCTCCCTTTTTGATTATTTAGAATAAATATTCAAAACTTGTAATGTATGACCGGTTTAAAAATTAACTTTACTTAATTTTTCTTATCAAAGTGTGTTTTTCTAAAAAAACATTTTGGCTATAAGAAGCTCAATTAGTGACTTTTTATAGAACACTGCGAAACGCTTGAATGAATACACAAGAAGAAGAACAACAACAAACTAATAATCCCATCAATCACAAAATCATTCAAATTAACGTCTTATTAAAACCTCATCTAGAAATCTTAGTGCCTGAGGAGACCGAAAAGAGACACGAACTAGAATGAAAATAAACACGAACAAGGGCTTCCATCAACTCTTGATGCTCCTCAAAAAGTTCAGAAATTGATTGTTGAATTGAATATTCCATTTTTTTCATACAGGTTCCTCAATGCTTCTTCAAATACATTATTGCATGAACTCTTCACCCACTCGTCCAGTAGCTCCACAAACATTATGACTTCCTGAATTAAATATGAAGAAGAATAATTCATTCTCACATGTCAGACAAGGTTATGGTTGTGATCCAAATATAAGAATTCTCTTGTTTCTCTAATTGGTTGTACAATGAAAAAGAAAGAATTAGACCCCAAAACTAAAATACAAACGAAATTGCAATTAAACAGTAAAAGACATGTTTCTGTATTCATAAAAGTGAACTAAAAATCTTCTAAGACATATTTTTTATGAAACAAAAAAGTAAAAGAAACTAAACATTTGTTTTACTATTGTCTTGTTTGTTGCTATCAATAAAATGGTGTACATCCATCCATAAGAGAAATCTGATCAGTAACCGCCATAACCTCTTCTTTCACCCCACTATTGTTGTTGTTATCGTTTGTTGCTGTTTTGTTCAAATCCACCATTTCTTCTTTCTCTATTAATACTGTTATTCTGCTTTGCCAAATCCTTCATCATCCTCTCCTCCTTCATTTTTACAAACCATGAATATAGTGTTTGAGGCTTCTACTTCCCTAATTTGTTCACTTCTAGTTTCAGCGGCTGCTGCAATATATATAAACAAGCAACAATAAATCTCAACGAATGAATATATGGAAATTACAACTTAATTTTAATTCTGTAGTTTACAATAGTGAGACAAACCTTCACAAAGAAGCTTCTATTTCCAATGTTCTTCTGAACTAGTAAAGCCCCAAATCTGCAAATAGAGAAACACATCAATTGATAAAAATAAAAGGAACTTATAAACATAAAATGAATGAATATATGAGTCAATAATACATTGACTTGTTTGTATTATTATTAACAGCTCTACTTCTGTTATAGACTCTAACACGTGTAGACATATAAGTGATGACTGTTTTTCTAGTAGTTTCAGTTGCCAAAGAAAATTTGTTACTTTGAAAATTCGATCTCCTTTGGGCATGAGTTCCTTCCATGAAAAAGAAAAGGCTTTCAAAATATAGAATAATGACAAATATCAATTATGTCATGCCAATTATTTAAAGAAACAAACACGAGTAAATTGTTAAACCTGTCGAATAGATGATCTTTATTCAATGAAATGTCGAGCCTTCAAAGATTTGTCTTGAGAAACCTAATTTGAAGTCTTTTAGTTTCTATTCTGCAAAGGAATGCATACAAATTAAGTATCTAAAGACATCAACAAACCTTTTAAGTTTACAGAGAAATAACTAACCTAAAATCGTTGGTTCTTAGCTTTAGGTGGACCTTTTTTGGACCATTTGATGATATCCTCTGAGAACACATAATATCAAAAACACTAAATAAATATTCTGTAAAATTGATAATGAATTGACAGAGATTGTAATAGTTTGTTCACCTAATGACATGTCCATTTTTTTGCTGTCATAGTTATTGCTTCATTTGTTAAAGGTTTAATTGACATCTGAAAAATAAATCAAGTTAAAGAACCAATCAGATAAGCATGTAACACTTTAACCCCAAATTCATCAATAAACGCAAGCATTATCATAATCAGAGACATGCAACAGTTCATTGAACAAAAAGAGTGTACATAGTTTCACTGCTAAAGAATCAACTATATATAAAGTCGTAAATTGAAATTCATCAGGCTTAATCGAGAGTAGTATAGGGAACATCCCATTAAAAATTGTTGTAGCATGCCATTTATGACCATATATTATTTTCATCCTCTCATTTTCTATTAACATATTAAACAAAAATTGTAAGTGAGAATGAGTTTGTAAAGATGTTTAATGAATATACATAGATAGATAGATACCTATTCAAGGCAACATAATCGAAGGTTAGTTGAAGAGAATTCAAGAACTTCATCATTCAAGAAATTGTTAACTTTATATGCAACTGTTGTGCTAACCATAACTTTACTTATGTATTCTTTCAAAATTTTCACCTCCATTGCTACTTCCACCATTCAATACCTAAAAGAAATATAAAAAAAGTGATTTAATAATCTATTATAATGTTCTGTTATTATTGAAGAGATGAAGTAGAAAATTTTGCATCTCTTAAAGAGACTTGATATACCTAAAGTAAATTATTATTGATAACAGATATCTAATAAAATTTACAGACATTCATGCATAATGATCTTATCTTACATATGCCGCTGAGAATCGCAGTAAAACAAATAATAAACATTCATTATACCCTTGATTTCCAAATATATACTCATTCTTCTGTCCATGAACAAAGTAAACAACTTTCTGAGATTTCTGAGATATGAGTAGTAATAATGTTGATGAATAATGAATGATATGAAGTGTTTTTATCGCAATAGTTGTTAAAGAAAGCCGACATTGTACATATTAAGAAATATGAAAAGATCGTTTAGGGTTTTACCTGGTTAACAGCATAGAAGACGATTAAAAATATAAAAGAATAAGAACACTCTCTTATAGATCTGATTTACTCGAATTTACAAAAAGAAGACAAAAACTCGATATGCGATTTCTAACAGAAAAATCGCAGATGTACATCAACAAATCGCTACACACTTCAAGAGATCCAATGTTGCATTAACATCATCCCAAAGACCACAAAGAACCTTCGACGCCACCCCCATCAAATGCCATTTTGCGAGAAGATTGTAGTGGAGAAGATTCGTGCTAAGGTTTGAAAAATCGATGAGAGAGAAAGTAAATAGTGAGAGTGCAATAGAAAAATTTCTATTGATTTAAATTATTACTTCAGTAACCTAACTTCACTTTTAATAACAATGTAAATAAAAGTGAAGCAAACGGCAAATGAATGATTGATTAATGTAAATACCTAGTGAAGTTTGCTTCCCTCCTATCAGCGCTATAAATACTTAGTGAAACAAGTCTCATCAGGTAGCTTGTTTCACTCCTTTAATCACTATAAATACCTAGTGAAGTTTGCTTCCTTAGATAGCGCTTGCTTCACTCCTATCAAAGCTGTAAATATTTAGTGAAGCAAGCCTCATCAGGTAGCGTTTGTTTCACTCTTTTGAGCGCAATAAATATCTAGTGAAACAAACCTAATTAGGTAGCGCTTGTTTCACTCATTTGAGCGTTGTAAATATCTAGTGAAGCAAGTCTCATCAGATAGCGCTTATTTCATTTTTTTATTCTCTTGCAGAGCTTTAAATGAAGGCATAAATGCTTTTACATGAACGTATAAATATTTTTACATAAATGTGTTAGTGATTTTATATTAATATATATTTAATATATAATTATATAAAATAATTAAAATAAATTTATTTAAATATCTTACAAATAAATTTTAAAATATTTTATTTTACAAATTAATTTAAATATCTTACATAATTAATATATTTTATTATGTATTGTTTTGTAGGTTAAATGAAGATATAAATGATTTTAAAGAATGAATAAATGGTTTTACATGAATTAGTAAGTGGATTTACATGAGCGGAGTGAAGTGAAGCATTGTTCACTTTATAGCGTTTCCTGATGTGCCTTTCTTTGTGATGGGATTCTCAAACTTGATTTACTTGAATAAAGTTTACCCAAAATTATATTTGGTTTCGGGTCTCTCTTTATTTCAATCCAAGACTTAATTTAATAATAAAATAATAATACTGCATTATGATTGGTCCGGAACAAGAGGATTAGAGGATTCAATAGCAGAAGATCTAATTTGCTCATCTCATATCCTTGTACAAACCTTACCATATATGTAAAGAAATATTATAATTTAATTGTGAATATATCTAAACAAAAAGTTATTTAGCTTTATATAAAAACACATTACTTAAAATAAAAACTCAACATGTTAACACAACAATATTTAATAACATATTATTTATTCTTTAAGAAGTTATTTTAACAAATATTTTATATTAAATAAATAAGCAAAATATTACTAAAAATATATTCAATTTTAATAAAATTTTTGAAACAAAATAATTTTTTTATCAATAAATCAAAATAATTTTTAAAGACACTTTATCATATATATTGTTGAACTTGCATAACTTAAGTATAGGGGTGAGTCGATAAGGTATACCTTAATATTTTATTCATACCTAATACCTTACCTAAAATTTCGGTATGCAAAAAATCTATACTTTTACCTTACCTTGATTTCGATATACCTTAATTTTGATACGATATCGTTATTATACCTTTGATACTTAAAAACCATATTAACTTAAAAAAATTAATCTCATCATTAAGGTAGAGATTGTATATATTGAATAATATTTCAGTATAATTATATTTTGATATTATTCAAAAATTATATTTCTATAATTAAATTAATATTAAATATATTTAATTATTTCTTTATCTTATAAGTATTATATATATATATATATATATATTTTAACTTATAAATACTATTTCGGTATTTCTGAAATCTCCATATACCAAAATTTTAAAAATCTCGTACATTTACTGTACTAATCGGTATCAGTATCATACCTTACCTTTTTTCGGTATACCTTAAAAATCGATATTTTTGATATATTATAATACGGTATTTTCGATATACCTTTAATATCGGTAATTTTTCTCACCCCTACTTAAGTATATTAAGATGAAAATTATATATTTTCAAATTTCTAGCATGTTAATATTATATTTAATATAAAAAATGATTGTTAAAGAAAACAAAATAATTAAAAAAAAACTTTTAAATCAGTTAAATTAAAATAAGGCAAAAAGATAGAGTAATAACAGATAATCTAAAGTATGCTAAAATAGAATATTCCATTTAAACATAGAATATTCTCCTCTTACTAATTAATTTCTCTCTACCACTATCAATTAATTTATTCATATTCTCACGATTAAATGTTTTCACTCTCCATTAATAAATAATTATTAATAAATGATTTTTTTTCACTTATTTTTTTTATATTTATTATCTCTCATTTAATTGATAAAATAATTCAACACTTCACAATAATATCTCACATTAAATATTTTAATAGTATGTTTAAATAAAACATAATGTGTTGTATTTATTAGTTATGTTTTTTCTTAAACCTTAAACCCTAAACACTAATTAATATATTTCTTACGTTAATTCAGTTGAATTATGAATTTATCTCTTTTATTTTTTTTATATTTTTATAACTTTTTAATTACTTTATTTATCAAATATTTTTTTTATATATTTTTTATGCCCTCTTTTTTTTCTTTGTCTTCTGTTGACTTATTAATATTTTTTTTTTAGTTTTTATTACACATAAATGTTTATCTAATATTTTTATTCTCTATTTTTCATCGTATTCTAAATACTTTAATAAACATAGATTATTATTAACATATTAATAGTGTGTTACTTTTTTAATTGATGATGGTAGGTATGAACATTGGTTGGTGGTCAAATATTGTGAAAGGATAACATTTATCATAATTTTGTGTTCATTATTTTATTATTCTTGTATTAGATTACTGGTAATTTTATTATATCACATTATTTTTTATTTAAAAAAAATATTATTACGATATTTCAATAAGATATTATTTTTAATTTTTGAGTTAGATGTAAAATTTTGTTTTTATTTTTTAAGTTGATTTTATTGGAAAGTGATATGAGTAATAGAAAAAAAAAACACAAAATATAATTTATTGACCAGAGAATAAAATAATCAATATTAAAGAAAAAAAAATAATAATATGAAAATAAAGAAATTAATTAAATAGAAATGAGAGAGATAAATTAATTAATTCGTTAGAAAAAGAAAAAATAAATAATTAGTAGAGGTAAAGAGAATATTTAAAAAAAATAATTTATTTTCACTGACTTAATTTCATATTCGCTTTCTTATCGTTACTCAATATATATATATATATATTTAATATTAAATAAAAAATATATATAATTAATTACAAATTTAATATTAAATAAAAAAATAATATAATTAATCACAAATTTCATAATTTGTTTTTGTTAATAATTATAAAGAATAATTGTGATTTTAATAGTGACGATTTTTTTATCAATTAATTCCTCATTTAGTAAAAGAAAATATTTTTATTATTTTTTAGTACATATTTAAGATTGATAGAATTTTATTAGTATTAATTATAACTAGCACAATACCCTTGCATATAAGGATAAATAAAATCACATTTACAAAATTGAAATAATCAATATTCCTTGATTTATGGTAGTCGTCGTCATCGTTTTTAGAATCATTGTTTTTAGAGTCATCGTTATTCTCTTCGTCATCAACATTTATTGTCCGAACATGATGGCGCTTCAATGGTTAGGAGAACCTAATGATCGTCTTTCTCCTCTCATTTATCGTTGTTTTCGTTATTCAAAAAAAAATGATAACAAACTTGATAAAAAGATATGCATTTAACTTTTTTCTCATCAACACAAACATCTTTATCTTCGACTTTTTACTCTCATCTGCTACATTTTAAATTACTTTTTAAAATATATATTATATAAATATTATAGATAAATTAATAATTAAAAATAATATATATAAATAATATATATATATATATATTATATAAATTATTTTAAACTTTACTCTATATCTATCTATATATATAATTCATTAATATATATATTATTGAATTATATATATATATATATAATTCAATAATATATATATATATATATTATTTATATATTATATAAAAGATTTAATGATTATATAAATATAAAAATTAATAATATATATAATATTATATATAAGTGTTTTAATAATTAAAATATAAAAAATAAGATTAAAGATAATTTGTAAAAAACTATATATTTTAAGTTTAAGCCGTTTAAGCAAGAAGTTGACGTAAGGGTCATTGGTGACCTTATTAAAAGTTAAAGGTGCGATTTATTTCAAAAATTAATTAGAGGGTTAAAAGTGAGCAATCAAAATAATCAGAGAGTCGTTCAGATAATTTGCCATATTTTTTAGTTTTGTTTAAACGATTTTCATATATTTATATATAATATTACTATTTATTTTTATTTATTTTATTTATATATATATATATATATATATATATATATATATATATATATATAAAAAATACTTTTTTTATCATTTAGATATTTTTTCTTAATTTTTTTTTATTTTCTCTCTCTTATATATATTATATAAATTCTTTTCTCACCTATTTATTTTTTAAATCATTAATTTTATATAAATATATTTTATCCATTTTATATTTTTTTAAAATTTTCTAATTAAAATTTTTTCTCTATCATATAAAAATATATTTTCTTATCAATATTTTTATATTTATATATAATATTACATAATTTCATTTCTTTATTTATATATAAACAACCTTTTTTTTTTATAAATGCACTTATCTTATAAAATAAATATAATATAATTATATATTTATATATATATATATATATATATATATATATATATATATATATAAATAAATAAAATTATAGTTTTAATGCATTTTCGAGATCTATGATTTATCATTTAATAAAATTTATCTTATAAAATCTATAATAATAATTATTTTTTCTTTCTTTCTTTATTTATTTATTTTCATTCTTATTATATATTATTTTATTCGTCTGCTAATTAATTTATTTCTCTCCTTTTATTTTATTTTATATATATATATATATATATATATATATATATATATATATATATATATATATATATATATATATATATATATATATATATATATAAATAACACTAATAAAAACTATATTAACAAAAAAAAATGTAAATACAGAGTTACCTTTCATATATATTTAATATATATATATTAAATATTTTCTCTTAGAATAATTTTTTGATTAATATAAAGATTAACTAATTTATAATATATATTAAATACAAAATATATAGATGCATAAAATTATAAAATTATTTCAACAATCTCAAGTGTTTTAACGGTTAACATGTTAATACATATGTGTTTCCCTTATAAAGGGTTTCTCTATTGTTTATAACTAGTTTATAGTCATTCCAAATTAAAAAAAACAAACAATTAATATAATTCTACATAATAGAAGATAAACTAAAATATAAATATACTAAATGCACAAATCTTTCATTTACATCGTCCATACTTGCAAAGTTAAAGACGAAGTTCTTGATGTGATTCTCGTGATTCTCCAAAATACAAACTGCACAAAATAACTAAAAATGATGTCTATTACCATTATATTAACATGACAGTGGTACTAAGAAGGTGAGATTCTCCCTAGATAGGCAAAATCTCCATAAAAATGGATATGCAAAAGATGAGATGTACTTAAGAGTCTAATTTACAATAATTTATAAAAGTAAGTAACTAAACAAATATGAAGATAGCAGGATACAAGAGAAAGCAAAATGGTTATGCAAATATTGCAAGATACAAGATGAAGTGTACTCTTACGTTTACGTGAGGGTTTAAATGGTAATATGAGATACAACATGTTTAAATGATATTGTGAGATACTAAGTTTTTTCAAATCTATCTTACAACTAACTATCTTTCTATCTTCAGTTAAGGTTCTAAAACATATTTCATACATAAATTTAGGGTCTAATTAGTTTTTTTTCTTTTTTTGGATGGACTTAAAATCTATTCTTTCAAATCAATACCTGAGGGGCGAAGAACTGTAAAAGAATAAATGTCATGTTGTGTGGTCCGTCGCTGAAGAAGAACTGTGGAATAAGAAATTTCATGTAGCGTGGTCGCAAAAGAAAAACCGTCGAGGAAGTAATGTTTTATTGTGGTCGGTTGCGGAATAAAAACATTCATCGAAAATCAATAAATGATCGCGCAGAACAACCATTGTGGAAAGAGATTGAAAGTTGAGTGGGAAGAATAAATGAAGTTGAGAGGTTTATTTGTTTGAGATCACATGGAAGAACAAGGAACGGTTTCCAAAGTAACCTTGTTTGGCGTTCACTTTCCCAAACTAACCTAGTTTGTTCATTCATTCCCAAACTAACCTAGTTTACTATTCAAACTCAGTTTTATTTTTTTATTTTATTTTTTTTTTACATTTAAAATTTATTATATATAAAGTTTATATTTTGATATATATTTTAAATAATTATTTTTATAAATTAAATTATTCATATTTTGATATATAATTTAAATATAATTATTTTTTATAAATTTGATTATTTGTATTTTAATATATATATATATATATTTACATTTCAATTATTATTTATATAGTGTAATAAATATTAAATAATTTTAATAAATAATTGTTGGATACTAATAAATTTAAAATATTTTAACCATAACAATATAATAATTAAATATTCACGTTTTTAAATTTATCAATTATTTATTAAATATAATAAAAAGATTACAATATTTCTAGGGTTAAAATATTAATTAAAAATGTTATTATATTTAATAAATAATTGATAAATTTAAAAACGTTTTTATGAATATATAATTATTATATTATTATAGTTAAAATATTTTAAATTTATTAGTATTTATCAATTATTTATTATAATGTTAAAGGGAATATTTATTATATATATATAGATAATAATTAAAATGTAAATATATATATATATATATTAAAATATAAATAATCAAATTTATAAAAAATAATCAAATTTAAATTATATATCAAAATATAAATAATTAAATTTATAAAAATAATAATTTAAAATATATATCAAAATATAAATAATTTAATTTATTAAAATAATAATTTAAATTATATATTAAAATATAAATAATTTAGTTTTTTATATAATGAATTTTAAATGTAAAAAGAATAAATAAATAAATAAAATTGAGTTTGAATAATAAACTAGGTTAGTTTGGGAATGAATGAACAAACTAGGTTCGTTTGGGAAAGTGACGCCAAACAAGGTTACTTTGGGAAACTATCCAAGAACAAGACTGGAAAATAAGAACAAACAAACATGTTTGTTTGATGTTAAAAAAGAAATAAATGGCATGTGGCAATAACGTTAAATGTATAAGTTAACGGGAGTTCTAAATATACTTAAATAATGTAAAAAGATAAATATTTTTTAAACAACAAATAATTAGGAGAGTCCTAAATTTGACAAAAACTCTTTAATTATTTTCTAAATTGGTCATTTATCTCATATATATTTTAAAATATCAACTTTTTATTGAAAAAAAAAATGGCAAGGAGCCTTTGAACATTACAAAGAAGGGATGGAGGGATAGGGAAAAACAAAACGAAAAAATAAATAAAATAAATAGACAATTGACATGCCAAGATCAAAGAGGGATTTGACAAAAACAAAAACTAGAAAATAAATAAAAGAATGTCAAAATGATCAAATAATTCTCTACGTACAAAATCTTCTTTTCTTAATAGAAGCAAAAACATGACGCATGATTCTTCCAAAGTCGTAGCTTTTCTCATGTAAAGTTCTACGGTTCATTACTTTTCAAATCGTTCACCACGTGATAAAAACGATACGTATATTTTCAATCGTCCGCGATACATTCGTTCTTTCGCTCACTTGTCCTTTCCTTGGGATTGAGGATATGGTTAATTTTTTTGTTGGCTCTTCATGCGATTCATTTAATATAGATGTATCTCTACTTTTTATTACAAATAATTAATTGATTATATTTAAATAATCTCATATGATGTAATTCAATAAAATACATTCTTTACATATTAAGCTAAGCATGTTTATTAGGTTCCAAATCAAAAAAAAAAAGACGTCAGTGCAAAGCAAAGAGGGTTAAAGTTAAAATACATTTTAGTATCTAATTGATCATCATATATATAATTAAGTTGAAGTGAGGACCTATTTAGTAAATATAAATAGTTTAAGGACTAAAGTCAAACTTTCTACTTGGTATAAATAGAAGCAAAATAATGTAATTCATTAGTTTTTCAAATAAAATAAAAACAGAAAATAGATTCGTGCCCTAGTTTTCACGATCGTCTTCTTCGTTGAATCAAAGCAAGAAATTAATATTCATCTCTTCTCTCATTGTTTTGATGAGTTTTTAAAACTATTTTTTTGTTTTTATTGGAGTCAAAATGAGTGATGACTGCCCTTTTGTTTAGAATGGTTAGATGATACTCTTCATACTTGAATAACCAATTAGTGGTTATTTCCATGTAGGAGATAGATTATTGGGTTATTTGAAAAAAAAAAGACATCAGTCGGATTACTAGTGGGTTTTGGGCCAGGCTAGGTTGGGTGGTAACTAATGTAAAAGTTTTAAGATATTTATATATGAAAAATGATAGAGAGCGCGACTTGAGACAAACAATGATCCAGCGATGCCTAGGTTGACAGGTAGAATATTCTCTCTCCTATTATTAATTATTTTCTCTCTCCTCTTATTAAATGATGTACGCACTTCCAAATAATTTTGTACAATTATTTGCGCAATCTAAATCTACCATTGTTTAGGACCCCCGAACTATTATTAAAATAAAGGTTATAAATAAAGTTTTGATAGCCAGACTTTTAAAATTTAAAATTGTCTTCGGCAAGCGCAAAGGACATAGCGTGAAAGCATTTTCCCGAGCGTAACCAAAAAACGAACCCCTTATAGAAACTTTGGTCTAAAGTAAGTTTATACATGTATATTTTACTGATTTTTCTAAAATTATTTGGCGACTCTGTATTCAAATACATAATCTTTTATTAAATTACTTATGTTTAATTAATTTAAATCGGGTGCTATAATATTTATACTAAAAGAGGTATAGACGAGTACTTTAGTACCTTTGATCATTTGATCCCTAAATTATTAAAGTTTGAATAAAATTAATTATTGTATAGTTAATTTTAAAAGCAGCCATGTACTATGAAAATCTTTTAAAAATAATATTTTATTTTTAAAAGATGTCTGACACACAAATCAATGTTGAAAAGCATTGAACCTCGAGTCACCATGTGATTCTCCTTATTGCGACGTGACTTTTGACATGTGCTAAGCTATGAAAAATACTCTAGGGGGTTACAATAGGAAAATTAAACAATGTTGAAAAATCCATGGCAAACATTTATTGATATATAAAAAAATAGTCTTTAATTAATTGATAATAAATTTAAGTTAAAATTATTTATATATATATATATATAATTATATATCAATATAAATATTAATATATTTCTAAATATTTATCTTTAAATTCTCCTAATAATTACTATTTTCAAATATTTTAAGTTGCTTGGGTCAATGGAGTGAAGAACTCGAAGAACACTTAGTGGAGTGAAGAACTCGAAAAACACTCAAGAAAACAAAGAAAAAACATTTTGAATTCTAGAGAGATAATAAAATGAGTGAAGAAGATATATGCGATATATGAAGAGTTCCAACATGACGGGATATATATAGCTGAAAATTAAACCATCACAATAAATTTATTTATCAATTCAACGATTTATAATTCATCCAACGACTGTCATTCCTAGACTTTTGACATTTCTAGACTCTTTGCATTCGATCTTAACCATTGGCATTCGATCTTATCCATTGACATTTGTAACCCCCGAGAAATCACCCTTGTCCTATAGCTTAGCAAGTGCTTGGAGGACACGTGGCAATACGGGGAGACCCGGGGTGGCTCTAGGTTTGATGGTTTCAACCTTAGTTTGCGTGTCAGGCATTTTTTAAAATTAAACATTGTTTTTTAAAGGATTTTGACATTACTTGGTCGCTTTTAAAATTAATTATGTAAAAATAACTAATTTTATTCAAATTTTAATAACTTGGGAATTATAAAATCCGGTTTAAATTAATTAAACATAAACATAATTAATTTAAGAAAAATTATTTATTTGAAGGCAAAGTCTCTAAATAAAAATGTATATGTGTACACGTATTTTATACTAGAGTTTCGTTTTTTGTTCAAACTTTGATGATACTCGGGAAATGGCTATTGCGCTTCATCCTCCGTACCCGTCCAAAGAAGGTCTCTACTTATAAATTTGGATTTCAAAAATCGGTTGTATCAGATTTTAGTTTTTAACAAATTATTCTCCCGGGCCTAGTCATGCTTCTAGATTTTAGCGTTATTTAGAATATTGAAACATCAATATTTAAATGTTGGTACCTCTTGCGGATGATAAATAGGGTGAAAATACCTAAAGAATATCATTCATTTTTAAAAGCATGAAGTTTAGAAATAAACACCAAACAAGCCTTTGGTGAAATATTTTTTTAGAAATATCGCAAAAATATTTAAAATACATTTTCTAATTTTTTTGGATTTTTAGAAAATGATTTGAAGTCCCAAAATTACAAAAATAATTTTGGATTTTAAAAAGTGGAACCAAACAGGCCTTAGGATCGGAATCCTAAGACTTGGGTCCGATTTTATCGATCGGGATCTGGAGACCCTCGGTCTAGGCTTGGTAGCTGTCTATCTGAGTACCAGAGACTCTTGGTCAAGGTGTTAAGGACTCTCGGTCCTTAGCTAATCTTGACGGTCTAGGTATAAGACCTATCGGTCCTAGGCTAGCCTAAGGCTAGGTTTCTCGGTCTAGTGTATAAACCTCTAGGTCCGGGGCTAGCTCTAGGCTAAGTTCCTCGGTCCCAGGTCTGGGATTCTCAGTCCTAGTTTTTGACCTCTCGTTCCTAGGTCCTAGGAGTCTCGGTCCCATGTTTTGATTCCTCGGTCGTAGGTCTTGGGATTCTTGGTCCTAGCTTAAGAATATCGGTCCTAAGACTCGGTCATAACTCAAGAACACATGTCCTAAGTCTCGGTCCTGGTTTATTTTTATCGGTCCTCGAACTTGGTAATTCGCGAATTTAAATAATTCAACGTACAAATATTATCCGAACCCGACCCAAGTATCGTTTACACTCACATGAATATCAAAATGAGCGGCTCTCGATAGACGAAGCTCTCTCTTTATCATCTCGTGCCAGATGCAACAAAGGATGAGCCATCTTTCCTTCTCGCGAACCACGGGAGCGCTTAGCGCCCAGAGGAGCAAAGCTCATTTTCGGGTAAAGCGGCGCATAAAAAAAGGCTGGCCCGTCAAAACGGAGCTTCCTTCGCGAACGAAGTTCAGAATCAACAAGGGTTCGTAGAACGAAGGGAGTGTACAACTAGGGCTGGGAAATTGGAGAAATTTTAAATTAAGTGTATATATATAATTCTAATTTTATAAAATTCAAATTATTATTTTGTATTTATTAATTAATGTTATTAATAATAATTAAAGTTATAAAATAATTTAAATCATTTTATTAAAATTAACATTATAAATGAAACTAAGATTTAATTTAATTAATATAGTAAAATTAGATAATTAAAGTAAATAATTAGATATAAATAGTTAAATTAGTAAAATGTGAGCCCAGTTATTTCATGGTTGGATAGGGTCGTGATTAAGAGACTCTTATTGATTTGTGTGCACATTTAAGATAAAGATAAACATTAGTGGAGACTCTAAACCTTAAACCCTAAATTTTAAATCCTAAACTCTAAACCCTAAATTCTAAATACTAAATTCTAAACCCTAATTAATATCGAATTATGAATTTATTTCTTTTAATTTTATTTTATTTTGATGACTTTTCAATTTATTTATTTATCAAATATTTTTTTATTTATTTTTTATGGCCTCTTTTTCTTTTTCTTTTTTTATTATTTTATAGGATATAAATTATTTAATAATAAGAGAGAGAAAATAATTAATAATAAGAGAGAATATTCTATCTGTCAACCCACGTAGGCATCGCTGAATCATTCGCTGTCTCAAGTCGCGTTCTCTATCATTTTTCATATATATATATATATATATATATATATATATATATATATATATATATATGCTGATTTTGAAAGGTTAGGTGATCTGTCTCTCACAATTCTTTTATAATAACCTCACACTTCTTTTTATAAAATAATATTTTTTTTATTTTATACAAACAATATTTTCTAATATATAAATATTTATAATAAATTAACACTTTTTTTTTATAAAAATTAATAAAAAAAACTAATTCGTAATTATAGTATTCTAATTTCAAATATAATTTTATTAAAATAATTATTATTAATATTTTATTTTATACAAATAATATTTTCTAAGATACAATATTTATAATAATATAAATTTTAGTTAATATATAAATAAGATTTATTTATATAAGTTAAAATATAAAAAATTATATATAAAATAATAAAAATCATATAATATTATTATTTATTTTAAAACTACATTTATATTATAATTATATATATATATATATATTATTAATTTCAATATAATTAATAATTCAAATTACTTATAAAATAAAAATTAAATAACAATTTATATAAATATAAGGGTAAAATATTATTTTATATTTCTTAATTTTAAATTAATTTTAAACTATTTCAACAAATAAATGTATTTGTTAGATTTTATTTAGGGCTTAGGGTTTTCACACATATTTATTTTTAGTTATTTATTTTATGTAAGATATAGAATAATGAAGATGTTCTAATTTGTACTTCTACATCACATGACCAGAGCTTTCTCAATCAATTAATGAGCCTACTAATGAGTCTAATGTTACTGATCAAATATACATGGTTATAATATAGCATATCAAAAGATGCATCATTTTGTTTTTAGTGTTATATTTTCAAGTCTTTAAATAGAGAAAACGTAGATGATACATTTATAGGAGATGTGTACAAAATTGGAAAATGATATTAGAAAGATTCAATCGTCATATGGAAACTTCAAATAGTTGTCATAATGAAGCTAAAATTCAATTTGAATCATTACAAGATCAAAGACATAGCGTGAGAAACGTTTTACGTACACATGGTCGTGATATAGAAATAAATTATCGCACCCGTTTAACGACAATGTTTGATGTAACACGCTTTCTATTGTAACATAATTGTAACGGAAAATAAAACCGTTACCAATCGTTACTAAAAATTACGTTACAGAAACTTCACAAGTATCAGTAACGGAGTTCGAAAACCGTTACTAATAGTTAAGGAACAACTGTAACGGTTCTAGCCGTCTTAAAACCGTCACAGAAACAACAAAAGTATCTGTAACGGTTTTCGAAAACCGTTACAGATATTAATGGAACAACAGTAACGGTTTTAGCCGGCTAAAAACCGTTACTGAAAGGCAGCAGTATCAGTAACGGTTTTCGAAAACCGTTACAGATACTTTTGTTGTTTCTGTGACGATTTTCTATTTGTTAAACCGTTACAGTTATGTTTATAGTAACGGTTTTTGAAATTATTTAACCGTTACTAAACCCTAATCGTTTTTTTTTACAAATTTTTATCTATATAAAACCACAATCAATCATCAATAACCAAAAACCAAAAAGCACAATCATCAATAACCAAAAACTCAAAACTACAATCATTAATTCAAAACAATAATCATCCACAAATTACAATCCATCCACAAACTATAATCCATCCAAAAACTACAATCATATCACAAACTACAATATCATATCACAAATCCACAAAAACCATTAATTAACGTACTTCAAATTACATTCAACTAACCAGAATTCAAGTGGGAAAGCGATGATCAAGTGGAAGGGGCATCATCTCTAAGTAGGAGGGGCATCATCTCGAGTGGGAGGGGCAGGTGGAAGTTGATCACGGGGAATCCTGGATAATAAGAAGTTCATCGTCGATCTCATCTCAAGCATCTCATCCCGCATTCTATCACGCTCCCTTCGAGCTTCTTCACGTTCATCTTGACGCTGCATCAATAATTCTTCGCGCTCCATTTCACGCTGCCTTTATGCTTCCTCACGCTCCATTTCACGCTGCCTTTATGCTTCCTCACGCTCCATTTGACGCTCGAGTAAGGCTTCTTCGCGCTCTCTCCGTGACTGAAGCTTCTCCGCTTCACGCTCCTCTCGCATCCTCTGCATCTCCTCAAGTAAAAGTTGGTTTTGTTCACGGAAATTTTGCGTGTCACTGCGCGGTGTGCTAGAACCACCACGAGCATCAGGTCTAAAAGATCTAGGTGTGACACCGGAGCCCAAACCCACAACTCGCCCATGTCCTTGAGACCTGAATGCGCACTCAGCCAACTGCAATTCATTTCTATTCTGGTCTTCTTCTATAACAGTTCGCAAGGCAGTCTACAAACACAAATTAAATTTGATTACATACATGAAATAAATAACAGAAATAAAACTAATAAACACGACTTACCACTTTTTCTTGAATAATAGGGGGAACCTCCGGATTTGGATCTTGCAGAGTTGGTTTCTTCGTATGAGTGTGCAGAAATAATTCCGCAAAATTAGGCGACGTACCAGTAGTCTTCTCCTGTACAAATTTAATAATTAATAAAAACGTAATAACATTATAAAATTTGTTATTCAATGATAAAACAAACCATTTGCTTCTCCACTTGCGAAAATGAGATGCTGCCCGCATGATTCTTGTACACAACACGCGACCTATTTTGCGCATTCACAGTACTTGTTTTTTGCAAATAAGAAAAATTTTGTGTTTAATGAATGATTAATGTAAGAGCTCTTTATAAACACTTTAATTTACCTTGAATTCCGGAGTGAAAAAGCGACGATCAAGTAGATAATGCCAATCACTTATTTCGATCTCGGGAGGGGGATTTGCCCTAATCGCTTGCTCGTTACCTTCACGGGCTTTAATGTACATGGTGTTCCAATGACATCTCCATCTATCCCATAATTTTTTGGCTTGAAATAAACTTTGTCTTCGATAGTTGTTGATGTCATCCCCCACAGCCACGAAAGGATCCTAAATAGTCAACATTAAAATACAATTATAGATTGTGATGAATACATAATGGACTTAATAATATAAAAAGTTACCGTGATAGTCATCCATATGTGATCTAGCTGTGTAGAGCTCAGGTCCGACCAACGCAAAGTCCTGTGAGGTAGTGCATTGGAGTCTCGAATGACACTCCCAATATGCCTCGACCAAGCTGTCCTATTCTCGCACATTGGTTTACCATCTACCGGGTTAAAATGAAGTGTCATCTTTTGCCCCGCTTGCAATCTACCAACTGCTTTATTCTTGTTCTTGCCCCGTCTCCTCCTCGAAATAGATCCTAAAATTAAACAAAAAATTATATAGGATCATAACAACTAACTTAAGCAAAAACACAAGTACCTCCATCTTGCTCCTCAGACGGGGGTTGTGTCTCATCATCATCATCATCGGGGTTAGTGTTTGGTACACTATCAACATTCATGACATCATCAAGGTCCAAATCAATTTCCCCGATAGAGTTACACAATTGCACAGGATCTTCTGAATGCTCCTCGGTCCTTTGTATAAGGTCGTTTAGCGCGCTGCTTAAACTCTTACCTTGCATTCTTTTAGGTGCCATGATAGCTGCAAATATTGAATGTAATGTTTATAAGAAAAATTTACTAGTAACCCTTCATAGAAAATAATTCAACCTTAATTAGAATAACGAGGATTTATTGGTGTCACAATTTTCCATTCAAGCTTTGATGCCATATCTGTAGAGTAAAAGACTTGTTGTGCTTGGCTTGCCATTATGAATGGTTCATTTAATTGAGTCTGTAGAATCCTGTTGATATTTATACTAACATAACCATACTTATCAACTTTAATGCCCCGATCTTTGTGATAAACATCAAACCATTTGCATTTGAAGAGAATCACTCGTCTTCCACAAAAGAATATCACTTCTATGATTTCATTGATCACTCCATAGTAGTTAATAGTCTCGGCTCCATTATTACCAACAACCAAAACCCCGCTATTTTGGGTGGTCAAGCTCTCGTCATGTTTTTCAGTGTTAAACTTGTACCAATTTATTTTGCACGAGTTATATTTCTTTGCATACAATGTAGGCCCACGTCCTAAAATCTTAAGATCCGTTGTCCTATCGGATTGATCGGTTAATTGCTCCACCTATTAATTAGAAATTATTGTTAAACTAATTGTCATATACTAAAAAAGGAAATTGTTGAGACGATTACTTACTCTTTCTTGGAAATATCTAACATATTGTTTATCCCGAGCCTAATTGGAAATATTAGGAGGGCATGATTGAACGAAATCGCTGCGCAAATGATAGATTAAATTATTACTTAAATCATACTTATATAAGATGTAATTAATGTACTTACTTATAATATTCTTCAGCTTCGCGACAATTTTTTAAGATGTACCAATGAGCACGCTCACGATCACCCGGTTGATATGTGTAGGGTGTGCCGTTAGATAAGTCTTCCATAG
Source organism: Impatiens glandulifera (assembly GCF_907164915.1). NCBI lineage: Eukaryota > Viridiplantae > Streptophyta > Magnoliopsida > Ericales > Balsaminaceae > Impatiens > Impatiens glandulifera. The sequence goes on along the minus strand of NC_061865.1, from coordinate 10,335,123 downwards.
CGATGAATATGGAGAATGTTGTACTTGTATTTATCGATTCATCTTCTGACTCTTGATCGTCCAAATATCGGGCACACATGCTCATACTCTCATTCAAAAGGTAACTCTCGCTGATTGAACCTTCTAGAAAGTTCCTGTTCCTAAGGTATTTCTTGAGTGTGCTCATATATTCTTCAACTGGATACATCCATCGATACTGAACCGGCCCTCCAAGACAAGCTTCAAAAGCTAAATGAACTGGCAAGTGCACCATTATATCAAAAAAAGAAGGTGGAAAGATCTTCTCTAATTTGCAAAGTGTCAAGACAATGTCGTCATGTAATGTTTCCAATTGCCCGCGTTGTAAACTTTTTTGGCAAAGCAACCGAAAGAACCTTGCTAAATTCACCACAGCATCATACACATCATCGGGAAGTAGGCCACGTGTAGCTAGTGGAAGGATATATTGTAATAGAATGTGACAATCGTGACTCTTCAATCCTGAAATTTTTTTCTCCTCCATGTTTACACACGCCCCGATATTTGAACAAAAACCGTCGGGCATTTTAATATCTTTCAAAAACTAACATAAACGTTTCTTGTGTTCTGAGGACAATGCATAGGGGGCCGGCGGATACCGAAGAACACCATCAACTTCAACCGGATGTAAGGAATGTTTTATGTTCATTATGACCAAATCTTTCCTTGCTTTAATTCCATCCTTGGTCTTTTCTTTAAAATTCATTAAAGTTCCCAACAAACTATCACATATATTCTTCTCAATATGCATTACATCCAAATTATGTCTCAACATCAAAGATTTCCAGTAAGGCAATTGAAAGGATATACTGAATTTGTTCCAATTATCACCTCGAGATTCATGTATAACTTTCGTTTTCTTAGGCAGGTACTTTGTCAAACAAATTTCCTTTAAATCTCGCGCCTGCAATTGAATTTCGGAACCCGATAATAGTACAGGAGGACCTCTATGCTTAGTATGCCCGTCAAACGTATCGGTCTCTTTGCGTCATCGATGATTAGACGGGAGGAATCGTCGACGATTCATGTAACACTCCTTCTGGCAATTTTTTAACCTCAAAGACACGGTGTTCTGATTACAAGACGGACATGCCAATTTCCCCTTTGTACTCCATCCAGACAAATTTGCATATGCCGGGAAATCATTAATAGTCCACATAAGAGCTGCCCGTAAATTAAAATATTGTTTTATGCTTGCGTCGTATGTCTTCACACCGGTATTCCACAATTCCGTCAACTCTTCAATAAGTGGCTCAAGAAATACGTCAATACAATCACCGGGACTTTTTGGTCCGGGAATGAGCATTGAAAGAAGAAAATTGTTTTTGTCCACACATGTGGTAGGAGAGACGTTATAAGGGATGAGAATAACTGGCCAAATGATATACGATGTTTTTCCACTAGCAAAAGGTTGAAAACCATCACTTGCCAAACCAAGTCGCACATTTCGAGGTTCTGTTGAGAAATTTGGGTACAAGTTATCAAAGGTCTTCCATGTCATTGAATTAGCAGGATGCCTCAACACATCATCTTCGGGATTGTTATCTTTATGCCAAGTCATGCGTGGAGAAGTTTTGGAACACATGTATAATCTTTGCAACCTCGGTTTTAATGGAAAATAGCGCAGCGACTTGTTGGGTATATACTTACCATTCACCTTCGTTCGAATTGCACCATTAGATTTATTGACATTCCACCTAGAAAGCCCACAAACTTTACATTGCTGCAAATCCTTATCCTCTTTACGAAAAAGCATGCAATCATTCTTACACGCGTCAATTGTTTCGTACGATAGGCCCATGTCTTTAATGAATTTCTTGCACTCATAATACGAATTCGGTAGTTGATTATGAATTGGCAGTATTTCCTCTTTCAATAAACTCAACAATAAATCAAATGACGTGTTTGTCCACTGACCTACATTCCTTATGTGAAGAAGTTTAAGAAGAGTTGAGGCTTTGGAAATGCGAGAACCTTCACACAAAGGTAGTTTCGAATCGTCCAACAATTTGTAAAACGTATTAGCATCATCAACGAAAGGCTCATTTTCACTCGGATGTTCATTCTCATTGTTGACATTAGGGTACAAATCAGCAATAATATCCTCCATTAGATGATCCTCAGCAATAATATCTTCCATTAGAACATTCTCACAAACTTCAACAGGTTCGTCTTCCATGATATTAGTCTCGTTATTTGGTGGTTCATTGATCGGTTCGTCTTCAATTTCATCATCTGATTCATCTTCTTCCACATTCTCGGTAACAACATTTACATTGTGACGTCCAAAGTATCTCTTTTCACCGTGAAAATACCAAAAACCATAATTTTGTCTTATTCCGTATACAATCAGATGGGATCTAACCACACTCTTATTCTCATATACTCGATTTGCACACTTTACACAAGGACATGCAATCGATGATCTACCCATAGACCTTTTAGCAAATTCTATGAATTTATCTACCCCCTCACTATATTTATGATCGGTACGAAGTATAGTCATCCATGTTTTGTCTGGGATTTCCATCTAACCTAACATACAAATTAATCTAACTTAATCTACCAATCCAATAATCTAATATACAATTAATCTAATAATCCAAACATGCAATAATCTAACATACAAATTAATCTAACTTAATTTACCAATCCAATAATCTAACATACAATTAATCTAATAATCCAAACATGCAATAATCTAACATACAAATGAATCTAACTTAATCTATACCAATCCAATAGGATATCATACAATTAATCTAATAATCCAAACATGCAATAATCTAACATACAAATAATCTAACTTAATCTACCTACATCTAATAATCTAACATTCAAATAATTTACCTAAATCTAACATCAAATAATCTAACTTAGCATTCAATATTATCTAACCTAACATACAAATTATCCACTAACCTAACATCAATAATCTACTAACAATCTAACATTGATTGTAAATAAGAACTAACCTGGATTTTGAAGTGCAAACTACAATCCGAGGCAGCAAAGACAAAGGCAAATTCAAACCCCGATAGAAGTGAAATGGATGCAACCTGATTCAACAGTTCAAACGCAAAATGTGATAATTAAAACCTGATTCAACAGTTCAACATATATAAGAAGTAACATGATTGAATACCTGATTATACCGTTCAAACGGCAGTGAAGAACGAATTCAACAGTTCAAACGGGGAAATTCTGAATTTCTGCAAACCAAAAATTGGATTATGTATCAATACACTCCAACTAATTAGAAAATTCCATCTTGTTACAAATGCCATCAAGAGATATGAGAAACACGACTTTACTTATAAATTCAAATCATTGCACTGAATAATAATGAAAATACTGGCCAACATACAGAGATCATATTATGTATCAATTATTCACTCAACTTAGTGACCTTATTCATAATATGTGCAAGGTTAAATTGAGTAAACTTAATGAGGATAAATGTTACTGCTTTCAAGTTAGATAAAACTTCTAGCAGTTCTAATGGGAAAAAATGCACTTTGAGTCAATGTACGTAATAGTGAATCCTAGCTAAGAAAACTAAACTGAAATTTGATCAACCATTTAATCTATCAATAATTGATCACAACAGAATTGAATGCGAATACAAAATACATAGAAAAGAAAGTGCAAAATCAGTAAGAAATAAGTATCAGACTAACCTAACCGAAATCTTGCATATTCAATATTATCAGAAACACAATAAGGATCTTCAGTAATTTCCAATATCCATATCACATATATTCAAAATCAGTAATTTATTTGTATCAGTATCTAAATAGAATTCAATTATAAGCTGACAATCAATACAAGTAACAAATCTATCTAAAATCCTTTACGGAAAACACACAATGAAAAATACTAACCTAACCGATTATCAGACTAACCTAATCTTGCATTGGCACTAAAATATTTCAGAAATCCGAAATGAGGAAATCGAGAAGAACTTACCTGATTGATTGGAAGGCAACGGCGGCGGTGATCGGAATGTTGGCCGACAGAAGAAGAGGAACAGACGGAACAGAGAAGAGGGAAGAAGAAGAGAAGAGGGAAGAAGAACTTACCTGATTGGGGCGGATGATCGGCGGAATCAGAAAATGGGCGGAAGAAGAAGATGATAACCGGCGGCGACTTCAGACGGAAAAGAAACGGGCGCGGAAGAAAACTAAAGAAGAAAAGAAAAGAAAGAAAGGAAGATGGAGGCGCGCGGTTTATTAATGAGTATCTGTAACGGTTATATGGAAAACCGTTACAGATACTAGTAGAGAATTTGAAAAGACAGATACTCTATCTGTAACGGTTATAGAGGAAACCGTTACTAATAGATTATCTGTAACGGTGTTTGATAAAAACCGTTACAGATATACTTCACCAAAAGCATTAACTGAAGCCTTATCTGTAACGGCTTTCTCTATAACCGTTACAGATACAAGAAGAGATGTTAAAAAGACGGCTCGCTTTCTGTAACGGTTTTCTTTATAACCGTTACAGATACTCTATCTATAACGGTTTCCATCAAAAACCGTTACAGATATCCCTCATTAAAACCTTAACTGAAGAATTATCTGTAACGTTTTTTTCTATAACCGTTACAGATAATAGCAGAGATGTTGAAAAGAAGGCTCATTGTCTGTAACGGTTTCTTTTATAACCGTTACAGATATTCTATCTGTAACGGTTTTATTCCAAAAACGTTACAGATGTCTCTCCTTATCTGTAACGGTTTATATAACCGTTACTGATGTACTGATAATCGTAACGACTTAATAAAACCGTTACTGATAAATAATATTAGTAAGGGCGTTCGAACGCCGTTACTAGGAGTCGTTACAGAAGACTTATTTTCTACTAGTGAGGATTAGCTTTTTGAGGACATGATGAGTCAAGTAGTTCATCAAATAAAGATAATTTTTTTGAATTGATTGATTGGTATAGTTAACGTACTGAAAAGATTTTGTCTTCTTTTGTACCGACTCATGGATAAGAATAATTTAGTAATTATGCTTGTTAGTATTTTTATGTAATTAACGAGTAAAATTTTAATTAAAAAATGCATTTATTTGATTGCCAAAAAATGCTACGTTATTATGTATCTGGCCCCCAAGAGAAAATATTTCTAGGTCCGCCACTGGACATCAAGGATATACAAATTCAGTGGAAAATATATATATTTTGGATAATAATATGAATGATATGATGTGATTGATTATTACATTCTTGATTATATAGTGGATTATTTGAAATTAATCTAAAATAAATAAGGTCATACTTTATTTCATGATATGGTGATATGCATACTAGAAGATCTCAGGAAGCATGCAAAGGAGAAGAACAATTCTTTTGATATCAAGATGGAGAAGGAAATAAGCAATCAGTCCAAATTACAAGCAAGCTTGATAAGCTATTGGTTTAACATAAAAGGATTATTACAATTCTTTTGTATTTATTTGTCATGAGTTCAAATTGACATAAAAGGATTATTATTTATTTATTACAAGCTTGATAAACTATTGGTTTAACATTTCATGATTTCTTGCATGGAATGAGAGGGTAACCACACAAGCCTTTGTTTCCCACGAATGCGCTTATAGGAAAATGATTCAACGGCTTCCCAAAAGGAATTTCTCCTTCCAATTGATTATATGACAAGTCGAACTCTTGCAGTCTGTTCAGATTCAGGAAACTTTTCGGCACTTCTCCTGTGAACTGGTTCTTCTCCAGCAAGACTGACACCAACTTGCTTACATTTCCCAGAACTTGTGGCAGACGAGAACTCAACTGGTTGTAGCTCAAATCCAAACGTTCTAGTGATTCCAAGTTTCCAATGGAATCTGGTACACCACCACTTAACTTGTTACGTGATAGATTCAGATTTCGTATATTTTTCCCTGAAGATCCTTTTCCTAGTGTTCCAATCCCGCCAGAGAATTGATTGTCTGAAAGATCTAAATTCAACATGTTGCCATTCAATGCCTGAAACACATCTATACTCCCAGTCAGCCTATTTGAATGAAGATCAAGATCTCCCAAGTTGTTCAACCGTAGAACTGAAGCGGGTATCCCTGAATCCAGCGAATTCCTTGACAACTTCAGAGAGTAGAGCTTACCAAAGCTCCCTAGCCATTCTGGTATAGGTCCGGTTAAATTGTTGACTGACAGGTCAAGCTCCATTAAAGAACCGGCGGCATACCTCAAGATTTCTGGGATTGGACCATTGATATTATTTCCAGCTAGGTTAAGACTGATAATTGAATGCATTTCTACTAGCCATTTTGGGATGGAGGAAATATTTAAAGCATTAAACGACAGATCGAGAACTTGGAGATATGGAATCAAAGAGATCTCCTTGAGCAAAGGACCCTTGATGGAGTTATGGGGAACACTTAAAACTAATAACTCTTTCATTTGGCCAATGGATCCAGGTAAATTACCTGATATATTGTTTCCACCTAGATACAGATCAGTCACAGATGAGAGATTACCGAAGCTGGAAGGAATAGGACCGTGGAGCTTGTTATTTTCTAGGTGCAGTCTCTTAAGTGAGGTTAACGATCCAAAGGTGGAAGGTATTTGTCCATTGAGTCGGTTATTATTCAGACTCAGGTAGGCTAGAGATTGCATATAGCTGTTATTTGAAGGAAACGTTGGGATATTTCCTTCTAGGCGATTACTTGCTAAATCCAGGAGTGTAAGGGCAGTTAAGTTAGCTATTGAAATTGGGATATTCCCGCTTAATTTATTACTCGAAAGGTCAAGCTTTTTTAATACCCGCAAATTACCAATCTCATTTGGTATAGAACCGGACAGAACATTTCCTCCGAGATCCAGTATCACCAGATTCGTCAACTCAACTACAGCATCAGGTAATTCCCCAGAAATTTTATTCGTGTTTAAAACTAGTTTTTTCAGATTTTTCAAATTACCGATGCTTGTAGGCAGAGTTCCAGATAAGCTATTATCGTTGAGATATACTGCTTCGAGTTTAGTTAACTTACCGAAATTTTCTGGAACAGGCCCGGTTAGCATGTTATGAGCGAGGTTCAACTCTCTGAGCGATGAAAGCTTACAGATTTCTTGTGGGATGTTTCCTTTCAGATTGTTGGATGTGCTGAGATCAAGAACTTCAAGATTTGTGAGTAGAGCTATGGAAGGGGAAATCTCACCAACCATTGTTGTCGAAAAAGAAGCATCATCGCGTTTAAATACCTCCGGAAGGTTTACTTGCGATACTCTGCCCGTCTCATTGTGGCAAACGATGCCATCCCATTTGCAGCAGTTGAGCCCAGTCCAAGCCTTTAGTCGGTCTGAGGTATCGATTTTGATCCCAGCCTTGAACGCGGTTAGTCCTTTCAGGTCCATTTCGTGGCATGCTTTGACATTACTCCCCGTATCCAATACTCCTCCGTAGGACTCGAAAGAGAGCAGTTGAAGAAGAAGGAAAACAGACAATGATCTGCAGACCATTTTCATTTATTTACTATGAACTGGTTAGTCCCTCTTCCTTTCTTTGTTATATTATATATACTAGTTTCATAATAGCTTGTTTTCTTTTAAGTTAATGACTTTATCTTTTTTATTTGTTTTGTTTGGTATCTATTTTGTTTTCCTTTGCTTTGATGTTGATATTTTTAAACTCTTTTAAATTAGAATTGTAAGTGAATCCAATCTAAGTATGGGTCTTGCTTTTTAAACACTTTATGGTTTTGGATTTAGGATTTGAATGGTCATATATTTTGTTTCCAAAATCAAATCCTTATATTTTAACTATGATATTCTTATATTTTATTTTTTGGCTTAAATAATAGCTCAACTGCAATTTATGTTATTCATTCCTGAAATGTACAAGTCAAAGAAATTTAAAAGTCTGCACCTATAATTAATATGATCATTTTTCTCCTTTTAGTTGAATTGAATATTTGAGTGAGATTATAGGTAATGTGATAAAAAAAAATAATAATAATCCAAGATCAAACTAGCTCTAAAACAACAATAAACTTTTATATTAACCAAACAAGTTTAAAGTGGTACAAAAGCATAATTATATCTTGATTATAATGACTTCAGATTTCTGCCAAAGAAAATATTATAAATTCAGAAGATCATTTTTAGTCAAATAGCCTAATTAAACAAAGTTTTCCTCTGTTCTGAAAATCCAAAAAATATTCTAATACCTGGTTTGTTTTGGAGATTAAAAGTATTTATAAAAAAACAATTAAATAGTGTTATTGGTTTATTAGTTTCATAACAAATTAAAATTGGAATCAATATAGAGTCATTTGATCAACTAAGCTGGCAAAGATGTATATTTTGGAGATCTTATGTCCAAACAAGGCTAGGAAAAATAAAAAATGTGTTTTGTAAGTTTTGTTACCACTAACTTGTTTGATAAAGTGTTTAAAGGATGAAGGGGGGCTGACTTGAAAATAATTTTATTGTTGAGATTCGTTTCAGGATATTTAGAGAGAAAAAACAATAATTATGGGTGATGATTTTGAAAAAATAAAAATGTTTTTTTTTTTTTTTTTTTTTTTTTTTTTTTTTTTTGATAAAAAGACTTAAAGGATATATATATATATATATATATATATATATATATATATATAATAATAATAATTTAAAATATAAGATATTTTTGTATTTTGGTTAATGAATGGATTGATTTGATAATTGAGGGAGAAGGTAATGTAATAATTGATTTTGTTGGATTATTTGGAAAACCTGAATAAAAACAAGGCCTTGATTATTTTTGAATAAAATTGCTAATATTATGTGAGAGTAAACCGGATAAACCCATTTTGGGTTATGGTTTAGGTATGAATGGAGGAAAACTCATTTGGTGGGTGTGTGTGTGTGTGGGGTGGGGGTGGTGGTGGTGGTGGTTAGAGATGGTTTAAATAATTATAAATGAAAATAAAAGTATTATAAACTGTTTAATGGAATATAAAAAATGTGTTGGAATTATGTTAAATTGTATAGTTGCTTTTAAGACAATTGCATATCTTGGATTTTTCTTGATGCATATTTGTTTGTTTCTCTATTCATATTTTCTTCTTTTGTCTTATTATTTTGTATTAAATCAATTATTATTTTTTCCCTAAAACATACATAAATTATTTTTCATGGATTGTCCTTGTCCAAGAGATTGGATACCATCATTATTTCCTCCATAAACACAACAATTGTGGCTAAGCTTGAATAATAAGACCGATTATTTAATTTATTTGACCGTTAAGTTATATATATATATATATATATAAAATGATGCTTAATTTTTAAAGTGTTAGAATTGTATCGAGAGTTCTGATTAATTTGGATATATATATGAGAGTAAATAAATACTTAGGTCGGATTGTGGGTTGACTCACCCATAAACGTAAAACGGTTAAAAATAAAATTAAAAATGCTATAGGTATGTTTCGAACTTGCAACCTAACAAAATAAGTACAACTCTTTAACCAACTAGGCTAATAACATTTTATATTTTAAATTTAACACAAAATTAAATGAACGCGAGACATTTTAACAATAAAAGTTCAATTTTTTAACTAACTAATATATATATATATAATTATGCTTAATTTTTAAAGTGTCCGGATTACTGGGTCGATAGTGAGAGTAAATGAAAACTTGGGTCGGATTGTGGGTTGACATGCTCATAAACTTAAACGATTAAAAATGCAACCTAACAAAAACAAGTACACCCTTTAACTAACTAGATTAATAACACTTTATATTTTAAATTCAACACCAAATTAGATAAACGCGAGACATTTTAATAATATAAGTTCAAAATTTTAATTAATTAATCTCTATATATAATGATATTTAATTTTTAAAGTGTCCGGATTGCCGGATCGAGATATTTGATTAATTTTGATATATATGTGAAAGTAAATAGATACTTGGGTCGGATTGTGGATTGACCTATTCATAAACTTAAAACGGTTAAAAATAAAATTAAAAATGTTATATGTATGTTTCGAACTTGCAACCTAACAAAACAAGTACAACATTAACCAAGTGTGATTGAGATGTGGTTTGCCGAAGGATAATAAGTCGGTGTCAATTAAAAGTGGTTAAAAAAATATGAATCAAATATTTAATTGACCAAAGTGTGATGTCACGATGTTAAATACTAAAAAAATATGAATCAAATATTTGATTGAACAAAGTGAAAGTGTAAGGTCACGAAATAAGATATTCATTCGGAAAAAATATGTGATGAGATATATAAAAAGATAAGTTGTTTTACCGAAGTGAATAAAATGTGAAATGAGAGCGTTCTATTTTTTATTTTAATATATTATTCGTGATTTATTAAAAATTTAAATATTGAATATATATATTATTTATTTATTTAAATTTATTTTATTTATATTTTTATTCGTATGAATCGTACGGATAATTCAATTTATTTTGTTTCACCTGCTTAATTGTTCTAATTTATTATTCTTATTTTCTTTAAATTATTGTTATTCTCTAAAAGTTAATGTATGTTTAATTTTATTTTTATGGGATAACGTATTCGTTAGATCATTGTATCAACAACTTATTAAGTAATTTCATCTTATTTTTAATTATATATTGAATCAAACTAGTACAATTGAACCATTTTCTAATCTTGTATGTTTTGATAGGTTAGGCTTATTTAGTGAATAATTCACTATCTAATCATTTATTCATCAAACATATATTCAAATAGACAAGTAATACTAAAATACTTTTATTTGAAAAAATAATTATCTAATAATTTTTATATATTTATATCTTAATATTTTTTCACTTGAATAACTAAACTTTACTTATCTTATATCAACCAAAGTCTTAAAAGACCTTAACTCATCTTGAAAATAGGACTAAATTTTCCAAATTATCTTTTTATATGTAAAGTTATAATTAAAAAATAAACAGAATATAATTTGATTGATGTGATATTTTTTTTTTTTTTGTAAGTTATAATTTAATTAAAAATAATTATTATTTATAAAATATATTTTAATATTTATAAATAAATATTATATTTTAATTGTGAATATACCCAAACAAAAAGTTATTTAGCTTTATATAAAAATAAAAAATCACTTAAAATAAAAAAATCAACATGTTAACAAAACAGTATTTAATAACATGTTATTTATTCTTTAAGAATTTGATATTAAATATGCAATTTTAATAATACTAGCATATAGACGAGTAATAATTTAAAAAACCGTAAAAAAAATTACGGTCTCGTACACAGATAAAAATAATAATAATATGTATTTAATGTTTAAAATTCTTAATAAATCACGAATAATATATTAAAATAAAAAATATAATGCTCTCATTCCATATTTTATTCACTTCGGTGAAATAACTTATCTTCTCACATGGTTGTACTTGTTTTGTTAGGTTGCAAGTTCGAAAAATACCTTTAGTATTTTTAATTTTATTTTTAACCGTTTTAAATTTATGGGCGGGTCAACCCACAATCCGACCCAAGTATCCAAATTAACCACAACTCTCGACTTGGCAATTCGGACACTTTGAAAATTAAGCATCATTATATATATATATATATATATATATATATATATATATATATATATATATATTAGTTAGTTAAAAATTTAAACTTATATTAATGTTAAAACGTCTCGCGTTCATCAAATTTGGTGTTGAATTTAAAATATAAAGTTTGTTAGCCTAGTTGGTTAAATGTTGTATTTGTTTTGTTAGGTTGCAAATTCGAAACATAACTCTAATATTTTTAATTTTATTTTTAACCGTTTTAAGTTTATGGCGGGTCAACCCACAATTCGACCCAAGTATCCAAATTAACCACAGCTCTCGACCCGGCAATCTGGACACTTTGAAAATTAAGCATCATTATATATATATATATATATATTAGTTAGTTAAAAAGTTAAACTTATATTAATGTTAAAACGTCCCGCGTTCATAAAATTTGGTGTTGAATTTAAAATATAAAGTTTTATTAGCCTAGTTGGTTAAAGGGTTGTACTTGTTTTGTTGAGTTATAAGTTCGAAACAATACTCTTTAACATTTTTAATTTTATTTTTAACCGTTTTGAGTTTATGGGCGGATCAACCCACAATCCGACTCAAGTATCCAAATTAATCACAACTCTCGACCCGGTAATCCGGACACTTTAAAAATTAAGCATCATTATATATATAGATAATAGATTGTTGAAACAAAATAAAATTTATATTCATAAATCAAAATAATTTTTGTAGGACACTTATCATATATATTGGTGAGCTTTCCTAACTTAAGTATATTGACATGAAAATTATATATTTTCAAAATTGTAACATGTTAATATTATATTTAATATAAAAAATGATTGTTACAAGGAAATAAAATAATAATAAAAACTTTTAAATCAGTTAAATTAAAAAGATAAAATTATTATATATATATATATATATATATATATATAAATATATATAAATATTAAATAAAAAAATTAATATAATTAATCACAAATTTCATATCATATAATTTGTTTTTGTTTTATTAATAATTATAAAAAGTAATTGTGGTTTTAATTATGACAAATTTTTTTTAATTAATCTCTCACCGAAATTTATTAATATTAATTATAACTAGCAAAATTTTCGTATATTTGTACGGTTAAAAACAAAATAATAAAATTATCATAATCCTATACAATCAATATACATCAACGGTATACTATTTCTTCTCCTACTAACTTACTTTCGTCAAACCAACTATCTTACTTTTACTCACTTACCAACTCACTTTCGTCAACCATCATATTCTTTATTACACAATCATCTCCTCTTACCGACCTTTATCCAACATATTTCTCTTATTACCCAACCATCTCCTTTTTATCGACTTTTATCAACTCACTTCTGTCAAACAACATATTATTTATTCTTTTTTATAATTATTACAAATTTGCACCAGGTGAGATTCAAACTCTCGATCTTTATTATGCATAATGGAACACTTAATCATTACACCACTTAAGATTGTTAAATTTTTTTATAATTTTATGTATGAATATATAATTGATATTACTAATAATTATATAATTATATATATGGAATTTATATATATATATATATAAATTAAATTATATAAACGAATTTAAAATACTGTTAGTTTAGTTATTTAAATGTTGAAGTTATATTTGTTATAAATATTAAATTTTGTAGTTGAATATAAAATATAAAGTGTTATTAATCTAGTTGGTTAAAATGTTAAATTTATATTATGAGCTTATAAGTGGCGAGTGAGTCAACTTACGATCCGACCCAAATGTTCATTTACTCTCACATACATATCCAAATTAGGCACACTTCTAAATCTGACAATTCATATACTTTAAAATTAAACATTATTATTATACATGTATTGTCATCTATCTTTCTAACTAGTTTTAAATTTACTGTTAAATTTAATTCATTATTTTCTTCAAATTTAAGATTGGTACTTTTTCTTCTCTCTAGGATTATGATCAGTTACGTACGAACTACATTGTTCCCTTCGAATTTGAAGGCAATCAAAGAAAGCGTGGATATTAAATTGAATATTATCTATTCAACAGATGCATTACAAAGATTGGAGATATTATGATCGAGTATAGATCGAGATCGACGATATGAAACGATTGGAATTGCGGTAAAGCGCTAGATATCTAAGTTTTTAGAGTTCTTTTTATCATTTTCTCTCTAAAATAAAAAAGTTATTATGAAGAACCATAGTTATTGGAAACTTATATCCGATGTATCTCATGTCCCTTAGGAAGATTGGTTCTTGGTTAGTAGGCGAAAAATCAAGAACATGGTGAGAGGGTTAGGAGAAATCAAAAGGTTAAATCGGACATCAGTCTTCAATCAGGTTTCTCTACAACCTCTAAAGATGCATCATGCGTTTAGGTTCGGGGAGGTTATGCGTTGTAGCATGAATGACACAGGTGGTAGAGGGAGAGTCCTAGAAAGGGATCGACAATCGACTAGAATTTGAGTCCACAATAAAAGGAAGGAGATGTCTCTAGTTAGAATTCGACATATGCAACAAACTAGGTTTGGAGCGGCACAACCAGATCCTTGTAAGGTTGAAGCTCGGACATATACAATAGTGGTAGGCACTAAGAAACAAACTATTTGGGTTAGTTGGACGAAGATGGTTCATGTCGGAACTAAATTGTTTGAATTTCAAACGTTGGAGGCGAACTCTAAAGTTGTGTCTATTTCGGAAATTAATAACGGAAAAAAAGAGAAATTGCGGTTGATTTGTTTTAATTAAAGTTGTTACGTCGGGCTCTTCATATGTCGACTTGGAACTGAGGGCGTTTGGGGCTCTTACCTAATGATGGCGTCTTTTGGTATGGATTCAATTCTCATGAAAGATATGTTGCTTTATGAAAAGAATTTAAAACAACATTTATCATGTCAATTGATAAACGTATTAGAACTTTAGTTGCTGAAGGAATCCGACGACTCGTTGATGGTCAAATAGTTAATATTGAAAATCAACATGTTATTGAGCCACTCGTAATATAAGATCGCCCTTAGATAAGGAGGAGGGTAAATTGATTCGATTGTTTGGAATGACAACAAATATGTGGAATCATGATCTCCTTAGTAAGGTCGGTAATGATCTTGGGAATTTATCAAACTTGACGAGGAAACTCAAAGAGCACATGAGAACGATTGTGTTAAAATTAGGGTGTGTCAATCTGATCCACATATATGTTATCCTAAATCTATTTGTGTTGATAATGGGATACAAGTATATAAAGTGATGGTGTGGCATGAATGTCCTATTATCATGTCTCTTTCACCAGGTTCAAATATGCATGTGTCGGAGGCGTCGACTTTGTTTGGGTTAACGAGAGAGTTAGTGATAACCCCCATTTTATATCGATCAGATCCATATGGCTAGACTTGTAGATGTTGAAAGACTAGTTGTTGAGATGACCAATTTAGGAGATTTGATATGGTCGGGAGGATGATTGAGTAGGATGAGACTGAATTAAATGAGGCAATAGATTCTCGTGAGGCCGAGATAGAGTATCCGTCTCCACACCGTCAAGTTGTGATGTCTCCCCATATGGCAAAAAAATGGAGAATAGGCAGATGGTGGTATATCAATAGTTGAGTTCATTAACTCATCGTCCTATTTTAGATTTGTTGTTTGAGAAAGAAACTATTAACGAGGTAGAAAATAAGATTTGGTCACCTATAGAAGATATAATCTAGGTCAATCATATTAGAACTCTTTATCATGAGATTGATATTCTGGAATCACTAGTTTATTCTGTTTAATGAGGAATCGGTGATTTTTTTATCCATATTATGATGTCCACAAAAATATCTAAATAGAATTCTCGACACATAATATAATGATTGATGAAAACAAATTCCCCGTGAAGGAGGTACTTGAATTAGAGACTGAAGTATGGCCAATTATGCACGAGATTCCACCTCTACCGTATACTTTTCATCCAAGTAATTCTTCATAAAAAAAAACTACCAACATTGTTAGCTGAAGAAGTTAAATGATCTACCGTAAGGTTATATACAAGTAAGAAAGTGTGTCTTGAAGCCAAGAAATAATTATTTTGATTAGATTTTATCAATGATTAGAAAAATTATTACTTACAACGTTTATGAGTTAAATGATGGTGTGAAGAGAGGTATCATTAAATCATTAATGGGAACCCTTGGTTGTGGCATGTAATGTTTTAGTGAGACTAGAATTCGGAGGCTCTTAATTCTATAGGCCTGGCATCATGTGGAATTCTTGTGGTATTGAGTGAAGACATGTATGAAAAATTAGATGCTAATTTGGGTAGATACTCAGTTGACGTTCAATTAAGAAATCAGGAGAATAATATTATATGGGTAATTTATGCGGTCTATGGACCGGTTCTATCACAATTTAAAACAGAGTTCTTTAATAAAATGAAGAACGCGGTGAGTCTTTGAGACTTACTAATTGTTTTTACATGTGACATGAACGAAGTTAGATCACCGTCTGAATGGAAAGAGGTCAATATGCTTAATAACCTAATGCACGAGTTCTTATAGACAATTGAAGATCTTGAACTTATCGACTTGCCTTTAGAAAACAGTCAATTCACCTTTTAATTAGTGAATCTATTTCTTTTAGGGTTTTCAAATATATTTCAAAAGGTCCTTCGGTGGAGTTATTCATATCACCGACCGATTTGGATGGAATACCGTACGATGAGAGAACATGTCGACCATTTAGATTAAAAAATAAATGGTTAATTAAGAAAGACTTTATACCGCGTGTGCAATCATGGTGGGTGAGTCAGACATCAGTTGGTTCTCCGTCGAGTAAACTCTTTGTAAACTTAAGAAATCTACGTAAGCTTCTCAAAAGTTTGTTCGTGTGAGATCGTGCTTTATTTTCTGAGATTCATCCAGAAAGCCGGTAGAGTCCGCTAGGGAGTTAATCGTTCTTCTCGAGGATTTATGAGCTCGATAACTTATTTAGTAACGTTTTTTTTGTTTTTTATTTATTTATTTATTTTCTCTTAATATCATATTTTTGTTATTTTGTTTAAACGATTTTCATTATTTTTAATATATATGAATATTTTTTAATTTAAAAAAAAAAACTTTTCTTTTTATTAAATAGGCCCTCACTTGTTCTCAATAATGTTACAAACAAAAATTCAACTTTAAAATTGATATTTCTTTACTATTAAAGTATATTTTTTTATTTCACTCACTCTTTTTTTTTTTGATAATATACTAAAAACCTACACCAAATCAACACTAATTCCCAACAAAAAAGTATACGATTACAATTTTGCATAATCATTGACACAAGTCATAGCACACCCCATAATTCTAAAACCACATAACAAATGAGAACAATTTCGATTTCAAACAAACTTGATTAGAAATAATTGAAAAACAAATAGCAAACAACATATTTATTAGACAAGACATACAATAACATCCATATAAAAGAAATTAATATTCGTGTTTAATAATAAATGTTTACAACTTAAAAATCATTTATAATCTATGAAGATTGATGCATGAATCACCTACATGCCTACCCAAAGTTTTCAGCTTAATCGAAAAAATATTATTCTTAATCTTTATCTAAACTAAAAAAATGTTTTTAATGTTACGAATTCAAAACTCTTATATAAATCATTATTTTAGGGAGCCGAAACATTTAAATTACCTCACTCTAGAGTCCGCCCTAGACATCGTCTCTCCTTGTAACCTACCCGAAATATACAATAATTTGTTTGAATAGAATAAACTGAATTAAAAATAAATAAATAATTAAATAGGTTATAAGAAAACAATAATTAATTTGATTATTTAATTTTTACCTACATACATTCAGTTAAGTTTTAAATTATTTTTTTTTTTTTTATAAAGAAATAAAAGAACATTTATTCTCTCTCCTCTGAAATCGGGAAAATGTATGAGAGAGAAGTTGATGATGATGATGATTCATGTATAATGTAACTAAGTTGATGGCCTAACGTGTCTACGTGCTCTGTGAAATGTGGGGTTTCTGCAGAAAATCTTTCAAAAGATCAAGAATCAAGATCAAGATCAAACCCTTTTGATTTCTCAATCTCTTTTCATCATCTTTATATAAAACAAGACAATCTGATTCAACAAAGAAAGGCCTGACTAGGGTTATCATCATCATCATCAGAAGAAGAAGAAGATGAAGCAATCGAAGCTTGAAGCGTTAATGGCAGTCAGCAGACTGAAATTATTTCGAGTAGCGATGATACTCTTGTTTCTCTATCTCCTTCTTATGAGTTTAGAAATCCCTCTCATTCTCAAAGACACCTTAGACGAAGAAGACGCGCCTGGTTCTTCTCTCGACCGTCATCCCATCACCATCGACGAAGTGGTCGGAGATTTCGCCAAAATAGACAAAGCTTCGACAAGTTTCCCGCAGGTATATACCAAAGAGTACAAGAAAGTGTCCGGTCTTGTGTTCGACGAAATGCCATTTGCTAACGGAAGCAGGGATGAGTTCTCCGAGCTTCATAAAGTCGCCGCGCTCGCGTTTTCAGTTGGAAAAAACTTATGGAAGGAACTTGACTCAGGGAAAATCCTTGTTGAATTAGATAACAAGGCTGAGAATTTGTCTGAATCTTGTATTCATTCAATCATGAAACCAGGTCAGGAATTTCGTAGAAATGGTCGAACAATGGTGATCCCTTGTGGGTTAACATTAGGATCTCAGATTACAGTTATTGGAAAACCTTATTGGTCTCATCCAGAATACGAACCTAAGATAGCATTGTTAAGAGAAGGAGAGACTAGTGTAATGGTCTCTCAATTCACTGTTGAGTTGCAGGGATTAAAGACTGTTGATGGTGAAGACCCACCAAGGATTCTTCATCTCAATCCAAGATTGAAAGGTGATTTTAGTGGCCGACCTGTAATTGAGCAGAACACTTGCTACAGAATGCAGTGGGGATCTGCATTGAGATGCGAAGGTTGGAAGTCTGATGCTGGTGAAGAAACAGGTTAAATTTCTTTACATACTTCACATAATCTCGCATTCTTGATCTTTCTTCGAATAAAGTCTTTTTTTTATATTGTTTATGTGAAGTGGATGGGCAGGTGAAGTGTGAAAAGTGGATTCACGACGATGATAATCACTCTCAGGAATCAAAATCTACGTGGTGGCTTAACAGATTGATTGGTCGGAAGACAAAACTAACTGTCGAATGGCCATTCCCATTTGTAGAAGACAAGTTATTTGTCCTCACTTTAAGAGCAGGCTTAGAAGGTTTCCATATTAGCGTTGATGGGAGACATGTTACTTCTTTTCCTTATCGAACTGTGAGTTTTCTCTGTTTTCATGTTTTCATGTTTGTTGGTTTATAATCAATGATTGTAAATATGTGTTATGTCATATGATTTGTCATTGGCAGGGATTCTCTCTTGAAGATGCAACAGGACTATTTATAAAAGGGGATGTTTATATTCATTCTATTTTTGCTGCATCATTACCCACTTCACATCCAAGTTTTGCGCCTCAAAGGCATCTAGAAATGTCGACTAAATGGAAAGCACCTAACCTTCCTGATAAGCCTGTTCATCTTTTTATCGGTATCCTTTCAGCTGGCAACCATTTTGCTGAAAGGATGGCTTTGAGGAAATCTTGGATGCAACATCAATTGATTACGTCGCTAAATGTCGTGGCTCGTTTCTTCGTAGCATTGGTAAATAAATAACGAACAAACTACTCAAATTAACTGAATCGGTTTTCTCAATGATTAATTTTTTGTTGTTGTTGGTAGCATGGAAGGAATGAAGTGAATGTGGAACTAATGAAAGAAGCCGAGTTCTTTAGAGACATTGTGATTGTGCCCTACATGGATAATTATGACCTTGTTGTACTGAAGACTGTCGCTATCTGTGAATTTGGGGTAAAAAATCTGCCATTCACACATAAAATGAAACTCAAATTTTCACCTAACTTTTTTTTTTTTTGTAGATTCACGAACTTGCTGCAAATTACATTATGAAGTGTGACGATGACACATTTGTTAGAATAGATGTTGTGATGAAGGAAGTTAAGAAAATCCGCCAAGATAAGAGCTTATATATGGGAAACATTAATTACTACCATAGACCTTTACGCCATGGTAAATGGGCAGTTACATATGAGGTAGTCAAATCTTGAAAAGAAGCTCATTTTCCTTCTTTAAGTTTGCATCATTTTAATATGCATTTTTGAAAGAAAATGATCCCTTTGTTGGAACTGATCATGACTGTGGGGATCGTGCTAGCTTCTTCCAGGAAATAAACCCTATATGCTTAAATCTTTATACTTCCATTGATTGTTGAATTAGATTTGTTTCACTTAACCTTTCGAGGAATTTCAGGAATGGCCAGAGGAAGAATACCCCCCTTATGCAAATGGGCCAGGTTATGTGGTGTCTTCGGACATTGCTAAGTATATTGTATCAAATTTCGAGAAACATAACCTAAGAGTATGGTCCTAACTCCCACGCTAATTTTATTTTATTATTTTTTGGGGCTGATGATGTTTGTGGTGTAATGTAGTTGTTCAAGATGGAAGATGTTAGCATGGGAATGTGGGTTGAGAATTTCAACAAATCAATGACGGCGACAGTTGAGTATGTACATAGTGTGAAATTCTGCCAGTTTGGGTGCATTGAAGATTATTTTACTGCACATTATCAATCACCAAAACAAATGATCTGTTTATGGGATAGATTGCAATTACAGAGAAAACCGACATGCTGCAACATGAGATGATGATGATAGATTGATTAGTTTCCTTAAATCTTTCTTCTTCTTTTTTCTCTTACTCAAAATGTATTAGATTATCAGCAAAGGAATTAAATTAGCTGGCGAAATTTTAACATCATTCAACATAATGATTAAGAGGTAGTTTGATTTCTCTCGAGTGTTCTATTGTTCGTGAGATTGTTACTACATGTAGAGTCGCTAGCTGGTGTTTGAAAAACAAGCAATCAGGTAAATTTTCTTGAGATAGTTTTATTTTATTAGATGATAGTGTGATATCTGTTTTTTATTCTTCACATGATTTGGGTTTTGCAGGTTGAGTAAGGTAAATATTGTTTGGATAGTCAAAATCATTGTCAAACGAATTGAATGATGACTTACATATAGTGGGTATGTTCCTCGAAAGACTTTACTGTTTTTGCTATATGTTCCTCGAAAAGACTTCCATAAGCTTAAAGAACTCGAATGTATGATGGATGGATCGATCACTTGAAACAATGAATTATGTGATATAGAAGTGAAAGTTTGTCAAATAAGTTAGATTGTGACGGGCTTTCCATTCCATGTTAATCTTTCTTGTGATGAGATTTGTAACCAACCTAGCCTATTTGGAGACTGATATATTTTCATAATCTTGACAAAATTGAAAATGTTTTCTCCATTTGGTTTAAGAATGTTTTTTGATTTACGATCTTTAGATTATTGTGATAAGTTTTACTTGGTATAAACAAAAACAAAAATTGGCTTCATTTGGTCAATTTGGTGTTGTAATGATGTTTATTTTTTAAATTTAGCTAGCACGGTTTAGGCACTTGGGATTCCGGTTGCCAAGACTGCACAAAGTGCACATGGACCTTTGGTAATGAGGATCCCAAATGCTCAATTCAATTTAGTTGTCTCTGGAGACTTGATGAGTTAATAAAATTTGGATATAATTATTTTTTGGATCATATTTAGTTTAGGTTATTATAATTTTTCATGATAGAATATCTTAATAAATATAATATATTTTTTAAAATTTCATAAAATATATAAGTGACAGTCCTAAACATGGTGGTTGTGGTTAACAAATCAAAATTATAAAACTTTGTAGTTGGGTATTTCATTTAAAAGTTAACATGACAAGTTATAGTCTCATACTTTGTCTTACCATGTTTTAGTGATAATCGAGTTCTGTGTAATCGTAAATTTGAAATAATAGAAAAATGAAATGTGATAACAAATAGTAATTCAATATATTTCATTTTTCCTTTGGAAAATGTAACATTGTTGGTAAACAAATCAAGTTCTCATACAAGATTTTCTAAATAAAAAAAGTTAATTTTGCCCTAATTGAAAAGTTATCAATAAATCAACTTTACCCTAATTGAAGCTTAAATGACCTTAGATACTTTAGAATCCAAACTCCATCGATATCAACTTTGACCTTAATAAAATATATATTTATATTGTGTGCAAAATATATATTTATATTGTGTGCTCTTGCTTTAATAACCACGTGCATATTACTTAATTTATTTTTTTTAATTTAAAATTTATTTTTCTACAGTTCTTATACCGGACCCAACATCCGATTATATATATACAAAGGATATTGAATAGGTTTGGTAATTATTTGGATATCCAAACTTATACATCAAATGAGTCATTTAAATTTTTTTTTTTTAAATCAATTAGTTAAAGTGAAGTACACTAATATAATAACAATTCAATCTATACAAAATCTCATTCAAATTCAATATAGTGCAGATAAAAATGATATTGAATCCAATTTAATTATACTTTTCTTAAACAAAATATAGAAATCAAGTTAATATATCTATACAATTTATTTGTTAATAATAATATTAGTTAATATATAATAAAATAAAAATAATAATTTAAATATATATATATATATATATATATTAATATTTTAATTAATAAATTAAATAATTTAATTTGTGGGTATAAGAATGATATGATAAATTTTAATTTTTGTTATTTAAATAAGTGAAATCATTGTTCTTAAATTTATTTAAATAGTTTCTTACCTATAACGATGATTTTTTTTAATAATAAAAACAATAATTAAGAGGATGTCATGGTCGCTAAGAAAATATAAAAAACAAACACGTCCCATGTGAGTTAATATTTGACCAAGACCAATTCAACAACAGCTGGCGTGGGTCGGCAAATAGATATTTCCAACCTTCTTCCTCTTCCTCACTCTTTCTCATACCATTCCATTTATAGATAACTCCGACCGAACAAACTTACTTATAATTCTCTCTCCTCTGTCTTTCATAGTACTATGGAATTATTTCAAAACGCAAAAGCAGTTCGTCTCCGTAGCAGCCATGGTAAATACCTACACGCAAACGAAGACGATGATTCAGTAACACAAGACAAAGACGGATCATCAAAAAGCTCACGTTGGACAGTCGAATTCATCCCAAATTCAGACAACGCAATCCGTTTAAAAAGCTTCTATGGTAAATACCTAACCGCATCAAACATGCCCTTCCTTTTAGGTATGACCGGAAGAAAAGTCCTCCATACCCTCCCTCCTCGTCTAGATTCCTCAATCGAATGGGAACCCATCAAAGACGGAAATCAAGCCAAGCTCCGCACCCGATACGGCCAGTTTCTAAGAGCCAACGGTGGTCTTCCTCCATGGAGAAATTCAGTCACCCATGATGTCCCTCATCGTTCTTCTACTCAAGATTGGATCTTTTGGGATGTTCATGTCATGGAAATCTTAGTTGTTAATTCTCCTAAAGTGGCGGCGCCGACACCGACACCGGCAGCGAAACGACAGGAGTCTGGTGTGGCGACGGCGGCGAAGGGTGGGGGAGATGGGAGGACTATTTATTTTAAGGTGGCGGATGATTTGGGGAATGTTGAAGAAGGGGGAGAGGAGATGAATATTGTGTTTAGAGGAAATGGAGTTGATGAATTGAGTAGGAGATTGGAAGAGGAGACAGGAATTGAAGATATTATTGTGTGTTCTAAGAATCCGTTGAACGGGAAATTGTTTCCACTTATGTTACAACTTCCTCCTAGAAGTGTCACTATGCATCTTGTTCTTGTTCCGGCTGATTCTAAAGGTAATTACTAATTTCGATCAAAAATTGTGTTTTCAAAAAAACTCAATTAGGTTATGATTCTAGTATGATGTGTGATATCATGACTTTGTTTGATCTAGATTTTTTGTTTGTTTTTTTCAAAAAAAAAAAAAAAAAAAAAAGAAGAAGAAGATAAATAATGTTATTTGGGTTTTTGTTTTGTTTATATACTAAAATATTTTTTTTTATTTTTAAAATTAATTATGGCTAAGTGATAGTGATATGAAAAAAAAATGAGATCAAATGAGTTTTTTTTTTTAAAAAAGAGATCAAATGAGGTTCTTAGAGCTTGTTTGATTTGAAGGTTTTTTGGGGATTTTTTTTTTTTTATAAAATAGTACTCTTTTTTTTGTTGTTTTAATTGGTTTATTAATAAAATGTTGTATTGTATTTAAAATTAAAATTTAATAAAAATAAAGTAGGAGTATTTTAGATAGTTAAAATAATAGTGATAAAATAAAAAAATATAATTTTTAAACAAGTGGGTAAAATTCTTTTAAAAAAATCCCAAAAAGTCAATATCAAACTAGAACTTATTAATTTATTTCAATATAATAAATGTTTGTTTTAAAAAAATAAAATAAATAATTCAATAAATGTGAGATTGCAACTTGACATTAAAGTCGTACTAGTGGTTGGTCTCATAATAACATCTTGCCATTAAAAAAGACCCAAGTGTCATTTATTAATATATTTTATTCTTATCTAAATATTTAAGACTTTTAATTAATTATTAATTAATTAATTTATTTATTTATTATTATTTTATTTTTGCAGTTGGCCGAGATTTCGAGAAAGCAGGAATGGTTCTCTAATTTAAATTTTATATTTATGTTCTCATCTCAAATTAAATCTCAATTTAAGACATTTTTATTATGTGAGATTTTATTTTGTACTCTATTTTAAACATCTTGTAAATTCTCCCCTCCAATTTTATTTATTTATTTTGTTATGGTTGTGTGATTAAGAAATTATGTAAGAGAACGATATTGTAAAATTTTGTATCACCAAGTATACAAAATAAGAGAGTATTATTTATTATATATGATCATCTACAATATATTTCATTTATTTGATTTATTTATTCGCATATATGCATCTAGAGCGAGCAAGATGAGATCTAGCCCATAATTTTAGAATAGAGAATATTGCGGTTTTTGTCAATTTTGTTCCGAAGTTCTTCTTTTTTGGCACCTGTGACCATATCAACAATTTTTCCTTTCTTCATCAATATAAATGTTGGCATTGTCTGCACCCCAAACTCCATTGCCACATTCTGAATATATTTAAAAATAGAAAATTTACTAAATTGTATTTAAACTTCAGATAGAAAAATAAATAAATATACCATAAGTTCGTCGACGTCAATCTTGACGAACTCGACATCGGTGTATCGAGTGGAAAATTCGGAAATTACTGGAATCATGTTTTGGCATGGTGAACACCATGAAGCTGTGAAGTTTATCACCATCTGAATGTTACAAATTAATTAAATATATATTAGTCATATAAATTAATATAATTATTTAAGTCTTAATGTCAATTAGCAATTAATTAATTATATAGCAAACTGATGATAATCGTGAGATCATGATCATTTATTATGTTTGAGAGTTTGAGATTAATTAATTTATTATTTTCCTTAGTTTCCAAATATTTAATTAGAAACAAAAATAATTAATTAATTAAATTATTATCTGTTAATGTTATGGTGGGCCTAATTAGTTTCATTAATTGGGAATAGTAATAAAAAAAATTCTTTTGAATTTATATATTTGTAGCCCTTTTTAAAAGAAAAAAAGGAACATTTACAGATCATTTGACATTTTGAGGAATCAATTATTTATTTATTTTTATTAAACTCTGCCTATGTGAAGATTACCCACATTTTATTTTTAATTTCTTTTAATATATATATTTTTTTTTGTTTAAATATATAATATTTTACCATTTAAATTGATACTAATAATTTAAATTGTTCAGCAATTTGGAGAGCTTGCCCTAGGGTTAGCCAACCCCAATTATAGTAAAAAAAATATATTAATAAAGCTCAAATTTACAGTTTTTGAATACTTTAAAGGATCATGAGATCAAATTAAATATTTTTTTCTAATTTTATTATGACTTTACTCATTTATGTATATTAAAGTTAAAAAAAACTTAACAATTAGAATAAAAAAATGGTACAAGTACTATTGCAGCCCAAATTTCAGGGTCATATATTACATAATTAAAGACTCAAACCCTGCATATAAGTTTATAACCAATCAATACATATAAAGTCCATAAATTCAACAAAATAGAATAAAATAAAACTTTTCAGAAATATAATATTTCTTGTTCATATATAATAACTTTTTTGAAATAGATGATTTTTGCATAAGCTAAATTTATTTTTTTTTAAAATAGAAAAAATGTACTAACCAACTTTTGATTTGTTTTGGAGGCTTCAAAGTGTGCCTTCCATTTGGCCGGAGTGTGAAAGGTAAGAACCTGACCCGCGGCTGGTGGCAATCGAGGAACCTGGCTGGCGGCTGGTGGCAATGGATGAACCTGACCGGCGGTTGGTGGCCCCACCACCACTTTACGGTCGAATGAATGAACCGAACCTGTTCGACGAGCAACCGGCGTAGGCAAGGGTGGTGGTGGTTTAGTAGATGAACCAATTCTCTGTTGCATGCTAGATATCTCTGCTCCCATATTTCTTCTTCTTATGAATAAAGTAATTAATTAGAATGGTAATTATGGTATGATATGAAGAGTGGAAGCATGAATTTATAATATATAGATAGATTACATCAACTATTTGTAGTGGTGGTACCGAGTAGTATTGAAATGGAATCGGAATTGGATTCCTCTCATTTATTTGCGGCCGTCACATGTTGATTTTTGGAAATTTAGGAATATCAATTTAATTGCGGTATTAACCGATACATTTATTCTTTCCTTATTTAACATCGCAGATTATTCAAAACTAATTTTGTTGGTAAAAAGATTTTTATGTATACGGATAAAATACCTTAAATAAAAAATTAACAATTTTTAATATTTTCATTAATGAATTTATAATTTGATCAATAATAAAAGCAGTGATATAATTTTTGAATAGGATAATATTATTTAAAGAATCTCTACAATACAAAAAAAGCAGTAATAAAATAAATACATTAATTAGATTATATAAAAAAAATTATGGCCTATTTGGGTTTTCAAAATAACCCAACCAAATCAATTGTCACTTCACTTCACTCCCCTCTCATCCTTCAAATCAATCAAGTCATTAACCAAAATACTAAAATACCCTCTATTTTAAATTATAATTATTTATTTTATTTATATATATCAATACCCTTTAAGTCTTTTTACCAAAAAACATCATCATTTCCTCAAAATTATCACCAATCATTACCAATAATCATTTTTCTCTCTTTTTAGATTATTTAAATAACCTGGACCGAACAAGCCCTATATATTATTCTTAGAGATGAAACTAGAAATTAAAAAGTTATGATGTTTAACATAATATACTTAACAACAAATTTAGGGGACTTAAACTTAGTTAAGATATATTTCAAAAAAATATATATTTGAGGAGAATGAACCAAAGACAAAAATATATATTATTAATCTTAAAAACAACTCAACTATTAATTTGTTTTTGGTTGGACTTAAGTCTATTATTTCTACCAAGTTTTATGCTAATTGTTTTTAAACATAAAAGTGTAGTGGTTTATGATAAAATATAAAAAAAAATATTTTTATTAAAAGTTCAACTCTTACTTAACCAATCAAATTTATTTTCATATTTTTCTAAGTAATTATTTTCCACCCTTAATCTCATTCTCACACTCAAAATACACTAAACGTCATATCAAACAGTTATTTATCTCAAACCCAAAAACTTATTTTCAAACTCAAAAGAATATATAATTTTCTTACCAACTTTTTAATATTTTTAATGTTATCTACATATTTATAAATTTTACAAATTAAATCCAAATATTTTTTTTTATTTAATTAAAATAAATTATAAGAAAAAACACTAAATATATATAAATTAATAAAATTAATATATAAAAGAATTATATAAATATATATATATAATTATATAAATATATAAAAAACAAAATTAATATATTAAAAGATTAAATAAAAAATAAATTAAATTATATAAACAAGATTAATATATAAAAAAATTATATAAAAAAATAAAATTAAACCTATAACTTAAAACTCAGTTTGTAAATATTAAAATAGTGAAGAATTCAAATATATATAAAATATAGTGAAAATGCGTTTTCAGTTGAAAAAAATTGATAAAAACTCATTATACGTATAAACTCACGTTTGATGTGAGTTAAGAGTTTCCAAACCCAAAATGAGTTTGCCTCAATCGTTAGATTGGAGACCGACTAAGTTTGGGTCGACCAGGTTGTACTAGTGCCGAAAGTGATTTAAATAATTAATCTTCATTATACTTATATTTTCATCAATCTAATCAATTATTTTTTAAATTAAAGATTAAAATAATTTTTTATTAAATATTAATAAATTTTTTATTCAATAACTTATTTTAATAAAAATATCAAACAAAATTATTTAAATAGCTCAAATATGAACCCTGCCTCAACAATAACAAATTTAATATTAAGAATATTTTTTTAAGACATAAATTGAATTACATAACACATCATGATATTAAAAACATTATATTTAATTAATGTCTTTTTTTTTTTATTGATGTACACTAATGTTTTGAATGTTCATTCTAGTGTAAATAAATGTTGGTCAATTTTCGGATTAATCCGCGGGTCAAAAGCTCACATACTATATATATATATATATTGCATTAAAAAATCACAAATAATTTAATAATTAAAGTGTTCACATTTTTCGCTTAAAAATAAATTTTGAATCTCAACGAGTACGAATTTGTAAGCAAACTGGCCAAAACCGAATTGTATATGGGCCGAACTAAGAAACTAGTGGTCTAAAACTGTTTGAACCGAAGCCTTTTGATTTTGTCCGTCGATTATTTACATCAACTAGTTGTACTTAAGACAACTTAAAAAGAAAAGAGTGAATCAAGATTTAGATGAATCCCTATCTTTATCTCTATTCACGGAGATACATACCTATTCGGCTCGCTTTCGTTCGGGGCAAGCCTGCACTCTCGCTTGTTTCTTACTCACCTACGAAAACAATACTAGACTCGACTTTCATGCATGCGCTTTCTCATCTGCACGATATTTCTTTCAAGAAGATTAGCCTGCGACTGGAATTGTGTTTTTTACTCTTTAGAGTAATCTTCCTGCTACTGAGTCAAAGTTGTGGATCTATACTGGAAGGGAAATGGTGAATCGTCTCACGTTCCTGTAAAGGGGAAGACTTGGTGCCTTCCTTTTGTTGCGCTAATCTTTAATTCCATAGAGGATTGTTCCAAACGACAGGCTTCGCTACCCTCCCCGCTCGCACCTGAAGTTTGGTTGTGCCACCTCTTGAGTTACAAGAGTTCCGACCCCCCATTTCAATCCTAAGATATGGGTAAGAGTTCTTGCATATCTTCCATTCCATCATTTTCAAGGAAGAAATGTTTGAAGACCTTCAAACCACCCTTATCAAGTTATCATGCCATTCTCCTCCTATCCCGAGATTTGTCAATTTTAATATTAGTTAGAGTCGAATTGAGTCTTTCATGGAAGTAGCTCATTCCAGCTCTCATTTCATCTTGTGGATTGGGAGGAGTTGTTCGAATCTTCCCTGTTCGAAAGTTAAATCTCCAACTTCAAGACCGAAGACTGAAACTCTTCTTTCAATTGTCAAGAGTGAAAGCTTTTAGTGAACAAAGGAATCAAACTATCATTTCAAGACCAGGAAAGACGGAAGCAGGCCTTCCCACCTCTAGTGTGAAGGATGCTCTAATGCCCGATAACATAGATTTTTGATCATATACATACAAAATGCTCTGTTTTTTAGGAAAACAACTTAGCGTCATTTCATTAAAACGCTCAAAAGTGGAAGAAATGGTTAAAATCAAAGTTATACAGTCCTAACTTTGATTAAGGGATGACAAACAACGACTCTAGAGTATCTGATTGGAAATAAACAAACAAACAAAGATTACAGTAACAAACAACAAAAACATACAAGACCTACATTTTTAAAATTCTTATTCTATTGTGAGCTTACTCTTTGGCTACTCTTACTCTGTTCTATAAACCCAATCTGCATTCCACGAATCTCAACAAATATATTCATGTCGCATCCTCACTTGTTTGGCTCTAGACTTTACTATTGGTGATTGAATTGTTGCATATGATGATGTATGTTTATGAGTTGTGTTTACATCATTCCCTTGTGTTAGTTTTGTTTTAGTTGATCCAACACTTATCTAATAACATTAGTTTTATTTCAGTATTTTAGAAATTTCACATTTACATTAACATTTCTTGGCTCCAATTTTGTCTGAATTGCTTCGATCTACTTTTATAGTCTTATCTTCACTTTCATCCATTACTTTTCTATCACTATCATCTTCTAATTTAAGCCATAATTAAGTGCTTATTAGTTTTTTAAATGTTAGAGGATATTTTTTTAAGATCTAAATTGTGTTTTTATCAATTAGATAACACATTATTTCATATCGATAACATTATATTTAATTAATGTCTTTTTAGTGATGGAGGTTAAATATTCACACTTGTTTTGAATCTTCATTTAAGTGTAAATTAGTGTAGATAAAATGGTGGTTAATATACGGATTAACATGTGAGTCAAAAGCTTAAATACAAAATATATATACACAATTCACATTTAAGACTAGGTTTTGAATCCTAGTTGGTGCAAATTGGTCAGTGAATATCATAAAATTTAAATGACAATGGTGATGGTATATGTATGTACGAAGTTTAGAGAGTTATATGTGTTGAGACTATAGTTCAAATCTTAGTTAGTGTGAATTAGAAATTGGGTGTTTAAATAACAATAATGGTTGTACATGTGAATGCGAAAATAGCTAAGGTAAGTAATGTAATGATTATACTTGTAGGTCTATATGCAAACCCTCTAGAGAAGAATTTGGCGGTCCAAAATTGCTTGAATTGAAGTTTTCTGATTCGATGTATTTTCTGATTCGATGTATCGAATAAATCGTACTACCAACCAGTTGCATTTCAAACAATTTAAGACTTAAATGCATATTAATTAATTTATTTTTTATAAGTTTTTTTAAATGTTAGAAGTAATTTTTTTTAATACATAACTTATGGTTTATGAATTAAATAACATATCACATTCATAACATTATATTTTAATTAATGTGTTTTTAGTGATGAAGGTTAATTCTTACATTTATTTTAAATCATAATTTAAGTCAAGATGAGTTTGGATAACATATTGGTCAATGTTGGAATTTTTAAACTAATTATATAAATTCTATTAATGAATGGAAATTAGAATGTGAATAATAAAATTAAATCTAATTCATATGAAATTCAAATGTGAATTAAATTAAAGGTGAAATTTGACCCAAATATATAATTTGAATTAATTAATTTGAATTAATTAATTTAAAATGCATTAATGACCAATTAACATAAATGTGGTTAATCTTTAGTGTAACTTAATTTATTACTATTAATTGTTTGATAATTTAATATTATTGTTAACAATTGAAAACATTCATATGGTGTCAGTATTGCAAAATAAATGTCTTAATTAATTTTGACAAGCAATTATCCTTCATTAAGAAAAAAAATATTAAGGAAAATGAAGAGACAATCAATGTCAATCGTTGTATCAATTGATGATTTAATTAACAGTTATTATTTCAACAGTGTAAATAGACATTCTATCCCACACCATCTAATGTACAAAAACACTTTATCCTCTTATATTTTCTCAAACTAGAATTCCAAAAGCCCTCTTTTTGTTTTGTGAGTGTTCTTCGAGTTCTTTGTTCGATATAGTCCAGGTACATTGATCAAGTTCGATGCGTAGTGATTCCAGTGCAGAATCACTACTAGATTCGTTGTACCATGGGAAACAGTCATCTGTGATAAACTCCAGCACAAACGGGAGATGGTGTAACTGTTTTAAGGGAAATATATTAAGCACATGTCTCGAATCAACCATTTATTCGGTGATGTTGTTCTTCATATATTTTATTTATTTGTAACATTATTTTATATATATTTTCTGTAATTTATTTTAAGACAAGATTTATAACAGTCAATATACGGATTAACTTACAGGTCAAACTTAAATACAAATTATATATACATACAAAAAATTATATATTTAATTTAATAATCATAGGTGGTCTAATGATTAAAGTGTTCAGGTCTAGTTAGACGTAATTATTTGTTCAAAATCGACAATTCAAAATTTCTTGAACCAAAGTCTTTCGATTCGATGTGTCAGATCTTTGCTTGATGAAACGTAAGCCTTAAATGCTTATTTTTTTCTGTTCTTGAATCGCATAGAGATGCTTTTCATTCGGCATTCACATAAGATTATCTTATGCTCAACTACCGATCAATTAAATGATGACATTCGACTGATTTCAATAAAGATAGAGACTCTGTAAAATAGTAATAATAAACAATTAGTTTATATTCATTTTGAATATACTGATAAAATATAGGGGATGTTGTAATATTTTAGTATAATATAAATACCAGAACAAAAGCCTATAAGGCAGATATGAATTTCAAATTTCAATCTCTCGGCCCTAATTCTATGTTGCGATCTCTAATCAAAAAATTTACATGGTATCAGAGCAAGGGGAACATAGTAATCAAGAAACAGAATCTTCTGAGTCTTCATCAACCGATTATAGTGATCAAGAAGTTTTAAAAGAAGTGCCAAAAGAAAAAAGTTGAATCTCCTGAATCTTCATCAATCGATTATTCTTCATCATCCTCATCAGATTGTTTGAGAGATACAAATACAAGAATGGTCGGCAAGAAGAAACACGTCAATGTTTTATACACTATGCGTAACTCCAATAATACATGTGCGATAATTTGCACAACTGTTTTCAATGGTGGAAATTATATAGGGTGGAGTAGTGGTGTTTGTTTATCCCTAGAAGCAAAATCAAAATTATGATTTCTAGATGGATTGTTGATAGTTCCAAGAAAAGCAGATGACTTCAATCGATGAAAAAAGATGGATTGTCTAGTTCGATCTTGGATTCTAAATACAGTGTTGGATGAAATCAAGATTAACTACTCATCCACGACTACAACTTGAATATGTGGACATATATCAAAGAAAGATATCAAGAAAATAACGTCCCACAAGCATACCAAATCCAGAAGGTCATTAGTAATCTACGACAAGGAAATTTGACACTTGAAAAGTATTTTTTCCAAGTTAAAGAAGCTATGAGATGAACTGATGGTTCTTGAACCATTACTTGTGAATAATTCAAGAACTCATTGTTGTTGTAAAATGACAAAGTTAGTGATTGAGTTAAATACTTTAACATGCTTGCACAATTTCTATTGGGACTGAAAGAGTATTTAGATAACGCAGGACAACATATAATTCTTATGGATTCAAAACCAAGTCTGAATCGATATTATGTAATGGTGTTGAGTATTGAAAGACAAAGGGAAGTTTAGAGATTAATGTCTAAACAAACTGATAATTTTGCAATGCTAATGAAAGATAGTTCAGATCAACAGAGGGGTCAAAATAATTCAAGAAAGAGGAAGGAGAGGAAACAACATAGGAAAAAATGGGAATGGAACACAAAATCCATTTTTTACTCATTGCAGAATGGAAGATCATAACCAAGAAGGATGCTTCAAGATTATTGGGTATCTAGAATGGTGTAAAGAAAATCGAGACTAAAAAACAAAATTTCCAGAAAAAGCAAATGCAGCAACTAACAATCCCTTCTCATATTGTGATAAACAACTTGAGTCCTCAAATCAAATCCAAAGTTCAGTAACATAGACATTGAAAGTAACATAGACATTGAAGCAATGGTAAAAGAAGTTATGAAAGCACTACAAACATAAGGCAAGAGTAAAGAAAACTACTACGAATGTATGTTTTCTTCTATAAATCTTACTAATACTTGTAATTTGAATGTGTATAATAACTCTAAGAATAAACATGTTTGGGTAATAGACATCGATACTAGTTGTCACATATGTGCTAATTTGAGTATGATAATTGATCTTAGAAAATCATATAATATGTCATTGTATCTACCTGATGGAACAACAAAACATGTAAAATAAATAGAAAATGTTAGATTAACTAGAAAGTTGATATTATATGATGTAATATATGTAAAAGACTTATAACATAATTTCAGTTTCAAAACTTGCTACAATAAACAATATTAGTTATCAATTTTCTTCTACTGGTTGTTTATTGCATAATGTTAGAGACAATACAATCGTAGACAGATGAGACTTTTCTTAAAATTTGTACCTATTAGAAACTAATTTAGGGAACAAAATCTTCAATACATGTACTGATTTTACTTTGCTGCATAGAAGATTTGGTCATCTTTTTGATATTTTTAAAAAATACTTTTAGTTTAGATAAGAATGAGAATTTTCATTATAGTGTTTGTCCAATTTCAAAATAGAAAAAATTACCATTAATAGTTTATCCAAAGTTACTAAGTGTTTCGAGTTGATTCATATGGACATCTAGGGTCCTTATAAAGAAAAATCTTTCATTAATTGTTCTTATATCCTTACAATTGTAGATGATTATAGTAGGTTACTTGAACATACATCCTCAAAACTAAAAATCTTGTTTGCCAAATATTTTTGATTTTTATGCCATGGTCAAAACACAATTTGAATAGTCTATTAAAACTATAAGAACTGACAATGGAAATGAGTTCTTAAGTTTTGAATGTTAGAATTTTTCAAAAGAAATAGAATATTGCATCAAAAATCTTGCCCTTACACCCACAACAAAATTTGGTGGTAGAGCGAAAACACCAGCACCTTCTTCAAATTGCTCGTTCTATTTTATTTCAAGCAAGTCTGCCTTCATGTTTTTGGTCATTTCCAATCTTAATGGAAACACATATTGTTAATAGGACTCCTACACAAATTTTAAATTAGAAACTCATTTTTTAAACTACATAAAAAAAACAACCAAAATTTTCACAGTTAAGAGTTTTTGGATGTTTGTGCTATGCCGAAAACAACACTCCTCACAAAAACTAAATTTGAACCAAGAGGAAAAATGTATTTTCATTAGATTTTGTCATGGAAAAAAAGGATATAGAGTTTTTGACAATGCAACTGAAAATATTTTTGTCAAAAAAATATTAATTTTTATGAAATTTCTTTCCATATCGAAAGATAAATAATTCTATAAATATAGATCATTTTGATGAATCTGATGAAGAATTAAAATACTCAATTGTAGGGGATTCAACTTCTATAAATGATGATGTTATCATGATTCAGTTTTTTGTGAAAACTCTAAACAAAATTATTTTATACAATCAAGTGAAACAAATTTTTACAAAATCAACAAAGAAAAAAATAGGGAAAAAAGATTCATGTTTGGCATGATAGTTATGTTGTTAATTCAAATGCAAACCTAAAAAGTGGAACTTCTTATACTCCAAATACTTTTCCATATATAACTAAATGTATTAATAATGAACACTTAAATTTTTTAGAAACTATTTCCATAATTAAATAACCACAATCTTACAAAGAAGCTGAAAAAATTAAACATTGTCAGATCGCCATGAATGAGGAACTAACTACTATAAAAAAACAATATTACATGGAATTTAGTTACACTTCCAAATGAGAAGAAACCAATTGGATGCATATGGATTTGCAAGACGAAATTAAATCCAAATTGAATTGTGGCAAAGTACAAAGTGAGACTAGTGGCAAAGGAATACAACCAAAGGGATGAGATTGACTTCCACGGTAGCTTCTCTTCGGTTACAAAAGCAGTCACGGTAAGAATTTTACTTACTCTAAAAGCCTCAACAATTGGCTTTTATAGAAATTTGACGTTAACAATGATTTTCTCCATGGTGACCTTTATGACGATGTACATGCATTTTCTCCATGGTGACCTGATTGAGGGTTTTTTAAATGCCGATTGGGAAACATGTACAGATAGTCAAAGATCTCTCAAGTTTTATTGCATTAAACTTGGAGAAGCTTTGGTGTCATGGAAGACTAAAAAATAAACTACGGTTTCACGATCGTTCGCTGAGGTAGAATACTGGAGTATGGCCACTACAGTTTGTGAGCTAAAGTGGATATTTTACTTGCTGAATAATTTTAACATAAAAGTGAGTTTACCGATTCCACTTCGATGTGATAATGAAGTCGCAATTCATATTGCTAAAAATTCGGTCTTCACGAGAGAACAAATCACTTAAATATAGATTGTCACCTTGTTAAAAATAACTTTAAACAAAGTTTTATTCAACCTCTACATGTCTATTAAAAGATACATGAAACTGGAAAAGCTTTGGATCATGGTTTATTTTCTTGCTTCCGATACAAGATGAACTTGAGAGATGTTCATCTTGGGGAGGGGATGTAAAATATAATAAAAAATAATTAGTTTATATTTATTTTGAATGTACTGATAAAATATAGGAGTTGTTGTAATATTTTAGTATAATATAAATACCAAAAGAAAAGCCTAATAGGCAAATCTGGATTTTAAATTTCAATCTCTTTGCTCTAATTCTATGTTGCGATCTCTAATCAAGAAATTTACAGACTCTTTAACCAATTTTGGTTGCGTTCGTTACGCCTAACGAGGACTCTTCAACCTGATATTTTGAAAGTATGGTATGCCATTGATGTTATGTGCATAGTTTAATTTCTTTGATTTAGTGATTTCAATAGTATTTTGTTCAGTTTGATATAAAGATTTTCTTGATTATTATTAAATCAATGATTGTGATTAGTGTGTGCATATAATGATATAGACAATTTTGCATAATTGTTTTCATAAGATATTCAAATACTTCTTTTTATTAGATTTAGTTGTATGACAAAATCTTTTCAAGTGTAAAGCTATGTTATATAGATGGTATTGGTTAATATGTATGAATATAATTTTCTTTTTAAACTAATTATAATATCAAAAAATATTTAATTCAATATTCAAAGCTCTAATCTAATGCAATTTTTTAAATTATATATATTATTATCACTTAAATGCTCTAGTTGACACTTGACAGCGAAAGGGGAGCTGAAATCCGACATATAAGAATTGTTAATATTGTAGGTTGATTGAGAGAACTCAAAAGAGAGGAATGAAAGATGTGAGATTTAATTATTTAAGACTCGGAGGAGAGTTGTATATGATTGTGTTAATCTTTTTCACAATAGGGAAAATACGAATTTTTTTTTAGCAAATATTGATTTTTTGTTTGATTTGTTTATTATATTAAGTTCGTTGTTAGAAAATTGAATATTTTTTTGAGAAATTATTCATATAAAATGAATGATAGTTTGCTATTTTGTGTGATTAATTGGCTTGACGATATGATATTAATTTGTACAATATTATTTTCTTATGATATTTTGAGTTTAAAGGCTCAATCTTACCCTTAACAACAAGAAGGGAGCTGACATTGTTGTATAAAGATCCCTTATTGTTAGGTTCTCAATTGATTAGGAGAACTCAAGATAGAGGAATAAAATCTGTGAAATTTAGTTGTTTATGAGTTAGAGGAGAGTTGTATAAGTATCAGATATAGGGAAAAATAAAATACTTGTTGACATGTGTATCTTACACATTCAATTAACTTTTTTTTCTTTTTTTTTTCAAATATGTAATTTTGTGTTTGATTTGTTTATTTTATCTATTTTTTTTACTTTATAATTATTATATTAAGTTGGATGTTGGATAATTATTATTTATAAAATAATAATTAATATAAAATGAAATGTGATATGCTTTATACTCAAATTACATATATAACAAAAGAATTATAATTAAGAACGATGAGATCATAAAAATTAACGAGGGAGAGAGAATATAAGTGTGGATGAATAGGAAGAAGATATAGAAAAGATTTCTCTAATGTTTTTTTCTAAATTAGGATCTCTTCTATATATACTGCCTTAATAAAATAAAAATCCCACATTTATTTTTGTTATTGACTTTTTTATAATTATTTATTCTCATATTAATAATTATTTATTTTTAGTTCAAATTATTTTAAAATCTTTTTAATTTCTTATGTACCTCTATTTATCATAATCAATTTTTCTGTCACTCCCACATATTTTGTAATGTCTTATTAATAATTATTTATTTTTATATTGATAATTATTTATTCCTAGTGTAGATTATTCTAGGGTTAGGTTTTAACCCTAACAATCCCTCGTATCATTAACATCTCCAACATTTGTTCGATCACGAACAACACAATTAAAAGAAGAAACCGATTTATTTCTAACTATTCCATGTTTTGAAAATTCATATTCCAACCAACCAAGATTCATCCTCCTTCCATGTAGGCAATAAATGAATGTTCAACTAAAACTCCCAAAACATCCATAGCTTTCCGAACCACATGAATCGTCGTAATTGCTTCCTTAGGCTATCGAGTGGTTCATCAAACCATATGAAATATCTACAAGTCATCTGATAGGATCGACTTTATCAATAAAGACGGGGTCTGGCTAAGGATGAAAGTTTATGAAAAACGGTTTGAAAGAAATCTTGTTAGGGATTTAATTCGCTTTCTATTCTACGCAAACACTTGTAAACACTTGAAACAGATTCAAGGCGGAATTGTTTACTTGGGTTTGAAGCACAAGATGAAATATGAAAAGATGACAGAAATGAAAGAACACAGCAGTTTGTTTATGAATGTTCGGAGAAACTCTCCTACGTCACCCCTTCTTCCAACCACCGGAAGGATTCACTATAATATGATTCGAATCAAATACAGTTTACACACACTTAGCTCACTATTGAACAGAACACTTTCTGTTCAATTACAATATGAAGAATATCACTCAGCTAAAGGTGTTTTGATTCTAGCTCTCTCTTTATTCACACACAGTACAATCAGAAAGCAGCTTCACAGTATGAATATTCAAAGGCTTGAATTCTCTCAAGATTGGCAAGTTCGTAAAGTTAGCAGTTCTTCTTGTTAAGGCGGATTGTTCGTTGTCCTTTAGATTTGTTAAATACTGAGCAGGAGCTAACGGTCGAATCTTTTAGAATGATACGTGACACTCTTCCATTGGAAAACCTCCATTGTACATTGTACACAGCAGGTTCTGAGCACAAGGATCGTGGCCGTACATTACTGGTAGTACGCCGAATATTCCATCAGGGATGTACGGGCAAAACAAGTAATGTGAGGAAAATTCTCTTATGTGGCATTTCTTGGTTGGTTTCATATAGTTGTTGTACTAATCTTCACTAGAAAGTGGAGCAGGAGTAGGGTACAACTATAGCACGTGGGTAGGTGAAATGCTAGCTTCAAGCAAACTTCTTAAGCTGGGCATTAGACGAATTTCAGTTAGACGGATTTTGAAAATCAGTCTAATGAAATCAAACATCTCCTTCTAATAACCGAGTCTATTAGACCGCCTGGTCTAATAGAATTAGATTACACGTCTAATTACAATAACCATTAGACTGCACATCTAACTCCACTGAGTTAGACTGCACGTCTAATTCCGCATATATTAGACTATCCGTCTAATTGCAAATATATTAGACTATACGTCTAATTCTATGCATTCATTAGACTAGACGTCTAACTCCGATGAGTTAGACTGTACGTCTAATTCTATGCATCCAATGCCAAAATCGGTCTAATGACCCTCATTAGAGCCAAGTCTTATGAAATATTGTTTCAATACACCTGCATCAAAACTCATAAGTCATTTCATCATCAAAATCTCAATGGTTAAATTATTTCAACACTTAGTCAAAATAATTTGACCCAACATCATCAACGATTTACGACCAAAACTTTTATCATCAAGTGGTTCTTAAAACCACAAAAAGTATCTCACTTTTTGTCTTGAATCAAGACATGGTTGAAACATTGGGTCGTTGGCCAAGATTCGATTTTTGAGACTCTCAAATGCATCAACTGTTGAATTGAATATGTCACTGTCAACTTGATCATATGTATCGACGTATATTGACTGCACTTCCTGTTCGTTAATTATCATTAGCGACATCTCGTTTCCCTAACACAAATTTTGGGATTTATAAATAAATAACCGACAATTTTGTATTATTGTATATCTCTTCTTCAAATTCAAAATCGTCGCATTTTGTCTCGTATTCCTCTCGAGTCTTTGTTATTTTTCATTAAAACTTTTTGTTGGGCCACTTGTGGAATCAGACTTGAGTTTTTCAATCTAACAAAATAGTTATGATGTTTTTTTTCTCTAAAACATCCCTTGATTGTTTAAGAGGTTCTCCCTCAATCTTTTTTTCTAACTGCATAATCACTTTATGTATTGCATGTCAACATTTCTTCTATTCGGTTGAGTTATTTATCATTTCGATCCAATCTCTTATCACTCTTTGAGCTTCAAATACATCCTTTTAGATTTCTTTCTGTTTTGAGTTCCACCCTTTATAATGAATTGAGCTCTTGGTCAGCTTGTAGTATTTCGCTTCACGACAGAATGCTTATTGATATTCACACCATGATCTAAACTCTTCTTCACCGAATTAGATATTTTTATTCTTGTGATTGAATTCTTTGCAATTCTTTCTAATTCTCAATAGGCGAAAGAACGACACTCTGATACTAATGATACATCTTAAACTCGAATTAGGTATATATCTTTAAAGTAAATGAACAAGATAATTATACTTAAGAACGAAGAGAAAATAAAAATTAATGGAAAGAGATAAAATTTAACTACTACGGTGAGTACAATAGAGAAAGAAGATAAAGAGAGAAGTTAATCTTGAAATATTTTTTCTATAATATATTTTCTTTCTGTAAATCAAGATATCTTCCTTATATACCCTCTTAACATAATTAATTTTTCCACAATTCCATTTTTTTTTACTGCTTTGTTAATAATTATTTATTATCGTACTGATAATTATTTATCCTAGTAAATAATGAATGATAATTTATTTGGTGTGTTTGATTGGTTTGATGATATAATATTAATTTATACAATGTTTTTAATTATATATTTTGAGAAATGATTAATATTAAATGAATGATATCATTATTTTGTGTAATTAATTGTATTCACATAATGATATTATTTTGTACAATATTTTTATTTATGATATTAAGAGAAATAATTCAATATTCTTTTTTTTTTATCAAAAGTGAAATGTAGTCTTAAATATGACAAATTCATATTAGGTAATATTCTCGACAAAGACAATTTGTGAGTAAATAAAACGTTAGCTAAGTATCTGTTTATTAATATTTTGTGTACATTTTAATTAATGATTTATGACATATTTTTTGTATTTTGTTTGATATTTTTATCTAAAAATTTATATAATTAGATGTTTTGTCGATTTTTTTTTTATTTAATTCGAAATCGTACGAGGCGGGACACTCATGCTAGTTAAAAGTCATTCCAACATGAATAAGAATAAATGAATGAAACAATTATGCTTTATTCCTTAAGAATCAACATCCAAAGCATCAAAATTATTGAAAAAAATGGTCACATAAATTTTATTTTAATTTTGTAAGGTAAAAAGTTTTACATGACATCCTACATTCATTAAGCGCGAGAATCGTATTTGTGATCATTGATGTAAAGAAATCACTTTTATCATTTGATCTACATTTTACTTGACTTTTATATTTTATCATTTTGTTTCTCTACACACAAAATTCCAAAAAATTAATTAATTAAAAATTGGTCACATATGCATGTTGAGCATTAAGGTGAGTCTAATTAGGGACCGTCAATATCATCAAGTTATGAATAACTTAACTTATTTAAAAAGTATGATTTTCATAATTTTGAGTATGCAGAATTTTTTTTTTTTGTTTTTGTTAAAATGAATGTATAGAATATTAATATGTAATAATAAATTTTTTTTTTTGTGTGTAAATAAATAATATTTGAATTAATAAATTAAATAATATAATGAAAAGGAATTAGAACAAAATAATGTTTATTTAAATTGAATTATTTAAATAATTATAAACGAGCAAATATTTTCAAACTTTCTTATAAATATATTTTAAAAAAACTTTAAAATAAAGCTGATTTATTGTACTCAATTTGACTTGTATATAAAATAGGATTTGATTCGGTTTTGGTTTTAAAATAATTTAAAAAAAATTGACTTTTTAATTAATCAATTTTCAATAATAATATCACTCATTTCATTAATCAAAATACTAAAATACTTTCTATTTTTATTTTTTATTTTTTAATTTATTTATATATATTAATACACTTTAAGTCTTTTCAACAAAAATAATTATCAGGACATCACCTCCTCAAAATTATCAACAATCATTAAATTTTTCTATTTTTAAATTTTGTAAAAAAAAACATTCAAACTAGGCTTCTATAAACGTTTATATGTAAAAAAAAAATTGTCATTCATCCATTTTCAAGAAGGAGATTATGGCATCCTTTGATTCGGCGTTAATAAGTCGTGTATGTAATAAGTTGTTACAGTAACTTTGCGTAATAAGCTCACATAAAAAATTATGATCAAACACACATTTGCGTTTAAACTTAATTTTTTCTCTACCTCCCTCCTTAACGTTTTTCTCTCTCATTATTTTAAAATATTTTTTTATTCATTCTCTTTCATCTATTTCATTATTTTCTAATTACTTTATTAATTCTCTTTCATTTATTTAATCTCTTTCTAATAATTTTATTTATTCTTTTTCATATATTTTATATATTTATAATATTTTTATATATTTATATAAAATTATTATAATAAAAAAATATATATTTAATATATTTTTATTTATAATATATGTATCTTAATATATAAAATAATTAAGCAAAATATGAAATATAAATAAATTGTAAATTTTTTATTTATAATTATAGTTTCAAAAATCAACCTAGACTTAATTAATTATCGAAAAGTACATGTTACAATTGAAATGAATCAAACGTGACCAAAATGAATGATAATACGAATATGGTGAGAGAGCTCGAAAATGAATTGATAATTGAAAGATTAGGTAGAAGAGAAAGTATTGAAAGGTGAAAAAAATATATAATAATAATAAATTATTTTTTTTATTAATATAATTTATTTTAAAATATATTAATTTTTAATTTAAGTCATTTATTAATATTTAAAATTATATATTAATTTTTTTATAAATATTAATATTTAAAATTAAATTAATAAATATATATAACATTATATATATAATATTAATTATTAAATAATATTATAAATATAAAAAATAAATAATTTGGACGTATAAACTGAATCAAACCTACCCAAGCTTAAATCATATTGAAATCATATTAAACTGAATCAAACTAGTCTATATGATTATTAACTATCAAGAGATGATATTTTGATTAAATTGATGGAGTGAATTTGAAATATATATAATTTAAAAGTTCAGTGAATAAATTATTTATATATTTTAGTATATATATAATATATATATATATATATATATTTAAAATAATTTATTAATTTATAATTTTTGAAAATTTATTAAAAATTATGTATATAATTTTTATTATATAATGTCAAAATTATAAAGTAATAAATATTTTTAAAATTATATATTTATATATAATATTTTTAAAATTATATATGTAAATATATATTTTAAAACTTTCAAAAATATTCAAATAAATATAATTAAATTCTTGAATACTATATTATTTAATTAAAATATAAAGATATTCAATAATAATAATAATACTAATAATAAGAGTAATAACAGGTACAACTTATAAGTTTGAAAGCTAATTGTAGTATTTTATTTTCTTT
This sequence comes from Impatiens glandulifera, assembly GCF_907164915.1. Taxonomy (NCBI): domain Eukaryota; kingdom Viridiplantae; phylum Streptophyta; class Magnoliopsida; order Ericales; family Balsaminaceae; genus Impatiens; species Impatiens glandulifera. The sequence goes on along the minus strand of NC_061865.1, from coordinate 10,291,756 downwards.
GATATTTCTCATTTATTGTGTATCATTTGTTTAATATTTCATGACATGTAATTTAATTATTTTATTTAGTTGTTTAATGACAAAATAGGGATATGTTTGAAAACATTTAAAATTGGAGTAAAGTTAAATCTTAATAGACAAATATAATTAAATTTGTTAATATTTATAATGATATGGGAAAGTTGTAAAAAGGAATTACATGACATCACGAATTTTCTTCCCAATCATTTTTTTTAATATATTTTAAAATATTATTTCATGTAAACTAATAGGCTTAAATTTTCAAATTTAACCTATTATAATTTCTGTATATGAATAATGAAAATTCATTTCCTTAAAGTAACTCTTCTAAATTAACAAATAAATTTATAATTCTCTCTTTATTAACTTAAGAATTTTAATATTTTTTAAATAATATCAATTTATTAAAATATTATTTCATTACCTCTCATCAATCATATTACTTCATTAATTAATGAAATATTAAAATATTTTTATTTTTTATTATTATTATATATTATTTATTACTTTTAAGTTTTTTATTGAAAAAATTGTTTTTTAAAATTTGTACTAAAATATTAAAATAATTCACAAATTATTTATATAAAGAAATATAGTCTCTTAGGCCTTGTTTGTAGTGTGTTATTTAAATAAATTATTTAAAAAATGATAATTGATGGTGATTTAAAAAAAAGTGAGTTTATTTTTATTAAAAAAACATAAAATATTTTAATATATAATAATAAAATGATTTTAATTTTATTTAAATAAAATATATTTTAATTAATAAATTGAATAATGTGATATATGAATGTAGAAGGAGAGGATGTTTAAATTAAATAAGATTAAAATATCAATAAATAAATAAATAAAGTACCTAGTTTTTAGGATTTTTTTCCTAAAAATTCATTAAGTATGTTAGTTAAGATTTTATTTTCCAAGTTTGTGGTATGTGATTAATAAAAATATCTGACTTTTTTTAAATTATAATAGGCATGTAAATCAACGTCCATAACTGAATGTCTATAATTCTATATTACCTAACTCCTTATTCAACTTAAGATGTTTTTTAATAAGAATTGAACTTGTGATATTTACTCTCTTAGGAGTCATTATTCTCCTTTTAACTAATTTAACGAGTTAAAATATTTTTATTTATTCACCATATAAAATCAATATTTCTTAGTACAATGAACTAATTGTCAACAAATAACGAGATTTCATGTTAAAAAAATAATTAAAGACACGGCTGACTTGTATTACAAGGTTAATAATAATTGTGTTATGGCAACCATTTCACATCATATGCCGAAAAAAGGCAAAATGGTTTTTGGAATGTAAAATTGGTTTTACTTTTATCAATGGATTGATCTAGTTATATGTTTGGTGGAGGTGTAATCTCCTTTTTTTTCTTCTTTTTTTTAGGATCAATTATAGGTATAGTGATTATGTGCACCTTCCATTAATTTTGTCCATGTTTCTTTTGTTATGGAATCATTTTTGGATGGAACACTTTCTTATAGAATTTAAAATATATATTAAACAGAAAAATTCAATTAATCTTAATCAACACAACAAAATTACTATATAAATTCTCATTCTCATTATAAATAAAATAAAATAAAATAAAATACTCATAAAAAATAATCCTAATACATACATTCGCCCATTCGATCATTTTTATTGGCTTTATTATATGTGCTCAATTTTAAACAAAATTTGCAATTACAAGATTTGAGTTATGAATTATAGGAAAAGTTGTTACAGGCTTGAAAAGATTTGGTGCTTCATCCATTATCATTATTTGATGAATAATTTAAAAATATTGGAATTGAAATATTGAAGATGTCTTAGTTGGACTTGTGTAGATGCTTAGAGAATGCTAAAGGGATGTATTTTTTCCTTTTAAAGTTTGGGCATTCATGTTTTTCCTTTCATCTTATTTTGGGCATGTTGAATGATCATTCTAGAACAAAAATGCATCCTCTATTGAACAATAAAAGCAATAAAATTTGACAAACATAAAAGGGTATCATATTTGAAATATATATTTATAAATTACCCTCAAATATAAAATCAGAATTTATTCTAATTGGGTGGTTCAAGTGTGGATTTTACATAAAGAGAATAATATAAAGTTAGGTTTCTTATGGGGTATACAAATATACATATAGTATAAGTATACCTATAATAAATTATAAAAGAGTTGTTTAGTGAATTAATATTTATATGAACATCATTATTTAAGTATAATTTATACTTTAAAAAGGATATAAGATAATACCTACTATTACCTAGTACAAGAAAGTATAAATTTTATATTCCTCTTTTATCATTTAAATTTATAAACTTATTCAAATTTTAATTTTTTTTTGTATTATATTTAAAATAATAATAATAAACTATAACTAAATATTAATTTATATTTAATTATATTTAATTTTCTAATTCAAATAATAATATTTATATAAAATAAATATACCATTATAATTTTAATATTATTTTATAAAATTATTATTATTATTTTATTTTATACAAACAATTAATATATAGAATAATGATTTGGGGGCCGAGGGTGGGGCTCAGATCATAAAGCGAATCTATGTGGCATTGCCACACTGGATTTTTTCAATTTAAAAAAATAAAATTAAATAGCTTTAATCTGTGACTTTTCGCCTGCCCTATATTGAATTAAATTGCTTCTCTCTCATTACTCTCTCTTCTTGCTCCCTCTGTATAAACCCTAGTCGAACCGTCAATCTAACCATTGTTTCTCTCTCATTACTCTCTCTTCTCTCTCCCTCTTGTGTAAACTCTAGTCGAGCCGTGAGGTATTTTTTGTCTTGCCGTGGAAGCGCTCAACTTTTTCCATCAATCTCTTATTGTCGACACTAGTTCTCCGTCTTGCCGTGGAAGACCCTCGTCTCCTAATATTTCCCCCACCTCGCCTCCTCTTGTATTCTTGCAGTACGTATTCTCCAATATGAAATCGCTTCTTGTTGTCTATTCTCTAAGATAAATGAATTCTCTTACCGATATCAACATCCCATCTACCGTCCCCCCTAATTCCGACATTTTTCTATTTGATGGAACCACTGTTGTAACGATTCTGAATGCACGAAGGAGGAAGACCATCCCTAAGACACGAAAGAGGAAGACCAACGATGTTGACAACCAAGATTTTGGAAGGTAAGTTATCTTTTGCGTGTTATATTTCGTAATAACTAATTATATTGAGCGTAAAATATAGTTATATGAAGCGTACTAAGTAGTTATATGAAGCGTAATTAGTAGTTATATGAAGCATAATAAGTGGTTGTATGGAGTATAATATGTAGTTGTATGGAGCATAATAGGTAGTTGTATGGAGCATAATAGATAGATATATGGATCGTAATAAATAGTTATATAGAGCGTTCACCTTTGTCATTTTTTCAGTTCGAAGTTGTCAAAAAGAAGATTGTCGAAAACAACGATTCCAAACATCCGCACTTCTCCTCAGGGCCTATGTAAACTCGTGAATGGACTGTCGGACCTCCAGAAGCAAGCTGTCAAGGACATCGGCTTCGGCTCTCTCCTTTCCTTACGTGTCTCCAAATATTTATGCTCAGTAAAGCTAAAAGAAACTAAATATAATGCTGAATTATGCTCCATAGTTTATTGTTTGTGGTATCATAGTCAGATCATTTATTTGAGATCTATATAATGAGGTAATCATCTCAATATAACGAAGCAACAAGTACAATATAACGAGTCAATGATCTCAATATAACGAAGCAATAAGTACAATATAACGAGTCAATTAGCTAAATATAATGAATACGTCAATATAACTAGACAATGAGCTCTATATAACGAGTCAATTATCTCAATATAACGCTGAAATAAGCTCAATATAACTGATATAACATAAACACATGATAACATAACTACAATAATGTGGTAAAAGAGAATTGAGTGGAGACTATTGTTTGTGGTATAGTAGTTGGATCATTGAATTGTTGCGCATATGTTGGTTCATCCCGCATTTTTTTCTATAACAAAATTTAACAAGACAATTAGCTAAATATATTACATCAATTTAACTAGGCAATGAGCTCTATATAACGAGTAAATGAGCTCAATATAACAAAGCAACTAACACAATATAACGAGTCAATGAGGTAAAACTAACCTTTGTTGAATGTTTGGACATGTTAATTACTTTTTCTACGGCAGATAATTTCAGTTTTGTTAGTAGCCTACCTCGAGCCCTCACTCTAACCGGAGAGTGAATCACTTTCTCGGTTGGAGGAGTAGTTGCTGGTGTGGAACTTGTAGATGATCCATGTAGCTGAACAATAACAGATTTAAATTAAATTAGAAGATTGTGAACAATAATATAACCGTGTATTGAGCTTAATATATCTCTGTATTTAGATAAATATAAAGGTGTAATGAGCTCAATATAAATGTGTATATATTTGTGTATTGAGTTCAATATAAAGGTGTATTGAGCTCAATATAACCGTGTATTTAAATCAATATATATGTGTATTGAGCTAAATATAATCATGTATTTAGAACAATATATCTGTGTATTGAGCTCAATATATCCGTGTATTGAGCTCAATATATTCGTGTATTGAGATCAATATAAAGATGTATTGAGCTCAATATAACAATGTCAATATAAAGTTGTATTGATCTAAAGATAAAGTGAGGACAACGATTAAAGATAACGATGAAAAAACACAATATCAAAACATAATAGTCATATGGAGTTACCCGAACAATGTCAATATAAAGTTGTATTGATCTGAAGATAAAGTGAGGATAACGATTAAAGATAACGATGAAAAAACACAGTATCAAAACATAGTAGTCATATGGAGTTACCCGACCACCGTCGATATGGTTCTCTGGAGCAGCCACCGTCGAAATATATTTATATCGAGTTATATCCCGGCCACTGTCGATAAGGTTCTCCGAAAGAACCGAATCTATTCTAGGGTTTACAAAAAATTGGTTGTCTGGGAGAGGATAGAGAAAAGAGAAGATACGACCTGACAAGAGAGAAAAGAGAGAAAGTGGTTCCGTACGTTTACATTTCTTTTTTATATTTTTTTTTACAGCCTGGCAATGCACACATGGCAGCCACGGAGGATTCGTTGTATGGTCGGAGGCCCAACATCGGCCTCCCTATCACTGCTCTAATATATATATATTAAAATATACAACTATTTATAATAGTACAAAATTTTAAATATAATTTTTAAATATTAATTAATATATATAAGTTTAATTTATATAACTATATAAGCTAAATTATAAGAAATTATATATAAAATAATATAAATTGTATAATAGTATTATTTATTTTAAATAAATTTATATGATAATTAAATATTATTTTTTATTAATTTTAATATAATTAATAATTAAAATTATCTTTAATATAAATATTAAAATAATAAATAAAATAAATTATATAAATATAAAGGTAAAATGATTACATTTCTTACTACTTTCTTATACCACCAACCAAACACAAAATAATAAAATCTATATAATTTATACATATTTTATATTTTCATCCAAACACTAATAACTTATATAATTTATACATCAAAATATCTCCTTATAATTTATACTCTTTACAACTTATACCTATATAATTAGTACGATTTACCAAACAATATCAAATGTGTGTTTGGTAAACTTGGAATTGGTATTGAAATTGGATCCAATTTCAATTCTTAAGTTTGATAAACATTTTAATATTAAGAATAAGAATTATAATTCAATGAAATTTAATAGAGTGTAATTTTATAGTTCTTAATTCCATTCTTTTTAAGTCGGAATTATAATTCTAAATTTTATTTTATTTTATGTTTTTTCAAACAAAATAACTTATTATTTTATCATTTAAAATAAAATAAAAGTTTTCAAACGATAATTATTTTTAAATGTAGAATGTCAAAATATCGAACCAATGTCTTTTTTTAGTAAGTTAACATTTTGAACATTTTGAACCGAATATTTTTGAATTTAGAAAGTTAAAATGTCGAACTGATATATTTGTTTTTTAAATCTATGAAGTTAACATATTGAACCGAAAGTAAAAATTGAAACTTAAAAAATCTCTTAACACTTGAATTATCATAATTGGTTATGTTAAATTAATATTTTAATAGATAATATATATTAAAATTATTTTTATTATATTTTTTTTCAAACATAAAAATTGAGATTGAATTACAATTTTATAGTTTTTTCAAATGATAATTCAATGTCAATTCTCATTAAATTAAAATTAGAATTTTAATTTGAATTCTAATTCCACTCATCCAAACATAAAAATATAAGTTTAATTTATTTATTTTTTAAGTTAAAAAAATAGTATGATACTCTAAATAATGATCTCACATTTCAACTATAAATATTATTTTTTAAGTATTGACTTTTTTAACAATACTATGATACTTAAGCTAATATGATAAGTTATAATTATGGTATAATTATTTTCATTGTCATCTTTTATAAAAAAAAATTCATTTCTTCGTATCAATTTTCTTTTAATCTTTGTGTAGGCGGATAGTTTAGTTTGGTTCTATTATAATATTAACTAGGAAGATCCCCGTGCGATGCACACGGATAAAAATATATTGTTACAACGTTTCGCGTTCATCAAATTTGGTGTTGAGTTAAAAATAAAAAGTGTTATTAGTCTAGTTGGTAAAAAAATTGTACTTTTTTTTGTTAGGTTGCAATTTCAAAACATACTAACATTTTTTATTTTATTTTTAACTGTTTTAAGTTTATGGGCGGGTCAACCCAGAATCCGACCCAAGTATCCAATTTACTCTCACATATACATAAATTAGTTAGTTAAAAAGTTGAACTTATATTGTTACAACGTCCTGCATTCATCAAATTTGGTGTTGAAATAAAAATATAAAGTGTTATTAACTTAGTTGGTTAAAGAGTTGTATTTATTTTGTTAGGGTGTGAGTTCGAAACATACCTATAGCATTTTTTATTTTATTTTTAACCGTTTTAAGTTTATGAGCAGGTCAACCCAGAATCCGACCCAAGTATTCATTTACTCTCACATATATATCCAAATTAACCACCGCTCTCGACCCGGCAATCCGAACACTTTCAAAATTAAACATCATTATTTATATATATATATATATATATATATATATATATATATATATATATATATATATATATATATATATATATATATATATATTAGTATGACTTAAGTTATTTAATGTTAAATCAAAATTTAATTGGACAAGTTAAAAAATATAAAAATTAAAATTATGGATCAAATTTTGTCTTCTATTTATCTTACCAAAAATTCATCTAGAGTAGTCCCATCAATTTTCTAAAACTTTTAGAAGCATGACGATTTGAACGATGCTTCACTTTGATTAATCGTAACTTATATTAAATTAGTTGGTTTTTCAACGAAATAATTCAAACTATCTAATAATTATTTAAAATTTCACTTATATACTTAAAGATGTAATTTGTATATATACAATATGCTCTTATTTGAATTTATTTATTTATATTATATTTCAAAATAAAATATTCTTAATATTTTAAATTTTATAAAAATATATTTTTTTAAATTATTTGATAAAAATATTTGTGTAAAGTTATTATCACCAAGATAAACTAAGCATATTTAGTAAAAAGAAAAACAAAACTAATAAAAATTAGAATTCTTATTTTACATTATCATGTAGTCTGTGCATTTACACGAGTAATGATATAAAAGTTGTGGAAAAAAAATTACGGTAAAAATATAATAATATTTTTAAATTTATTTTTAACCATTTTAAGTTTATGAGCGATCAACTCACAATCCGATCCAAATATCCATTTATTCTCACATATATATCCAAATTAATCACAGCTATTGACCCGTCAATTCGAACACTTTGAAAATTAAGCATCATTATATATAGATTACTTAGTTAAAAAAATTAAACTTATATTGTTCAAATGTTCTGTGTTCATCAAATTTGGTGTTGAATTTAAAATATAAATATAAAATCTTTTTAGTCTAATCGGTTGTGTTGTACTTGTTTTTGTTATGTTGCAAGTTCAAAACATACCTATAGCATTTTTTATTTTATTTTTGACCGTTTTAAGCTTCCAAGTATTTATTTACTCTCACATATATATATTCAAATTAAGCACATCTCTCGACCCGACAATCCGAACACTTTGAAAATTAAGCAACATTATATATATGAGAAATGATAAACCCAACGAAAGTTCAGCGAAAGCAAGACCATGAATCTACGTGGCAAGACGTGGGTAGAAGAGAGAGAAAAAAATTAAAAAATAAAAATAATATTAAAAAACGTTTCAGTTCCCAGTTCCCCCTCTTTCTTCTTTTCATTTTTCATTTTCGGCGATCGTTCTCTTTCTTCTTTAGCGATTTGGCTCTCCGGCATCCGTGACTTCTTCTCTTTTCTTCATCGTCATCCGATCAAAAATGATAAGTTTTGAAACTCTCTTTCGTGTATCTTCACTTCATTTAGGGTAGGTCCAAGTTCATACTACTCTTCTTTTCAGGCTGGTGTTGGTCCAGGTACATCGTCCGTCAAGACTCCAAAGACTCCAAGGTAAATCTTATCTTTTTAGATATGAATCTATTTAATATAAATGATTTTGAACTCCATGCAAACCCTAGAAATGTATACAATTCGTAGTTTAGGGTTTATGTTTTAACGTAAAAACATTTTTGATATCCATATATTTTGTGCCTAAAGGTGTAATTGGTTGCATATTGTGTCCTGAAACCACGATTTCGGGACAAGAAACCACCCATTTCGGGACGAGAATCATTTGAAAAGAAGAAATTATGGTTTCGGGACCTAAAAGGGTGGTTTTAGGACCCGAAATGATGTTTTCGGGACACAATATGATGGTTTTTTGTCCCAAAATGTTGGTTTCTTGTCCCGAAATGTTGGTTTCAGGACCCAAAAGGGTGGTTTCAGGACACGATATGATGGTTTTGGGACACCATATGATGGTTTTGGGATACCATATAATGGTTTCGGGACACTATATAATGGTTTCGGGGTGGTTTTGGGACCCAAAGGGTGGTTTCAGGACCCAAAAGGGTGGTTTCGGGACCCGAAATGATGGTTTTGGAACCTAAAATGATGGTTTCGGGACACAATAAGATGGTTTCGAGACCTGAAAGGATGGTTTCTTGTCCTGAAAGGATGGTTTCGAGACACAATAAGATGGTTTCGAGACCTAAAAGGGTTTCTTGTCCTGAAAGGATGGTTTCGGGACACAATATGATGGTTTCGGGACCTGAAAGGATGGTTTCTTGTCCCGAAATAGTTCATTTATTTGCTTATCTGCTTTATTATTCATTTATTTGCTTATCTGCTTCATTCTTCATTATTTGTTTATCTACTTCATTCTTCATGGTTTTTAAATGCTTATATTTTGTTTTTGTAGAGCAAATAAACGTAAAAGGAATGTCGCCCAAGAAACCAAAGCAGCCCCCCACAACTTATTTTTAATGAGGACCTCGTCTTTTGGTCTTTTCAATCTTCTTCAACTGTTGTCTAATGAATAAAAGGAGGTTGTAAAGTCAATAAGCTTTGGCTCTCTTCTATCACTATCACTTTCAAAATGCCTCAGCGCGATCTCTCGTTATCTCGTCAAACGTTTTGAACCTAGTAATTGTGCATTCATCCTAGAGAGTAGCGAGGAGGTAAAAATCGAAGAAAAGGATATTCAAATGATATTGGGTCTTCCCAGGGGGGAACTGGACATTGTAGAATATGAGCATAACGAGACCGATGACAAGTTGAAGGCCTTTAGGACTCGATGGGGTAACCCTATTAATGACACTCCTATAGTGACCAAAATGCCTAAGAAAATCATGGAGAACAAAGCAGCTGACAACAACTTTAAGATAGAGGTCGTATTATTTGTTGTCAGTTGTTTTCTCTGGTGTGATCACTTGGGTCAACTAACCAGGTATATCTCAAAACTTACATATATATATGGTATATGCATTGTTAAAAATCCTCAAATCTGTTTTATTCACTTGCAGGTTTAGAATTCTGAAATATATTTCAGATGTTGATAATATCAAAAAGTTTAATTGGTGCAAATTTGTACTTGAAGGATTAGTTCAATCATGCGCAAAAGTGAAGGCGAATGAAAAACGACATTTCCAAGGACCACATACGTTCCTTATTATAAGTTATCACTAATTTATTTATGTGGCTGCAAATGTAAATGGTTTTAACATATGTATGCTTTCAGGTGTGCTACGTGTATAGGGTTAGCAACCCTAAACTGGGAGTTGATGAGCGTCGATTTTCTATATTGTCGTGTTGGAATGACACGAAGTTGAAGCTTATGTTGGATTTAGAGTCTGAAAATGGAGGATTCGGACGTGGAAGCGATGTTGGACGCATTCCACTACCACCTCTTCAAAACGAGGAGACAGATAGGGATGAGGGGGAGTACAATGATGTAGATATGGCAGATAGGGATGGGGTGGAGAACGAGGATGCATATATGGATGAGGGAAAACGAGGAGGCATATAGGAATGGGGGGTGAACGAGGAGGAATATAGGGATGGGGGCAAACAAGGATGCATATGGGGGTTCTTGAGCCTCAGAAGGCAACGCCTAAGAATGCAACACCTAAGAATTCAGCGCCTATTAATGCACCACCTCTGAACACAAGAACATCTATTAATGCACCACCTCTGAACACAACAGCACTTCGGAACGCATCAGCATCTGGGAATGCACCACGTGCGAATTTTACAGAGAATTTGTTTTGCATTTCTCAATGTACAATGATGATTGACAAAGCCACCAAAAATTTGTCATATTTAAGTGGCGGCTAGAATACAACGCCATTGTATGACAACGCCATCCACATCTTATACACAACCATGGACAATGATAAACGTTTTAGGGATGCCATGCACAAATACTTCAAAGATTGAATACCCACGGCAGAAAATGAAGACGTAAATACAAATGAAAAAACATTTGAAGTGAGCGTACCCGAAGTGAGGGTAACCAAAAGGTGGAGTACCCGATGTGGAAAATCGTTTACAAATGGTGGTTTGTGTTGTACAACTAGAAATGGTAGCTAAAGAAAAATCCAGAAGAAAAAATCTCATACGGAATGCGAAAATTCTTGCACATCTTCAATCTCCATATATGACGAAGAACAAGCAAAGAAATCAACCTTACTTTGAGTGTGCCCAAATAGATTACCGGGATGAAATCATTTTGGGGTTCATTTATGCAAATGAAGATGATGAGAATGCGAGGTAATTACTGATGTTTATATATCTTAGTTAGTTTAAGGGTGGTTTCAGGACCCGAAAGGGTGGTTTCGGGACCTAAAAGGGTGGTTTCAAGACCCAAAAGGGTGGTTTCGGAACCCGAAAGAGTGGTTTCAGGACCCTAAATGGGTGTTAATCATCCCTAAATGATGGTTTTTATTTGTTTTTCTTCATTATGTGGTTTCAAGTAGGAATTGTTGTATGAAACCGAGCATACCAATATCAACATAGGACATTTTCAATCAATGAAAAATGGATGTCATGTTGAAAGTGGCATTATTGATGCATGGGCACACGTTACGTGTAATAATAGTCAAAAATGTTCCTAGGGGAAAATTTGTTTTTCGACAATGGTTTTTGTAAGTCACTATATCTTTCATTTTTGTTTAAACTAATGGTCTAATTGTGATGTTGATTTCATTTGCAGGGCTTTTATACAGATCCAGAACTTTTTAATGACCAAGTTATTGAAGAAATTAGAATATTCCTAATAACATCCGAAGACATGAAAAATGCTAATCTTGTAAGTCTAATTTTTTAATATCATCTAAATCTTGCTCATATATATCATCTGAATCTTTGTCATATTTTTGCAGATATTTTTCCTAATTTTATACGAAAGTCACTATTATGTTGTTTGCATTAATATGCAAAAGAGAGTAATCGAAATCATCGACAACCTCTCACTGCCCAAAAAAATGCCATGGAAAAATAAATATGTCACAACTCGGAAACTAGTAATGTTGAAGTGTTTGTATGAACGTGTTTGTATGTTAAAGTGTTTTCAAATATCTGTTTATTAACTTCATTGGTAAAACAGATAGAAACATTCGTGAAGTTCTTCAAAATCATCGACCTGAACATCGCAACCAAAATTGCTAAATTCCCGCTCAAAATTTTGAAATTATCTTGACAAGACAGTTCAAATACAACAGATTGCGCAATATACTGTATGAGACATATTCAAACTTATTTGGGCGATGCAAAGTGGGATTGTGGTATAACCATAACAAATGTAAGTTACATATTTCACATTTTGATTGTTTTAAAATTCTTTAATAACTGTTGAATTATTATTTTTGTTGTAGGCAAGGGGAATCATTGAAACTTTACGAGTAAAGTTATGTGCATTCATCGTTAGGTCAACTTTAAACAAAAATTTGAACAATATCTTTAAGAGATATTTAGAAATTTTAAAAGAAGATTGTCCTAAAATGTATAGGTTGTATTCAAATAAGTAGTACATTGTGGATTTTCTAGTCTGCAATTATATTCGATTTACTAGTCTTCAATTATATTCGATTTACTAGTCTTATATTATATTCGATTTACTAGTCTTCAATTATATTTGATTTATTAGTCTTCAATTATATTCGATTTACTACTCTTCAATTATATTCGATTTACTACTCTTCAATTATATTCGATTTACCATTTCAGGACAAGAAACCATCATTTCTTGTCCCAAAATCATCATTTTTGGACTTGAAATCACCATATTGTGTCCTGAAACCATCATTTTGGGACCTGAAACCATCTTATTTGTATCCCGAAACCATCATTTCAGGACCCGAAACCAACCTTTCGGAACCCGAAACCATCATATTGTGTCACGAAACCATCATATTGTGTCATGAAATCATCATTTCTTGTCCCAAAACCACCATTTCGAAATCCGAAACCATCAAAGTGTGTCCCGAAACCATCATTTCGGGACAAGAAACCATCATTTCTCTTGAAACCACCCTTTTGAAACAAGAAATCATCATTTCTTGTCTTGAAACCACCATTTATTATCCCGAAACCATCATATTATGTCCTAAAACCATCATATTGTGTCCCGAAACTATCATATTGGGTCCCGAAATCATCATATTGTATCTCAAAACCATCATTTCTTGTCCCGAAACCACCATTTTGGGATCCGAAACTATCATGTGTGTCCCGAAACTATCATTTATTGTCCTAAAACTATCATTTCAGAATAAACAACCATCAATTTTTATCCTAAAACCACCTTTTCGGGACAAGAAACCATCATTTCTTGTCTTGAAACCATCATATTGTGTCCCGAAACCATCATTTCGGGACAAGAAACTATCATTTCTTGTCCCGATTTCTTGTCCCAAAACCACCCTTTCAGGTCCCGAAACCACCATTTTGGGACCCAAAACAATCATATTGTGTCCCAAAATCATCATTTCTTGTCCCGAAACTAATATAAGTAAAAAATATTCATTATGAAAATGCATTCATTATGACAAAAACTTAAAATTATTCAAAGTCACAACATGATCATATAAGTACTATCTTCGTTGAATGTTATCCCCACACGCATTATCTTCGACATATATTTGAGAGGACAAAAGTGATGTGAATGATAATTGTGTCGAAAGTGGATCATTCCATTGTTGTTGTGTTGAATCCAACACTATAGATGTTGTAGCCATATTTCTCTTCTTTGATCTCGACGACTTCTTGGGGATTTTCTCAATTAAAGATTGTTTCCTCTTTATTGGTGGTCGTCCTCGACTTCTAACTTTGTTAGGAGAGTGTATCAAAATGGATGTAGCGGGAGATGGAGATGGAGATGCATATGTGCTTTTGTCTTTAGATGCTTCTGTGCTTCCATGATTAAGTGACATTAACTGTTTCATCAAGTCTTTTATTCTGTTCATCCAAAAAGAACAATTGTCTTCAGATTTTACTCCAGCTTGTTGAACCTCTTGTGTCAATCGAGTTAGACTATTATGGCGTTTTTTTCTTCCATAGACATATCTGAATCATAAATGTTTGTGATATTTTGATACCCACGCTTAATATTTTAACGCCACCTGTCCATTATATAATATATTGGTACCTCATTCACCATCATTTTTTTCAATACAACCATGCTATGCCTACACAAAATACCTCTGAACTCAAACAATTGACATTGACATTTAACATTGCAGTCAATTTCAGTATAATGCACTTTGTAAGAAACATCTCTTACATTTTCTCCATTAACTCCCAAAATGATTTCCTCAACTCTAAATATATAAGTTGTCCATTCCTCTTCAATGACTGAGATGTCGCACAACATCAACCCTCTAACTTCTTCTTGAATCAATCTAAATATATCTGGAGTGTAGAAGGTTTGGTATTGCCTTTCGAATGCAAATCCATTGAAAGTTGATATCAAAGAATTAAACAATTTGAAATCCAATTTCTTTTCTCTCTCGATATTTCTCAACAGAGCCCTATCATATTGCTTGACGAATTGTTTGAGGGATGTTTTAGACTGTACGTAGTCATTAAAGAAGGCGTTCATATTTTCACTCCGTTGAGATGTTGACATCACGGCCTAAAATTGTCCTTTCACAAAAACAAGTATCCATTTAGATCTTTCCAAAAATAAAGATTTCAACCAGACATTATCTTCGAGCTGATAATCTTCTATTAGTCTAATCCAATCCTCTTCGCATTGTTGAATATTTAAAGAGTTGTATACTATGTTTTTCAGTCTCTTCTTTATTAGATGGTATTCAGTATGACTTCCAAGTTTTATAGGAAGTTTCTTCATTATATTCCACAAACAAAATCGATGATGAGTTTTAGGAAATACATTCTCAATTGCAATCGCCATGGATCGACATTGGTCTGTGATTATGGCATTTGGAGGTCGATCATCCATACATTCCAACCAAGTTCTAAACAACCAAGTGAAAGAATTTGAATCTTCACTTGACAATAAGCCACATCCAAGTAAAATGGATTGACCATGATGATTAACCCCAACAAACGGAGCGAATGGCATGTCATAGCGATTTTTCAAATAGGTTGTATCGAAAGAGATAACATCGTGAAAATCTTCAAAGGCAGCTCTGCACCTACCATCTGCCCACAATACGTTTTTAATTCGTGATTCCTCGTCCAGATCAATAAGGTAGAAGAAGTTTGAGTTCTTGGTTTACATTCTTAAAAAATAATTAGTGAGTGCTTCAGCATCCCCACTCCCTAACCTCAACCTTCGTGCTTCTGTAACGTAATTTCTACATGTTCTCTTATCGAAAGACATGTTTTCATACCCTCCAGCTCCACTACAAGGGATTGAAATGTTTTGGCCACAATTATTCTAGCTTCATTATTTGTATCAAATCTTTTCTTTACATTTCCGTCTATTACTTTATAGGATCTAACATGGCGTATCCTCTTAGGGCTTAATGTATGGTTGTGCTCAAGACAACTACTTGTTATCACATATTTCCCTTCATTCCGAACAACATTAATCTTTGCTTTACAATTTGTCTTCGTTATTGGTCTAGGCTGATGAAACTTATTTTTGGCATTCGATTCTTTCATAAAACTCTTGACACAACCAATGCTGAAGTATTTCCTCTTATCAACTACATTTTTGCTCCCTAATTTGGTAATGCCGAATCTAGTTATGTGGAAATATGATGTGTAGAATTTAATAAGTTGTTCTTTAGAGGAAAATGTCATTCCAACACTGGGAATGTCACTACAAAAAAATAAGTGTAATCGTAAGAAATACATCCTGAAACCACCTTTTCGGGTCTTGAAACCACCCTTTCGGGTCCTGAAACCACCCTTTCAGGTCCCAAAACGACCATCTTGGGTTCCGAAACCAGCATTTTTCTGTCCATAAACCACCTTTTGGGTCCTGAAACCATCCTTTCGGGTCCTGAAACGACCCTCTTGGGTCCTAAAACCAGCATTTTTTTGTCCAAAACCACCCTTTCAGGTCTTGAAACCATCCTTTCGGGTCCTGAAACGACCCTTTTAGGTCCCGAAACCAGCATATTTTGGTCTAGAAACCACCCTTTTAGGTCCCGAAACTAGGGGTGGGTCGGTACAATATACCTTAATCTTTTATCCATACCTTAATCTTTTATTCATACCTTATATCTTACCTAAAATTTCGGTATGCAAAAAATGCATACATTTACCTTACCTTGATTTCGGAATACCTTGATTTCGATATACCTTAATTTCGGTATACAAAAAATTCATACATTTACCTTACCTTGATTTCGGCATATCTTAATTTCGATACAGTATCGTTATTATACCTTTTGATACCTAAAAAATATATTAACTTAAAAAAAGAAATCTCATCGGTAAGGTAAAAATTGCATATAATGAATAATATTTCAGTATAATTATATTATGATATTATTCATAAATTTTATTTCTATAATTAAATTAATATCAAATTTATTTAATTATTTCCTTGTAAGTATAATATATATATATATATATATTTTAACTTATAAATACTATTTCGATATTTCGGTATATCTCGATATACCAAAATTTTAAAAATCTCATACCTTTACCGTACCAATAATTTTGGTATCAGTATCATATCTTACATTTTTTTGGTATACCTTAAAAATCGATATTTTCGATATATTGCGATACGGTATTTTCGATATATCTTTAATATCGGTATTTTTTCCACCCCTACTCAAAACCATCATTTCTTGTCCCGAAACTATTCTTTTAGGTCCTGAAATGATGGTTTCAGGACTTGAAATGATGGTTTCGGGACCTGAAAGGATGGTTTCGGGACCTGAAAGGATGGTTTCAGGACCTAAAATAATGGTTTCGGGACATTTTGAGACATTAAATTATACATTTTTTATACCAACAATTGGGTACCTTTCGGGTTCAACAATGGTGGATTTGTTCAGGTTTAGTGCTTCATCTACTGTGTTGTTCAAGTTCGGTGCTTCAGCAGTGTTGGTTTCCTGAAAGCTCAAACAATTCGTCATCATACAAAAACGAATTGAAATAAATCCCTAAACCCTAAATAACTAGATCTGTAAAAACTAAATAACTAGATCTGTAAAAACAATACCATAGGGTTTCGCCGGAGAGGTTTTAGGGAGAAAAATAAATGACGCCGTAGAAGTTTCAGAGAGAGAAATAAATGAAGCCGGAGAAGTTTCAGAAAGAAATAAATGAAGCCGGAAATAAATGAAGCCGGATTGGTGAATATATTTTTTAATTTTTTTTCTCTCTCCTATCCGCGTGGCAATGGCACGTAGGATTCGTGGTCTTGCTTTTGCTGAAGTTTCGTTGGGTTTATCATTTTTCTCTATATATATATAACCGTTTTAAATTTATGGGCGGGTCAACCCATAATCCGACACAAATATCTATTTAGTTTCACATATATATTCAAATTAACCAAAGTTCTCGACCTAGTAATCCATACACTTTAAAATTAAACATTATATATATATATATATATATATATATATATATATATATATATATATATTAGGTTAAATAAATTAAATTCAACTTTAAAGATAATCAACTCTCTTTTTTTCTGCCAAGTTTTCTGCCAAGTTTTGTAGGTTAAAAGTCAAATATAAAATATAACTTCTTTTTAAATATATATATATATATATATATATATATATATATATATATATATATATATATATATATATATATATATATATATATATATATATATATATATATTTGGTAGACTCTAAAACAATATCATTTTTATGTAATTTCTTTTGATTAGTGTATCTATTTTAGGTTGATATATGTTTTTTTTATCATTACCTAATAAAAAAACCTCAATAACTAATTAGATAAACTATTAACACATTTTCACATTTATTATAATAAGTCGTACAAATTTATTAAAAAACATAAAATAAATAAAATAAAACTTAAATTGCACTCACATCACACAAAAACTATAGTGTTCAACAATGAATGTGTGGATCATATTAATTTTTTCTCCAAAATAAATCTTAAATATTTTTAAAAGAAAATTATTTATTAAACCTTTATTCCATTTAGAATCAAATATTATACCTCTCATAGTATCGGATTCACAATGTTTGTTTTATTTTATTAATATTATTTTTTTAATAGCAGAAAGGTATCATCTTTTTTAATTTAATTCATTATTTATTTTTTTATTCTAAAAAAATGTAAAATTCAAGATCATTTATCCATTTTATCCATAATGTTTTATTTATTTTTTTAACCTCACTCAAATTTTTTTTAAACCCATCTCAAATTGTTTAGGGTAAATTTTATAAAATAATTATCCAATATATTATTGGTTTGACTTGTACTTATATTTAGAAATTGTAGTTTTAGTTTTTCTACAATATTTTATTTTAAAAAAGAAATAAAAAATAACAAAAAGAAGTGATAAAATATTGGAATTGAGTGAACGATCGTCCATTTATTGCCGCAAATATCATTTTAATATATACCTCAAGCTATCGAATTTTTCCTTTCCGTCATACTTTTTTTTTCCTTTTGACATTGATAATTGATTAAAATATATATAAAAAGTCATATCCCTGATCTTTAAATAAGACAGATATTTGTACAATGAAAAAAATGTAATATGATGTTTTTTTTAATTATACAAGAAAGGTTAGAAAGATAATTTAGAAGAGAAAATAAGAATAATAATTTAACCATTTAAAATTTTAAATAATTTTTTTTAACACATAATTATTTATTCTTGCTTATTCTTCCAAACAATCCACAATAACTTTAATTATTTTTCCTACAATATAAATTGCGAGACCTCTAAAAAAATTTGAATTTCTTAGCAAAAAAAATATTTAGAATTTAATTAAATTAAGGAGTTAATATTTGAATAATAAATATACATATATATATATATATATATATATATTATTGTTATATTATTTGCAAAAGTAACTTATAAAGTAAAAAAAAAATAGGTTACAACAAAGATTGAATAAGATAACATGAGAGAATGTAAAACAACCAAATTTGTAGCATTGTAATAATTTAAAGTGATTACAATATTATATATGATGAATTTAAATAAAAAAAAAAATAATCTTCTAGACAAAACCATAAACAATGTCTCTAATATTCTATCTTTTTCTTTCAAATTTACAATCAATAAAATATATAAAACTAAAACATATAATACAAAATAAAATAATCGGCAACTAAATTGGGAGACAAAATCGACAATAAATAACAGATTAATACAATAAACAACAAATTACATCAAATTCAGACAATAAGAACATATACAATTGAACAATAGACACACATTAAAAAAAAACATCAAAAAGCATAAAAAAAAAGACATAATTTTACTACCAAAAACAAACTAACCATTTTGCTCTCATCTATTTGAAAATTAAATGTTAAAACAAACAAAAAGAAAAGAAAAGAAAAATCAATTTTACAAAAATAAAACTTTACTCTAAAACAAATCTGAAACTATATGTGACTATAATATTTTAAAAGAACCTAGTAAAAGATAAAATAAAATAATCAAAAAAAAGTGTATACAATATTACATCATAAATAGAAAGCTAAATCTATGCATTAAAGAAACTCAAACCATAAATCTCAATAATATTCTACCAACAAGATTTATAATAATTAAACAAAAGTCCAACAAAACCCAAAAGCTCAATAAATAAAATAAAAAGTGAGAGCCATCATCATCCATTACACAAACACCTTAAAATTCAGGAATAATTATCTCACTTTAATTATGCGTTTACTATTTCTAACCAAGTAGAAGTATTGTATTAGGTTGGATGAGCTTTAAAAACAACTGTGGTGGTTTAAGAAAATTAGAATAACAAATAATGAATTAAATTGAAAATTTTAAAAAATTGGAGTGGTCATGTCATATTCAGTAAATTTCCTTTTCAAAAAAATATTTTTGTTCCGAGTTTCAGCTATTATATATCCGCTTCCTTTTCCTAACTCTAGATGTAAAATAAACATTCTCCTTGTAAAAATAAAATAATTCATTTTGTAATAAATTTTAAAGATATAGACACTTGAGTACAATGTGTTTTAGGAAATATACCCTCTATCTCATGTTTAAAAAACGGCCACATTTTCGGTAACCGACGCTAACGTGGTAACATGGAGTTTGACCTATTGATTCATTGAAAGAATTCACAGATGAAAAATTCTTCGTTGTCGAAAAAGAATATTGCAGTTTCGGAGATGAAAAAAAAGAACGTGACTGAAGATGAAGATCAAGCACAAAAAGAAACGTTGTCAAAAGCGTTAAGCGACACAAAATTCACCTTCTTCGGTGACTAGAAAAATTTAGTTTGTTAATGACAATGATTGATCTAAGCCTAAATTCTTCACCGAATATGTAAAAGAAAGATCAATTGATGTCGTCCGGCATCCGAATCTATGGGTTCATATATTATTTTTGAAATTCGAAAGAAAAAGTCATTATTGTTAAGTAAAATAAAAAAACTAAGAAATCAGCTTATTGGGAATCTGGTGAAAAAAAATACATAAAGAAAGAAGTTAAATTCAGAGCAAATATTTAATTGAATGGATTATGATAACATTTAAATATTTGAAGAGCAAATATTTATATACTTTAAAGGTTCATTTTATATATGAATTTACTATTCTTTTTCTAATTGAGAAGAAAATACAGGAAATCTAGCCTATTCGGGCACCCGTCATAAGATAGGATGACCCGGTATGGGTATCTGAAAAGACAAAACTGCCCCAGCGATCAAATAACATAAAGAAGAAAAACGCAGTCTTCTTCTTCTTCTCCGAGTGTAACCGATCGCAGATCGCCGGTCTTCAGAAATCCTATCAGTTTTCCGCCGCCGGCATCGTTTAAAGAACAAGAAGGTCAGTCGTCGCTTATCTTCCTACTTCTAGATTCAAATCTTCGTTTTTTGGATTAAGATCTTCTAACAATTGGTAATCGCCTTCTAATGTCTGATGTTGATTGCAATCTTTTGGTCTATAATTGATTTCAGTCCATGATCTGCCTGATTTAATAGTTCTTACTCTCAGTTTTTGTTTTTCTCAATCAATTTTATACCCTACTTTCTCGTAGATCTTAAAATAATCAATTTTGCATCTTCCGTTTTCTCTTCTGCTTATGGTTTGTCGTAGTATTGTTTGATCTCCACTGTAAAAATCTCATTTTTTTGATATCATAATTTTGGTGAATTGACTCAGCCAACAAATAATGAGATAGATTGTATGAGTGACTAATCAGCTAGGAACTTGTTCATTCTTCAGATACGTCTCTAGTTCATGGCCAATTCTTACTGATCTCTTGGCATTATGTTACAATTCATGTTAGGGCTGCAAGACTGAGACTCTCCCTGAGACCTGTTGTTGAGATTGAGACTCTAATTGGACAAGATCTGAGTAGTAACTAGAATCAACTAGAAGTTTAGGGAGTGATTGAGGGAAAAGAAGAATTGAAGGGGATTGATTGTCCATTTGATTCAATAAGAAGAAACAAATAAGTATACACTAAATTAGCCTATCTTTCTTCTTGAATCTCCTTCCAAACTACTTCCTCGTTTCTAGGTTTGAAACTGAAATCTCTTGCATTTTTCTCATTCCAGATTTCATTTTTATTATGTTACCATATTACCATTTACCTCATATAAGGGTCACTACATACCTGCGTCCCACACCAGGTTCTGAGAACACTTGGCTAATATGTTTGTTTAGCAGGGTCATCATATTTTTCTTATTTGAAATATGCTAATGTGCTTCCTAATCGAAACCATGTTTTACTAGAAGAGATAGACTTGGATAGGGAGAATTGAAGAACGGAATTGGATTGCCCATTTGATTCAATAAGGAGAAACAAATAAGTATACACCAAATTAGCCTATCTCTCTAGTAGGATTTGGATGGATTATATACTACCAAGTACCAACATAGGATCTGATTTGTCACTATAATCAGCAAGAAGTTTAGGGAGACACTGAAGAAATCGAGGGAAGAAGTGATAGACTCATATAGGGACAATCGAAGAACTGAAGTAGGCAGTTATAGATTCCCAAATCCATGTTATGATGCAGTTGTACACTTACTTTGATGTTTGATGAAACATGCATATTGTTTTGAAATGTGTCTGTATTCTTTTGATCTTGAATAATATGGGTATTGTTTTGTTACAGATGATTGATGATCAGGACTTGGGCTTCTTTGCCAATTTTCTCGGGATCTTTATATTTGTGCTCGTGATTGCTTACCATTACGTGATGGCTGATCCAAATTACGGAGGCAACTGAATATTCTCTACAGACGAGCAATGTGATGTCTTTCAAGCCCAAAAAATGTGACTTTTATCTGATGCTATTGTTAGACTCTTTTGATTATACTCTAATGGTGTTGCAGACTTCTTAGAGTCTTTTTGTAGTTTTATCTGGATAATCACCATACCTTGCTATTTAGTTCCATTTTGTCTTGTTTTAAATAACCCCTTAAACCATTTATCTTTAAATCTTTATATTTTTTCAAACTTATTTTTTTAGAAAAGAAAAGGGGGTTTTCTTTTTTAAAATAAAGCACATTTTTTTTGTTAAATAAATATTGATGCATGAGCATTATCATCATGGCCTAAGAGTGGTATTGAGATGCTCTTCTTTCTTGTGGGTCAAAATAGAGTTTTTGATAAATAGGAAAAAGGTGATTATACAAAAATAATGGTAAAATCACTTAAAAAATGTGCAATACCTGTTTGAGAAAGGAATCAAAATCTATGTTATATCCATTATTTTTCAGGGATTATAGTTCAATTGGTCATAAGTAATGAGAATCTAAATGTTCAATAGCATGACAAAATAGTGAAAATAAAATTATAATGGAAAAGATTTAAAAATTGAGTGACTCCAAATACAAAATCATTTGAGTTGCATAACGCAAATATAACAAACCAATAATGCGATGTCGCAAAAATCTCTATCAAATATTCTAAATACTTTTAAGCTATAATAAAATCTATTCTTATATGTGGGTTGGTAAAAAATACCGAATTTTTTTTATCAAATTAATGAGAAACTCGTAAAAATCAAGAGAGAATACATGTAAAAGAGTCTCCAACCGAAATATTCATCTATTTTGTTGTTAAAAAGTGAATGTACAGAAACTCGAGAAAATATCGTCGACACTAGGGTAAGGTAACCAATGCAACCACCTACCTAAGGCCCTCAATCTTTGTGCCCAACAAAAATATAAAAAAATATACTTTAACAAAATTTGAACCTAACCTTTTATAATGTATATATATCCTTTAACCAACTAAAATAGTTACGTTAAATATAAAATAAATTATTAATCTTTACATTATAACATATAAAAATAACAAGTTAAGTAAAAGAATAAGAACAATTTTTTTTATAGGCCTCCCAAACTTCGGTGTTGATCGGAGCTGGACCTGACCAAGCTAATTGGTAGGTATGAGCAGCAAACGACCCAACAAAAGTTGAGAGGACGAAAAATTCAATTCAATTAAACAAGATTTCGAATAAAATAAAATAGAATACTAACTCAAATTTGAGTGGTGAAAATAGAAGCGATAACTGACTCAATTACTAAAAAAAAAATCCAATTGTTTCGAATTTTCTATTTTTGAAATGAAATATTTACGGAATCTCCATGAAAAGGATCAAACCTTATTTCATGGTATTTCCATGAGGTTCCTCTTTCTTATTCTTAAGTAAGTCTCCGAGAGGTCATTGAGGTCTTGAAATTATATAATAATGAAAACAATAATCATAGTCAGTAGTCACCATTTTTATATCTGGTTTACTGGTAATAAGTTTTACTAAGTAGTATAAATTCGCTATTTTTTATTTTATTTTCTTATCCCAAAATTTGATATAAAAGATATATAAGTCATTCTTTTATACTAAATAAGTCATCAGTGAAAGAATGACTTTTTACTTTATTTCTTATACGGTGGAAAATAAATAATAAGTACAAAATTAAACAATCACCTCTTGATTTATATTATACTATGAAATAAAAAAAAAAAAATTAGAATAGCTTAAATTTAATATAAGACAATTTTTATAAAAAAATACTTCATATAAAAATTGAATTTTAGGATAAATACATCTATATTATTTTACAAAATTACTTAGACAACCAATACAATGTTATTATATATATATATATATATATAATTGACAGATAGTATTTTGTTTTTTTGTTAGATTTATGTGGAGGCCCGACATCGACTATTAAATATCTAATGGGCCTATACAACTTTCTTTTTTAACACATTTTAAATAATTTAAAATTATATAATAATTTAATATTAATATATATATAAATCCAGATCTTAAAAGAAAATATAATTTCTTTTTATAAACTAAAGTATATTGAGTTAATTGGTGAATCTCGATTAACCACTATAAAGTTAACAAAATAATTAATTGTTCTTAAACTTCCACTAATATATATATATATATATATATATATATATATATATATATATATATATATATATATATATATATATATATATATATATATATATATATATATATATATATAATATATATAGGAGTGATAGAGGGAGGAAATTTAGTGAGGGAATGACGTGGCATCACTTTCATTGGTTGGAAATATGCCACGTCATTCCCTCACCAAATTCCTTCACCAAATTCCTTCACCTAATCATTTCTCATATATATATATATATATATATATATATAATTCTTAATTTTGAAAGTGTTCAGATTGTCGGGTCGAAAGTTGTGGTTAATTTGGATATATATGTGAGAGTAAATGAATATTTAGGTCGGATTAAATGGATATTTAGGTCGGATTCTGGGTTGACCCGCACATAAACTTAAAACGGTTAAAAATAAAATTAATAATGTTATAAATATGTTTCGAACTCGCAACCTAACAAAAACAAGTACAACTTTTTAACCAACTAAACAAATAACACTTTATATTTTAAATTCAACACCAAATTTGATGAACACAGGACGTTGTAACAATATATTTTTTTATCCGTGTGCATTGCTGATAATCTTCCATATTATTTTTTAATAAGAATAAATTTTAATCTTACTTCTATATTATTTCAATTATTTTTTATTGAAAAAAAAAGGTCAATTTATTTGTAGTTAATATTTCATTCAATCAAATAATTCAGAATTCAAATAATTCAGAATTCAAAACAGTACAAAAATTATTAAACAACTAATTTAATTAAATAATGGATGGGTGATGACGTGGTTGGATAAGAATCTGCGTCATTATCTAATATCTAATGATTGTGCCTTTATTACATTTTTTATTTACATTGATAAATAAATTATAAAATATCTTAGGCAAATGAATGTAAATAATAAAAGAGAATTTGATAAAGTAAAGATTATAATAATTTTTTTTAATATAATTTTTATAATAATTTTGAGTAATAAGTTAAAAAAAATTTTATAATTAAACACATTTTATGTTTAAACTTAATTTTATCTTTTATCTCTATTATATAACGAATAAACTGAATTAAACTAAATCAAACTTACCCATATATAATATAATAATTGGAGTTCAGTTTTTTAATTTCTATATAAATATATATTTATAGATTAAGCAAAACGACAACATACCAATCAAAACTTAACTTTTAGATTCAAAATAATGCTGGGACCTTTTATAGCTTGTTTGATTTTGAGTTATTTAACAAACAAATGCTTAAATTGAAAAAATAATATACATATTTAAAAATAATATAAAATAAATTCACATCAAACAAATTAAGATGAGATTAGTGAAATCATTTGCTTCTTCCTATCTTTGGACTTATTCATGTTTAATGTTTAATTATGTTTGTTTGATTAAGTTTTTATTATAATTTTAGTGAATAAATTATTATGAAATAAATAAAATTAAATATCTATAAAATAAGATGTATAATCTAGAATAAATCAGAAAAATAAATTAAAAATATTAAGCTTGTTAAAAGAAATTAACTTTAAATATTTAAACATTTAATAAATACAATATATTAAAAATAAATTGAATCAAACTAGTCCCTATCCCAAAATAGAAACATGTAACACCCTCCCCTGAATCAGCCGTCCCCTGTATCTTCTTCTAGATACCCATAGAAACCTTTTTATTTTATTGATATTTTTTTAATCTTCAAATTTATTTAAATAATAATTTTCTTATAAACAATAATAACTAATAATTAATAAAATAAAATAATTATAACAATGAATAAAATAGTTTTTATTATTTATATTATAATCGTATATTTTTATCAAATGTAAAATTTATTTTATTTACATTTAATTAATTAGAATAAATTCATATTTTATTAATATATTATAATAATTTGTTATATATTAAATTAGAATATATTATCTGAATAAAATGTAGTAATTAAAAAAGTTAAATAATAATGAAATGGTAAATTATAATATATTAGATAAAACTTTGTAAAGTAAATAAAAAATAAAAACTTAAATCATATTACAAAAGAAAAATTAATTACCATATAAACTTTCATAATTTTAAACAAAATAATTTTTTTTATTATTCCAATGACTTATCCAGATTTGAGATTGGTAGCCAGGTGTAACCACGTCGGATTCCTTCACAATAAATTATAAAATAAAATGCTTTAAATAGTACTAAAGAAATGATTAGGGAGTGGAACTTGACGAGAGAGTAACTTCACATAAATTCGCTGAAAAAATTAAATAATTTTTCTTTTTTTTATCTTTTCTCCCACTTTTACATTTTTAAATAAAGTAATGCCAAATTATTCTCTTATCAAATTTTATCAAATTTTCTCTCATGGCTCCTCTTTAATTAATACACTAATTATGTATTATTGAGAACTCCAATTTTAACATATCTCACATTATATAAAATAATTAAAAAAACATAGTCTTAAATTAGTATTTATATAAAATAATAATAAATGTAAAGGAGGCTGCTCAAAATAAAATAAATAAATAAAAGCTTCCGTCTTGCAAGTTGCAGCTTTCTTGATTTTTCTATTTCAATCTCTTTCTCTCTCACACAGTCATACACACACACATCGATTGAAGGATTTCTCTGTGTGTAATCCAGAAGAAATGATTGATGGGAATCTGTAGATTTCTGTGTTCATTCCAGTTCATAGCTTAATTAACACTACCGATGATCTTCTTCAACTAAAACATTTAAAAAAAAAGAAAGAATCTTGATTAATTTCTTCTTTGGAATCCATTTGATTTGCTGTTGTCTGTGTTGAGCTCAATCTTCCCATGGATGGTTTCTTCTAATCTAATCAGCATTTCATCTCGAACCAGAGTTTACAGTCTACCCACATGGGATTGGGTTTCATAATATCAGTGCAAAGCAGGATCTTGTTACTTCAATTACCATGGAATCGCAATTGAATACGATTGATCACTCGTTTGATTCACGCTACTCTTTCTGGGCACGAGAGGTACTCGATGAAATGCCTGACTGTTTCACCATCACTGATCCTTCAATCTCCGGCCATCCAATCGTGTTCGCGTCTCGCGGCTTCTTAAAAATGTGTGGTTATCGAAAGGAAGAAGTTGTGGGTAGGAACGGCAGGATGTTTCAAGGTCCTATGACTTGTCGGAGATCGGTATTGGAGATTCGAGAGGCAGTTAGGTTTGAGAAGACACTGCAAATAAGTATATTGAATTACCGTAAAGACGGGAGACCCTTCTCTATGCTTTTCCATATGTGCCCTGTTTTCAGCAAAGAAGATGGGACTGTAATTCATTTCCTTTCAGTTCATGTTCCTATTGTAAAGAAGGCGCAGCAGAGACGGTCATGGAGTAGTGGAGTTACTTTCAGTGAAGATGGATATGGATATGGGTTTTCTGAAACTGTCCGTGGTTATTGCCGAAGGGACGTTGGCGACTCTGGCTCCATTGCAGAATTAGACAGGGGGTCCTTCGCTGCTGTTGATTCAGATGATAGAGGTTTTTCTTAATTCAGAACTAACTAACTTGTGATTTACTTATGGACAAAAAAATGAAAACCAATCAATCTTGGGTTTCAGAAATGGAGATGGACGATGATGGTCCATATGAAGCAGGGGAACTGGAGAAGAGGAAAGCCATATCAGCCGTGAGCAACATACTGTCAGTGTTAACCCATTACAGTGAGCTAACTGGGAGATTGGTTTGTAGCAGGAAATGCCGCCTATCATCAGAGACAGGCTTTCCTTCATCATTAAATATAAGTCTTGGTAGAATCAAACAAAGTTTTGTATTGTGAGTTTTTTGTTAGTTATTCTCCATCAGCCTATCTTTCTTGTGTGTTTATATGTTTCAATTGGAAATTTGTGTGTTTACTTACAGGACGAATCCAGATTTAGAAGATATGCCAATTGTATATGCAAGTGATGCCTTCTTACAGCTTACAGGTAGGTGGTGATTGCTGTTATTATTTGAATTTGTTGATATCAATGTAGAAGATGATGATTTCTATCCTATTATGAATATAGGATATGACAGACACCAAGTTTTGGGGAGAAACTGTAGATTTTTATGTGGAGAATATACAGATTTTTCTGTTACAAATCAGGTGAATCTAATTATGCTGATAGTGAAAAAGTAAAGAAACATGTGTTTATAGTTTGATCATTGTTGCAATGCAGATAAAGGAAAGCATTGAAGCAGCTAGACCATGTACAGTTCGAATCCTAAACTACAGGTTAGGTTATGTTAAGTTGTTGAATGGTGGTTTGGATTGAGATTGAGATCCAGAGACATAAAAATGCATATTCTTTCTTGTTGTTCTTATGTATATTGATTCAGGAAGGATGGAAGTTGGTTTTGGAACTTGCTTCATATCTCGCCTGTTCGGAATGCGACAGGAAAGGTAATGTTTTCTGATTCAACATTTGTGCAAACTTTTAGCCTTTTTCTGTAACGGTGAAATATCGTGTTTGTTATGCAGATAGCATATTATGTGGGAGTTCAAATAGAGGAAGAAGAAGAATGCAGTAAAAGTATGGAAATGAATAGACTGAGTCCAGAACAGAGGCATACAAGTGTAGTGGCTGTAGTTAAAGTTTCTGTAAGATGTTTATCATTGGGAGCAGCAAGTTCTTCCAAGTAATAATAATAGGGGTAAAATGTTGTGTAAAAGTAAAAGTGTATTATTATCAGACTATTTTATATATATCTAATACAAATGATTTTTCAATCCATTAAAGATACCTTTAATTCAATTATAGTAACTATAACTATTACTGATACATCAATGTAAATTCAAAAGAAAAAAATTACTATAAGAAGATCCTTTGTATCCATTTTGATGACTATAAATAAATAAGTAAATTAATAACTTTGTTTGGAAATACATTGTATCTAGGTAAAATAAAATTATATATATATATATATTTTCATTCATAACTTTAATATTTCCAAGAAGAAACTGACATTCAATGTATTACTCATATAATATATATATTTTATTATAGCAATTAATCAATTTTCAGATCTTCAATTATTATTATTATATATATATATTTTTTTTTTAATTTGCATTTTTTATATATTTTTATTGTGCAATTTTTGATATCTAAGGACCTTTCTTGCCACTCGAAATATAATTTTATTTTAACCATATAAAATTAAAAGAAATTTTATTTATCCTACCAATTTTTTTTTTTCACAAAATGGCATTCAAAGTTCTGGTTTAGGGTGTGAATAAGCAAGCAATCATGATATATTTGTCTTATATATTAGTTACTAAGAAGATTGTTTAATATCAATTGCAAAATATAGTAGTAACTAGGCAGTCGTTAATGGCTTTGGTCACGGCTCCCCTGTCATCAGGTCACCAACTTCCTTCCTTGATCTTTCATATATAGTTTTATGACTTTGTTTATGACTTTGCAGAGACATGTGTTTTTAGTAAAAGTCGTCCCGACCTAGACAATGCAACTCCCTTTGTGATATTTAAATAGGAAAAAAAGTGGAGCTGAAAGCATATCACATTGTGACAGGATAACGTTCAAAGTTTAATGAATCTTCGTTTACTAGAAGTTTCCAGGAAATTCATTTAGAGGAATGTTTCTAATAAAAATGGTTTGTAGTTTTGATGTTGAAACGGTTTTTCTTTTTCATGGGTAATGAGTTTCGACATATTAGGTATTTTCGTATTTATAAAACTTTCATTTTCGGTAAGATTTGAATGCATCTTGCATTTTTTTTAATAAAATTCACTATTTTTATTCACCATTTTTATTTATTTTAGTGCTTATCTAATTGTTGGTTTAGTTTATGCTTTAATTCATATGTTAATGATAAAATCTATGGGCAGTCCTTTTTTTTGTTCTTAGTAACGAATCTTAATTTTGAATCTTGTTGGTGAGATTAAGTCTGATAGCTATACCTGGAACACATGTTTAGATTTAGCTTCGACTTCAATGTTGAAAAATCGTGCACCTAATAACACATTTTAACACAGGGATGGATATAAGAAATTAAGTTTAAGGTGGGCTTAAAAAAATGAGATAAACTTAAAAAATAACATAAAAATAACCTAATCATAAATTTTGCTAATTCTTCTATGAATTTTAAAATTAAATAATGAATTAAATTGAAAAAATAAGAAATTATGAGATAATATCACATCCTTACCGTTATATATATTCGGATGAACTTCCTAACATAGATCCGTCCCTTGTTAATATTTAAAAATAATAATTATTCGAAAAAAAACTCAAATAACCATATCAAACAAACTTTAAAAAACAATTATTTAACATTTTTTTTCCAAAATAATCAATATTCAAACCACTTATATAAATATCTATCATCTCTAATACTTAACCTGTATATATTAAAAAAATTAAATTACAAAGCAGCATGGAATTCTGTATGGAAGACTGAACATAAATATATTTTTATCTTGCTGCTCTATACTAAAAAAATTACACAGGCAACGTAATGGATCCGTCCCTGTCTTCACATACTTGGATAATTAGCATGAAATTCTTTTTTTCTTTCATCAGTAGTTTGGATAATTGTCATTTATATTTAAATGAATTAAGATTAATAAGGATTCTTAATGATGTCGAACATGTATTTGTGGTATTTATGGATCAACTACAAGTCTTGACATTGTAAGAATCCTCATATGTCCTTAGCTTATAGTAATGATATAATATTTTTTCTTTTCTTTTTATAACTGTCAACTAAAAGATAATAAGAAATATGTACTTTTACAATTAACTCAGTTAAATATATATACTAATAAAAGTTCATAAAACGTATATATTATTAAAAATTGGTTCATCTCGTCTCTGTCTACTCATACGGTTAAATATTTTTTATTTTAAATTTAATATTTACTTTTTTTCTTTTTTTTATCAATTAATTAATTTTTTTAATCTATTTATTCTTTCTCTAGTCTTATGTTTTATTTTAATTTTTTTTAGAGAATACTTGAATATTATAATATATAAAATAGTTTAATATTTATTATAATATTTTACTTTTACTTACAAATTTTAAATTTTAAATCAAAGATAAAAAATAAATAAAATTTTTATTATAATTTATTTATGAATTTCTTTCTACATTAATTATTTTTTTTGTGTGAAAAGTTTCTTTTTATTTTATTTAGTATAAACAAAAATGAAATTAATAATTTTTTTTATTTATTCTTTGATTTAAAATTTAAATTTTTTAATAAAAATAAATATAAAAGTTAAAAATAATTTTAAAATAATTTATGTTAATATATAAAGAAGGCAAAATTTTATAAAAAGTTAAAAATAATCAAATATCAAATATTAATATAAGACTAAAGAAAAATAGATAAAAGAGGATAAATTGTTTAATTAATTTATAAAAAAAAGTATTTAATTAAAAAATATATTTAATATTAGCTAACAAAAATTAGATTTTTAATAATAGGTAACAAAAACTAGATTTTTAATAATAGGTAAGTTTAAATAAACTTTTATTAATACATAGCTACTTGAACAAATAAATAATTTTTTTCCAAAAATTTATTCTATTTTCATACTTAATTAATAAGTAAATTTTGAAATCCAATCCATGGAGTTCTTTTTTATACCCTTTCATCTTCGCAATTGAATTTTGAAATCCAATCCATGGAGTTTTTTTTATACCCTTTCATCGTCAATTGAAAAAGTACGAAATGACCGTAACATGAAACTAACAAAAACCAAATCAAGGAAGAAGAAAGCATTAATTACTAATTAGTAATTACCCACATACTATTTTTGAATCCTCATACATATACATAATTTTTCAATCAATTAATTACTTCAAAATTTCATTTTATTCAACTAGTATAAACTGATTATGATTGATAAATGTACAATCTACAAAGGGTTTGTTATATATTATAATAAATGACAACCTAAAACAAACAAAAAGTTAAATAAAGGTGCGTGCAATCGATCGTGTTACCAATATTTGTGTCTTACGTTACTATAAGAAGATTGTTCTGATACCCATCGTTGTAAACTGTAGGTCGAAGTGGATCTATCCTCCATTCATTATCAACAAAGAACTTGATCTAAACACAAAACCAAAATAAAATAAATAGAGCGAAAATTCTACCAAAAAATAAGTTTATATTACCTCATAATTTCCTGGATAAAGTTTCAGCCAAATCGAAAAATCACCTCTACTCGTTCTCTCCATTCTCCTCTACAAGTTAAAATCGCCATTTTAGATCCAACCAAACATTCAAGAAGCAATCTAATATATATATATATATATACCTGAGTGGTCCAACCATCAAAGGATCCTGTTAATAGAACCTCGAAAGCTGAATTAGGCCAAACGATGCAAGTGGAACGAATAAGTTTTACAGCTTTTTTAGCATTATCGACTTTCCTCTGCTTCTCTAACACGACTTTTTGCGCATCACTATCATAAGCACAAAAGAAATCAGTTAAAAATGAATAATAATGAATATAGCAAAATATTATTTTGGGGAACACATACAGAAATGCTAGGGTTGTCTTTCCTTCTAAGACAGCCAATTTCGCAAATAAAGATCGCAATTTGTCTTGAGCATTCATCATTTCATTTTCTTGGAATTCATAAGCATCAGAAAGCTCCTGCCAATCGTCACATGACAATCCACGCTCCTCATCCTCCTCGTCCTGATACATAATGTTCATTTTTAATATTGCAGAAAAACTATCATATTGACCAGCCGACATATAGTTCATTAGTTTGTAACAGGTTCTCGAGGTCAAGTGGGCTATACCAAATGTCAAATGGACAATTTTGGGATCAATGATTGGTTAGACGAATCAACCATACTAAAAAAGAACAAATTCCATAACTTAATTCTTCTATTACTTAAAGGGTGTAAATAATATACTTCACCACTCTCTTCATTGTAATTCACAAAGAAAGAACACATGATTGCAGAAGAAAGACATAGCATGAACCTCATATAAAATCGAAACCAAATTGAAATTCAACCTTTGGTAGAGCAGGTTCTTCTCTATTGGACCTCAATGAGTGAAGTGTAGGTGAAAGCTCAATCTCTATATCTTGTAGGCCAGTTTGTATGTCCTTACCATTGCCATTTTCATTTATCTCGATTATATCATCCTTATGTAAACCTTGCATTTGAAGTTCAGATAACAAAACTATCAATTTCAGTGGCAAGCATAATAATAATAATGAAGTTGGATTATAATAATCGATTACCAGTAGATGACCCATTCACCAAAAGAACAGTAGAATCGTTTTTCGCCAATTTGATTCCAAATGACAAATTTCTCTCTTCCTCCAATCGTTCAAGTATACCTTCAATTCCAGTTATCTTCTTAACTTGTCTAGAAAAAAACAATATCAAGTTAGATTACCGCAATCAAGAGAGTAAAAGAGGCAAACTCACATGGATCCATTCGACAACGAAGGCGGTGCAGTTTCGATTATTTGATCATCATCATCATCATCTTCTTTGTTCAGATCCCAGCCCATAGACAACCAACCTCCCTGTTTAACAATAGCCTCGGCCAAATCCCGTCTCCCACCACTAACCAATTCCTTCTTACTTGGAAAAACGCCTGGATTCTCAGAATTCTTCATGAATTTCAAAAGATCAGCTTCCAAAGCGGAGTTTCCGTTCCAATCATTGCGGCCATAACAAAACAAACCTTCGCAATCTCGTCGTCGCCTTCTCAAACCTCCGAATCTTAAGAAAGAACAACTGTGAAACCGCCGCGGCGTGCTATGATTGGAAACTGCCAAGTGTCGCGGCGGCGACGGAAGAGATGAAAAAGTGAGAGAATGCATCTCTCAGGCATTTCGTCGAACAGTCGGTGATGATGAAAATGTTGATGAAGAACAAGAGGACGAAATTGTCAGTCTTACATATCTTCTTCTAATGGCTCATTAATATTTATTAACAAAACCCTATTTAAATCAAAATAACACAATCTCGACCGTTGATTATTTATTCAATAATTATTTACAAAAACATTTTAATTCATTTTTAATGTCAACAATATAAATTATATTTTGTTTTATTATTTTGTATATTAGAATAAAAATGAGAATTCAGATAAAACTACAAAAAGAGAGTCTCAAACACAACTAGGGTATCATATAATAGAAAGTGTCTAAAGTTTATGAGCAATGTAATAATATTGTCGTTTGTCGAAAGTCATCGTCACGTTTCAGTTGCCTCCGTAATTTGGATCAGCCATCACGTAATGGTAAGCGATCACGAGCACGAATATAAAGATCCCGAGAAAATTGGCAAAGAAGCCCAAGTCCTGATCATCAATCATCTGTAACAAAACAATACCCCATATTATTCAAGATCAAAACAATATGCATGTTTCAACAAACATCATCGGTTATGGTTTAGGGTTTAGGGAACACATTTGCATATCTATCTAGTAGGACTTGGTTTAGGGTTTAGGGAACACATTAGCATATATATTGGTTTAGGGTTTAGGGAACACATTGGCACATATCTAGCAATCTTTCTTTCTAGTAGGACTTGATTTAGGGTATAGTGAACACATTAGCATATATCTAGCTATCTTTCTAGTAGGACTTGGTTTAGGGTTTAGGGAACACATTTGCATATATCTAGCTATCTTTCTAGTAAGACTTGGTTTAGGATTTAGGGAACACATTAGCATTTTTTCGAAAAAGAAAAATATGATGACCCTGCACAACTTGGTGTGGGAATCTATATAATGAATAATCAGCTAGCGAGAAAGATAGGCACACAGGTATGTAGTGACCCTTGTATGGGGTTATGGTAATGTGGTAGTGCACCAGCACAAGTATAGGGTAACCTAATCAAAATTAGATCTGGAAGGAGAGAAAATGTAAAGAGTTTTAGTTCCAAACCTAGAATGTGCAATTACGCAAAGTGCAATATGGAACAAAGTTGTTAATTCCACACAAGATTTGGGTATCGAGTTCTTTAAAAATGTTGCTTAACTAGCTTTTGTTGCATAAGTTTAGGGTTTAGTGTTTTTTTTCGCTTTCTTGAACAAAAACAGAGAGTATAGGGTAACATATCTTATGGGCAGTGATCTTAACTAAGAGATGATTCTAGAATAAGGCAGTTTACAAAGAGGTTGAGTTGAGAGACTACATAACTCACTCACCCAAGTCCTAATTGAATGTAGGCTATATTGGTATCATCCTATTGAATACAGGGCTTTAGTCCTCATTCTTCTTCCTCACTTAGTCTGAATCTATGTCTTCTTTTGAACAAAAACAAACTATATGCTTCTTCAATTCTCCCATAATCACTCCCTAATATTCTTGTTGATTCTCTAATGAATAAGTAGCCCTAGTCCTAGGCCTGAATAGTGTATATCTCTTCTCCCTAAATTGATAAGTAAACCAACCGAGATACAACAACAAAAACATGCAAAATATCGATCATATATAGCAAATTAGCCACTAGTTTGGATCATGTGCTTCATCTCGGCTATGCAGAATTATAGGTATGAAGAAACAATAAATTTATGATGTAGCGATCAATATGACAGCATAAATAAACTACAGTAGAACTGAAAAAACAGAATTAAGACACAGAAGATGTTTACATTGAGAGAAATGATACGGATTATAGTAGATCTACCATAGAAAATCGATAGAGAAGAAGAATACAGTCAATTTGAGCAGTTAGAGTGGATAATGGCATCCATAGAAATTCGAAAGGTGGAAAAACAGTAGGAAAGTGATGATCAACAGAGAAAACCTTGGATCTTAATCGAAATAGATAAAATTTGAATCCGATAGGGAGAATTGTAGATGACAAACCTTGTGGTGATGACTGTGGCGGCAATCTGATACGCTCTCAAGACTGGCGAAAATGCGATCGCGTCGAACTAGGCGGAGGAGAGAGAGAGAGAAATCTGAATGTATTGTTAACTCTTGTTTGTCTTCTTCAATAAGAAGTGGACTGGGCCTTCTATATGTGGAAATCAAATTGAAGATTAATTAGCTCCAAAACTGTTTGCAAAAACTAATACTTGGGCCAAGCATATTTATTTATTATATATATATATATATATATCATTTATTTTTTTAAATACTCATTTAAATATTAAAAAGTTGAAACAGTTTAACATAATAAAACAAAACATGATTTCATAAGAAAAAAATATTAAAGATGGTATAGCCAAGAAAAAAAAAAATTAACCAATATCTTAAAAAAGGGCCATGCGCTCTCCAACCGATTACACGGATTTTTCAGATCGAATATCAGATTGTGTTATGAATAACATACATCGGTCGAATACAATCCCTTAAAGTATAACTTTTATTTTTCAAACTAAATAGTCCACAAAAATATAATAGGTATAGTAACTCAACGATTTAGACTCGTCATATATGTTGTTTCGATCCAATTTAAGTCATGCTTCAAAATAGACTTCAAATACCCATTACTATGCAAAAATACAGAAGAATGTGAGATGTTGATTCAATCTTTATAAGGCACATCCAACAATGACTAATCATAATATATTTTTTTCATGTATATGTCGTCCGTCAAAACCCCATCATGAATAACACTCTAACCAAAAATGAGATCTTAGAAGGAATCTTGGATTCTCACAACAAATAATCGTACGAAGACAACTCCACGTACAAACTATAACAATGCTCCATATGAAAATAATCCATGTATTGATACCGCATTACACCACAGTTGGTCGGTTTAACCTACTTACGCCCACCATGATGAAAACCCTAGTATGAGAAGAGCTCTTCATGGTATTTAACCTCTATTTATATATAATGTGACTAGCAAAACCGTTAATTTAATAATCAAATATATCTTTAACCGTGACATTCATGTAAATGGCAATGGAGGCGACAGACGAGCTCAAAAATGTCACAGTGAGAAACTTAACCCGCACGGTCGCATCATACATCATCTTAGAAACTAATCGAGGCTCGTCTCCCATAGTGAATTTGGATTGCTCGTGATAACTCTTCCATAAAGAATATATATTCCACTCTAAATGATACAGTCTGCAAGGTGGTTAGACTTTTGATGAACCATCTAGACAAATCATGGCATATTTACATCTAATTAACGATGTCAAAGACTATCCGGTTAGATTCAAATATACTACACCATTTTGAGAGAAATTTTTATTAAAGGAAACAAAATCCCAGATACCTAAACCTCCCGATCCTTGTATCACTTGACCTTATCCAACTGACCAGCTGACCAACTAACCAAATGAGGAATTAACCGATCTCTAAAAAAATTACACATAATTCTCTTCATTTTCACCGCCACACTTTTGGGGAGAACGAATAAAGACATTATATATGTGCACAATGCATAAATGTCAAAACACTCTTGATGAGAACCAAACAATCCCAAGAGTGATCAGGTTCCAAGAAAGCTTAGAACAAACTTTAACACCTAAATATATATCGAAACTCAAAACATTGGCGAGCTTTGTTCTTCTCCTCAACGAAGAAGAGTCCAAAAAAAAGATAACAGATTTATCAAGATTAACCCGTAGGCTGGAGCAAATATCAAATAACTAAAGGATATCACGAAGGTGCTTGAAATTCATGTAAGTGGTACCATTATAACTCCCATTCACAGTAATAGAGAATTTGACTGTTGATACGCAAAAATTTATCCAACCAATCTATTTTTCAGCCATTCTCACTCTGTCCATTACGTTAAAAACATAATTCTCAATTGACGTGATCATAAACTTTTCAATATATAACTTAACAAATGCACATTTATCGCCTCTCGAATTAGCCAAGTCAATACACTCATTGACAATTAATAATGTATTAAAGATTTGACGTCCCGTAATGAACGTCATCTAATTCTTAGAGATAACCGTTCCTAGAACCCCACAAGTCTATTAACTAAATATTTCGACACAATCTTATAAAATAAAGAAATCAAATTGATAGACCTGAACTTTACATTAATATTTCCTGGAGCCTTGCAAATGAGACAAATCAACGTAGAATATTAACTTCTATTAAAGATGAGAAATGATAGAAGTAGTCGATAACTTCCACAATATATTTATTTAAGAAAAAGTCCACGCCTTCTTAAAAAAGCAAAGTAAAATATTGACCCCGGAGCCTTGTCGTTACCACACCCCTTAATAGTCTCCTCGACTTTCTCCACCGTAAATCGAGCTTCCAAAATCTCCTTTTTCACCAAGTTA
The DNA here is from genome assembly GCF_907164915.1 of Impatiens glandulifera. NCBI lineage: Eukaryota > Viridiplantae > Streptophyta > Magnoliopsida > Ericales > Balsaminaceae > Impatiens > Impatiens glandulifera. The sequence continues at coordinate 10,252,915 of NC_061865.1, read as the reverse complement.
ATATCGTCGAAAGTGATGTCGTCCAATTTAGGTATGTCCTTATATAAATCTTGAAACATACTTTTATAGAACTCAACAATACTCATTGAGATGACCGACTCACTTTAATGAACAACATCTTGAACTAAGATTGAATTAATCATGTTGTTCTTGTTGAGTTATGAAGCATACACTTATAATTAACTCTATAATTGTTAATTAAAATTGATTGAGTTTGTATTTGGGTTTGGGCTTGGACCTAACTAAGAGTTATTTAAGTTTTATTACCTGAATGTTTACTCTATAAATATGTTATTATTAATGGTTTACATTGATAAGACAAAATTTAGAGAGATAAAGTGTGAGGCAAAAATTATGTATTTCTTCTTCTTCTTCTTCATAGTGAAATCTGGTGGCGACTGAAGTGGACGTAGCTCATTTGAGTGAACTATTATAAATCTGTGTCTTCTTGTGTTATTCTTTTCTTGCATTTTTACAGATCGTTTCAATCATGTCAGATTTGGGAGATCCAAATCCTAACTGGTATCAAATATATTATGCTAGATTTGAGCATTGAAAATGATGTCAAATTAGAACAATATAGGACACGATATTGGAATATTTGATGGAACAAATTATTCATTTTGAAGGATGCAGATTGAGGATTATCTTTATAGAATGAAGCTAAATGTTCATTTGAGTGAGAAACTAGAGAATATGGAAGAAACTGAATAGAAACTCCTTGATAGACATGTATTAGGAATTGTCCGATTGACGCTAGCCAAAATTGTTGCTCACAACATAGCAAAGGAGAAGACCACCATGGGTCTGATGAAAGCTCTCTCTAATATGTGTGAGAAACCATCTACTAACAATAAGGTAAATTTAATGAAAAAACTTTTTTACTTAAGAATTATTGATGGTACTTCTGTCACTACTCATTTGAACAAATTCAATACAATAGTGAATCAACTTCTATCTATTGAGATTGATTTAGGGGACGAAGTTAGTGCCCTGATTTTGTTAGAATCTCTACCAAATATATGAGAACCTATGAGAGCAACAATTAGTAATTCAGTTAGAAATGCTAAACTGAAATCTATTGAAGTTAAAGATCGTATTCTTGTGAAGAGGTTAGTAAATTGATTATGATAAAACGTTCAAAAGTTCTGCTCTAAATGTTGAAAATAAGGGTAAATCTATGTCAAGGAATATGAGGAGTCAATCCAAGTCGGGATGGACATTTGATTGTTGGAATTGTGGTAAGTATGGTCATTTGAAGAGGAACTGCAAAGTATCGAAGAGAAATAGTGATGATAAAAATGATGCAACCAATGCAATTACATAAAATGACACTGATGCATTGCTTCTATCAGTTGATAGTACGATAGACTCATGATTTTGGACTCGAGAGCATCTTTCCACACCACTGTCCACAAAAAATTAATGGAGAATTATGTGGTTGGAAACTGTGAAAAAGTTTATCTCACAGATGGTGAGCCACTAGATATTATTGGCATGGGGACATCAAATTAAAGATGGTAAACGGTTATGTTTGGAAGATTAATAAGGTGAGACACATTTCAGGTTTAATGTGCAATCTGATTTCTGTTACACAACTTGATGAAGAAGGTCACAGTTTTAGTTGTGGAAATTGTGCGTGGAAGGTGACTAAAGGAGCAATAGTTGTTATTCGAGGTCACAAAACTGGAGCGTTATACATAACTTTAACTTGTAGAGAAACAATTGTTGTTATAGTTGATAACTCAAAGAACAGTGAGCTGTGACATTATAGGTTGGGCCATATGAGCAAAAAAGAATGAAAATTCTTTTAAAGAATGGACAGATTCCATAACTGAAATATGTTGAACATCAATTATGTGAAAACTGTATTCTTGGAAATAGAAACATGTGAGTTTATTAAAGACTGGGAAGAAGCTCAAGAAAAAGAAAGACTATAGTTGGTACACACTGATGTGTGGGGATCTACACCCATTTCTTCTATTGGTGGATCACAATACTACAAGATGTTTATAGATGATTCGACGAGAAAAGTATGAGTATATTTTATGAAGCACAAGTCTGAAGTATTTGTTATTTTCAAGAAGTGGATGGATTTGGTTGAAAATGAAACAAATAAGAAAATTAAGTGCTTGAGATCCGACAGCGGAGGTGAATATATCAATTCAGATTTAAGAGAGCATTGTACTGTGAATGAGATCAATACGGTGAAAATTGTTCCCCGAACGCCTCAAGACAATGGAATAGCTAAACGGATGAATTGCACATTAAACGAGTGTGTTAGAAGCATGAGATTGCATGTTGGGCTGCCTAAAACCTTATGGGCAGAAGCTATCAACACTGCTGCCTACTTGATAAATAGGGGACTCTCTGTTCCTCTTGAATTTAGAATTCCTAAGGAAGTCTGGAGCAATAAAAAGGTAAACCTTTTCTTATTTGAAAGTGTTTGGTTGTTTATCACATGTTCTTATTAATGAATGTGATAAGAGAAAACTTGATCCAAAGTCTAATAAAATTTTTTTATTTGTTATGGTGATATCTAGTGTTCTAAATGGAAGTAGGCGGTGACGGAGCGGTAAGTGACTGCCTACTGTCTCGGATGTTAGGCGGTGCCTAAGCAGTTGAATATAAATATAAATAAATTTAAATATAATAAAGATGTTCTATAATTACAATTTTACCAAAAAGACAAATTAATATTCTCTAACATAGTAACATTTAACAAAAATAAGTATGTAAGCATAATTAATTTTCTAAATCTTCTATGTATGCACCATCAACTACATTCATAATTCTCTCATCATCGTACTCAAAATCAACATTTTCTTCATGTTCATCATCTAATGTATCTAAATCATCGTCAAGTTCTCTAATAGTGATGCTCCTTTCACTCCTCCTTGGTCTTGGTACTTCATCTTCCCCCAAAGCCTCTGCCACCATCTTCCAAGTAAGTCATGAACCTGGTTCAATCTCATCTTCATTACCACCCTCAACAAGCCAATCTTGAGCTTCACTAGCTTGAGAACATAAAATCAAATCTCCACCTGTTTCTCTTTTACTTTTCTTCTTCATAAGATTGGCATTGAATTTGACATATACTAGATTATTCAACCTTGATGTCTCATGTCTATCCATTTTCTTAGTATGTATCTAATCAATTATTAAATTATAAATAAAAATAATAATAGTTAATGGATAATAAACTATAATTTTTTTTAAAAAAACTACCCCTTCAAATTGGCTCCAATTTCTTTCACACACCGATGAACTACTAGTCAATGAAAGAAATCTCATTGCCATTCTTTGCAAGTTTGGAGTGTCACCACCATAATTAGACCACCATCCAACTTAAAAAATAAAGAGGAAAAAAATAAATGGTAAAAGTGACATGCATGTTAAGTGTTAATGAATAAAAACAAGGATAAGAGATTTACTCGGATCAAAATCATGATACACATCCACCTTTTCATATACTGCAATCGCCATTTTCCTACTAAAATTTCCAGATTTGTTCTTATACTTCAACAATTCTACATTGGAAATGATAGATTGCATATTCGCATCGGTTGAAAAAACTTTCTCAACAAAATTCAAGAAATCATTCATAACATTGGCATCGTTATGTATGCTTGAATGTTTAAAGTAAAAAAATGGATTCAATAAATAAGCAGTGTAATGCAAAAGGCTATCAAGTCTATCCTTGGACTTCGTATCAACAATCTTCAAAATAAGGATGGCATTTTCTTCTTTTTTGAAGGTTTTTTTATCTCTTCCTTGGCTTGTTTAAGTGCTCCAAATAAAAATGCAAATGGGTTTTTTTTTGTCACCATCAACAAGACATAGAACTTTCACTAAAGGGGTGAAAACATTCAAAGCCAAAGAAACCCCATTCCAAAATGAAATGCTTGTTACTATAGCCTCTGTCGCTTTACCTTTCACACTAGTCCGTAATTTTGTTTTGCTCCACTCATCAAATGTAAACATAAGTCTCAATTGATCTTTCTTTCCTTGGAGACTTTCCAATGTCAAAAAGGAGGTGGCAAATCTAGTCACCCCAGGCCTCACAATATCTCTTTTCTTAGTATATTTCCTCATAATTACCAAAGTTCTATGATGTGCATATATAAATATTGTTAGGGCTTTTGCTTTCTCCAGCACTCCACTAAACTTTGATATTTTTCCTATTGCTTCAAGTATGAGATTAATTGTATGAGTCGCACAAGAAGTCCAAAAAATGTGAGGTTGTTTTACCTTCAAAAACTCAACTGCTACCATATTGTTTGTGGCGTTGTCCATCACTACTTTAACAACGTGTTGAGTTCCAATTTCATTGATATATTTTTCCACATATTCTGAGATGTAATTCCCAGTGTGAGCTTCCATAGATTCTTCAATAGAATCCAAAAATGAAGTGCATATTTGCAATTGACACATAAATTCATAATACTTCTTCTTTTACGTTTCGTCCATGCATCGGTCATTATTGAACACCCATTTTTCAACCACTCTTCTTCATGTATTTTTAGAGATAACTTAATTTTCTCAACTTCTTGCTTCAAAAATGGCTCTCTTAGAAGATATTGACTTGAAGTTTTGTAGCATGGGCCAAATTGTCCAACTGCTTCTACAAATTATCGAAAACTTGAATTGTCAATTGAATGGAAGGGAACCCTTGCCTCATAAACCCATCAAGATATGCATGCACATCGTTTGTAAATTTCAACTTAAGTGCATCATTTATACTTTGTTGCCTTAATTTTGTTGGATCAATGGTGGATGTCCACTTATCAATAGGCCCCACGTGCTTTGACTTTTTCCTTATAGAATTTTTCTCCATTGCCAAATCATTTTCAACATCTATATTAACTTCAGCTCCCTCTTCTTTTAGCTCTTCAACATTTTCACGTTTTTTATCCTTAGTATTTTCAAGAAAATCTTTGACTCTTCTTTTGTCTTCATCGGATGATTTAGGACATGCTTCAACTTGTCCAACAATGCTAGCAATATGATGATTCATTCTATGAACACCTCATTTAATAAGTTTTTTACATAACTTGCAAGTGATCCAATCCCGTTACTCTTTGGAATATAACACTCTATAATCTCAAGCGATATCCTTATATTTTCTCTTCAATTTCACTTGAACCATTTCTATCTGTTTATCTTTTTCCTCCATTCAAACAATCTAATATAAATAAGCAAAAGCTAAATAAACAAGTATACTGCACATATATTGAAAAAGAGATAAACGACATGAAGAAGAGGTAGACGAGCTGAAGAAGAGGTAGATGATCGAAGATGTAGATGATCAAGCATGGTGAAGAAGAAGATAAGAAACGGAAAAGAAGAAGAGAAATGAATTAGAAACAGAAAAGAAGAAGATAAATGAATTGGAATGTAAAGAGTCATTTCAAAATTTAAACAAATAGTTGGAAATAAAGAGATTTTATTTATTAAATATATATATATATTAATATTAATAATTAAATAATTAAAAATAATAAATAATTAAATAATCTGACCGCCTCATGTAAAGCGAAGCGGTGTTGGACCGCCTACCGCCTAGGCGGCCGCCTCAGCCGCCATTTAGAACAATGATGAAAAATAACAATTTTTTAAGGTGTGAAGCTGATTATTGTTGCTATATCAATAGGTTTGATAAATTATATATTATTCTGCTCATCTACGTTGATGACATGTTGATTGCTGGAGCAAGCTTGTATGAGATTAACAAGTTAAAGAAAAAGTTATCAGAAAAGTTTGTAATGAAGAATTTGGGTGCTGCAAAACAAATTTTTGAGATGAGAACTATTAGGGATAAAGAAGTTCTCAAGTTTCATAAAAAGAATATGTGAAGAAATTTCTTAGCAAATTCAACTTGTATGATGCAAAACCAGTTACTACCCTTTAGCTAGTCACTTCAGACTATCTAAAGATCAGTCGCCTTCAATAGATGAGGAAAAAAATTACATGGCCACTATTCCATATGTCTCTTTCATTCGTTGTATTATGTGTTAGAAAATAATTTTTAGAACTTATGAAAAGTTTAATGAATAGATAAATTAAGTTCAAATAAATATGTTAAACCGCTAAGTCATATCAAGTATATTAATTGGTTTAAATATAACAAGAAGGTGTTGTAGCGTAGTGGTAAACACTCCTGCCTGTGGATCAAATCTCACTGACTGCAAATAATATTTAAAGTTTCCCTATTTTAGGGAAGATGAGCAAAATCTGAAATTTACCTATAGGCAAGATCGGCTCGGCAATGTATACCGGTTCGGTCAAGAAGCTCAGTCAACCGGAGTTCGGTCAAAGAGTTCAGTCAACCGGAGTTCGGTAAACCGGCTCGGTCAACCGACTCTTAATGAAGCATGGCAGGTCATAAATAAGCTCCGGTTGATTAAATGAGTTTCGGTTATTAAATGAGCTCCGGTCATAAATGAGTTCCAGTTATTAAATGAGCTCCGGTCATAAATGAGTTACGGTTGATTAAATGCTCCGGTTGATTAAATGTTGTCAAGCTTCGGTTATTAAATGAACTACAGGTAGCTGTCAGGCATGCTTGTCTCAGTCTAGAAGCAACCTGCAGGCAATAGGTAGCTGTCAGACATGCTTGTCCAAATCCAGAAGCAATCTCCAGAAAGCAGTTAGCTGTCAGGCAAGCTTATCCAAGATCTCTAGCAAATCTCTGAAACAGGCGGCCGGTGCATGCATGTCTGCCAGATGTCCAAATTAGCAAAACATGCACGCCACCTGAACCTGACTGGTGCATGCATGTCTGTCATGTGTCCAAATTGATCTGTCCAAGAGGAAAGGCGTGCAAGTCCCTTAATCATTACCGACTTCAAATGACCAATCAAGAGGAGAGAGAAAATTATGACCGTTGTCATATTTTCTCTATAAATAGAAGTCAATAGTGTCAAAGATACATACGCGTGAGATCACTACGAAGAGGCATATACAAGAGAGAAGCAACCGAAACATAAGATCTTACGCATAGTGATTGAAATTCTAAAAGTGTTTGTGTATTGTGTGTATTTTACCAAGTGTAAAAAGTATTGTATTACATCATTGTGAGTGGTGTAACCGACGAGCTGTTACTCGTTCGGATTGTGTGTTGTGGTGTGTAATATTCCGTAGTGAATATCCTTCTCACTGTTTGAGAAGAAGGGGTGATGTAGGAGATTAAACTCCGAACATCCATAAAATTCTTGTCTCGTGTTTTGTACTTTCATATTCCGGTTTACTTTCTCAAACCTAACCGAAACATCTAAACCGAGATAACTAATATATTCCTAAACCAAACCGGTTCTCTCCTTAATCAATATCTCCTTAATCAATATCTTCAAGTTGAAACAAACAATTTCCGCACTTGAACCCGGTTCAAGAGGTTTGTGACAGCTTGTGTAGTGTTAAGAAGCGATTTTAGTCTTTAATCGGACTATTACCAGTGTGTTGTGTAAGCGTTCACCCTTTAAAACCAGAACCCCGGTCCTCCAAGGGTGATCCCGATCCTAACAAGTGGTATCAGATCAGGAATCTTAACACTCAAACAACCAAAGAAGATAGGAAGCATGACCCACAGCGATAGGCCACTTATGCTAAACATTGAGGCATTTAGCGGCTGGAAGGTTTGGATGTATTTACATTTGATCACGTTGGATGATGAAATGAGCACCATCCTAAAGGAGGGTCCGATAAAGATTGAAAAGGAGAAAGATGAATGGACAGCTGAAGATAGGAGAAGAAACAACCTAGACAACCATTGCATGAGACATATCTTCAAATCTCTAGACATAAACACTTTCGAGAAAGTCATGGAATGTACAACGGTAAAAGAAGTGTGAGAAAATTTGATCCAATTGTTTGAAGTTAGTGACCAAACAAAAGAGAACCAGAAAGAGCAGAAGACTCTAATGGCTGCTGAAAGCAAGGGAAAATGGGCTGATAGCGATTCGGACGACTCATCATCCAACGACAATGATGATAAAGTTGAAACCTACTTCACTGATAAGAAAGAATCTGAGGTATTTGATCTCTCCTTTGATAATTTTACCCGAGATGATCTAATTACTGCACTCAATGACATGGTCATTAAGTATAGAAAATTGTCAGAATCTCTTAATCAAACTATTTCAAAAAGTAAGTCTGATAGTTCAAGTTGTTCATCTCAAATCAAAGAGGTTGATGTTTCAATAAGTGAGATCTCATCTGTGAATGAGAAGCTCAATGAAGAAATTACAAGCCGTAATGATTTAACTTCAAAGGATAAAATGATTTATGTAAAGTCAACTTCAAGCTAGCTGAAACCTGAGAGAAGGACGGTCAGTTTGTATGGCAAAGAAAAACTTGACCGAAAGTTAAGAGATGTTTACCGAAAATCATCTTTTAAAGTTAAATCATCAGCAGATAGATATACTATACATACACACAACGGAAAATCTATCAAAATAATCAAAGTATAGATTCCCAAGGGATTAATAAGCCACGGACCCAAAGAAAAATGGGGACCAGATTTTCTATTGTCTATGAATGTAGGTAAATCAAAACAGAACCTTGGAAGAGTCAACATTGCATCCGGGTCGGCTGTTGACGAACACATCACATGAAGGGAACAAGAATGAAGTGGCTAACATCCTCACAAAGTCACTTCTCGAGTCTAAGTTTTCTTCCCTTAGAAATATTTTAGGATTGTTAGATTACAATAATTCCTAAATTAATTTAAATTTTAAAACCGACCAACAATTACAAGTTTTGAATATTTATTCTAAATAATCAAAAAGGGAGAAATTGTTAGAATTTTCCTCAATTTTTTCAACCGGCCAAATAAATAAAATTTCTTCAAACCGGCCAACAATTACAAGTTTTGAATATTTATTCTAAATAATCAAAAATAGAGAAATTGTTAGAAAAATTAAGTAAGTTAATTTTAAACCGGCCAACGATTACAAGTTTTGAATATTTATTCTAAATAATCAAAAAGGGAGAAATTGTTAGAAAATAATTGTTAGAACTTATGAAAAGTTTAATGAATAGATAAATTAAGTTCAAATAAAAATGTTAAACCGCTAAGTCATATCAAGTATATTAATTGGTTTAAATATAACAAGAAGGTGTTGTAGCGTAGTGGTAACACCCCTGCTTGTGTCATATAGGTGACCAGGGATCAAATCTCACCGACTGCAAATAGCTATTTCAGGGTAAGATCGGCTCGGCAATGTATACAGTAGGTAGCTGTCAGACATGCTTGTCCAAATCCAGAAGCAATCTCCAGAAAACAGTTAGCTGTCAGGCAAGCTTATCCAAGCTCTCTAGCAAATCTCTGAAACAGGCGGCCGGTGCATGCATGTCTGCCAGATGTCCAAATTAGCAAAGCATGCACGCCACCTGAACCTGGTCGGTGCATGCATGTCTGCTATGTGTTCAAAATGATCTGTCCAAGAGGAAAGGCGTGCAAGTCCCTTGATCATTACCGGCTTCAAATGACCAATCAAGAGGAGAGAGAAAATTATGACCGTTGTCATATTTTCTCTATAAATAGAAGCCAATGGTGCCGAAGATACATACGCGTGAGATCACTACGAAGAGGCATATACAAGAGAGAAGCAACAGAAACATAAGATCTTACGCATAGTGATTGAAATTCTGAAAGTGTTTGTGTATTGTGTGTATTTTACCAAGTGTAAAAAGTATTGTATTACATCATTGTGAGTGGTGTAACCGACGAGCTTTTACTCGTTCAGATTGTGTGTTGTGGTGTGTAATATTCCGTAGTGAATATCTTTCTCACTGTTTGAGAAGAAGGGGTGACGTAGGAGATTAAACTCCGAACATCCATAAAATCCTGTCTCGTGTTCTTTACTTTCATGTTCTAGCTTACTCACTCAAACTTAACCGAAACATCTAAACCTAGATAACTAATATATTCCTAAACCAAATCGGTTCTCTCCTTAAATCGATATCTCCTAAATAACCTCCAAACCGAACTGTGTGTGTTGCTTCAAGTTGAAACAAACCATTTCTGCACTTGAACTCGGTTCAAGAGGTTTGTGACAGTTTGTGTAGTGTTAAAAAGCGGTTCTAGTCTTTAACCGGACTATTACCAATAGTGTGTGTTGTTGTGTAAGCGTTCACCCTTAGAAACCGGAACCCCGGTCCTCCAAAGGCGATCCCGATCCTAACATTATGTATCGATGATTTGCACAAGACTAGACATAGCAAATGTAGTGGGAGTTGTTAGTAGATTCATGAGTAACCCGAGTACACAACATTATGAAGTAGAAAGTGAATACTACGATACTTAAAATGAAGTATGAGTCTCGCTTTGTGTTTTTGAAAGTTTAATTTGGGTTTGGAAGAATATGTTTATGTTGACAATGGTTGTGATGTTGATAGTAGAAAGAGCACAACATGATACATTTATACTCTATGAGTTATTACAATTAGTTGGGTTTTAAAATTGCAGAAAATTGTTATTCTTTTTAGTTGCGATGCAGAGTATGTTGCTGTGATAGAGACTGCTAATGAGATGATGTGGTTGCAACACTTTTTGCGAGAATTGGGTCAAGACTACGAGGGAAGTGTGTTGCGATGCGACAATCAAAGTGTCATTCATTTGGCAAAAATCCAGTTTATCATGGCATGACAAAACATATACAGGTTCGTTATCATTTCATCCGATCAACTTTAGAAGATAGAGTGTTAGCTTTTGAGAAGATTCGCGGGAGTGAGAATCCATCTGATATGCTGACGAAAGTTGTGGCAAATGAGAAACTGAAGTTGTGTGCAACTTCAGTTGCTCTTCTTCGTTAAGACACCGGATGGAAAACCGCTATCAATCGATAGATGATGAAATTAGTCTCCAAGTGGGAGATTGTTGAGTTATGGAGCTTACACTTATAATAAACTCTATTAATTAGAATTTATTATATTTGTATTTGAGTTTGGGTTTGAGCTTGACCTGACCAAGAGTTATTTAGGTTTTATTACCTGAATGTTTACTCTATAACTATGTTATTATTAAGGGTTTACATTAATAAGACATAATTTTAGAGAGATAAAGAGTGAGACAAAAACTTTGTATTTATTTTTCTTAATAGTGAAATTTGGTGACGACTGAAGTGGATGTAGCTCATTTGAGTGAACCACTATAAATATGTGTCTTCTTGTGTTCTTTTTTTTCTTGCATTTTTACAAATCGTTTTAAACAGGTCGGATTTGGGGGATCCAAATCCTAACCGTTCTTAACTTGCACATTAGAAATCCCATGAAAAACATAGTATTCTTATCCCCAACTCTAAGACAAATAACCCTACTAGTTGGCGAGCCCCAATTTTCACGTCCTTACACACAAATCACTAACCATGTGAATTCGAGAACTCCTCAATCCTATCAATAATATTAATCTGATTACATAAGGCCTTGATCTTGGCACAAATTATAGCATAGTCTCCCACGAATCAACTTTTAAGGAGTTTTTGAAGGTTTCTTAATTTCAAAAAAAAATAATTGATGGGGAGCTCGTTAACATTTGACTCACCCACCAAAATTACACACGCGATATGAAATCATTCATAATTAACCACTTATTCTCGAACCTGAAAACACAATTTTTCATTATCATCACCTTCGTTCTAACAAGATCGAATGATGGCCTAAACAACTGTATGGAAGAAACCTTCTGAAAGATATTAGTCACCCTTTGAAAGATGGATTAGATAACAAAACATTTGTCGATATGGGAATGACAATGTCCACTCCTCTCATTACCTCTCCTAAAAGTAAACTATTCGCATTCTAAGGTGGATCAATGAGTTCGAGATTCTCAATAGTCTTATAAAACTCACGCATAAGGCTCGTGAGCCTAATGACCCCTTTCTTTTTAGATGAGATCTAACTTCGTTTATATCATCTGCAACGACAATAGGTAAGTCCTAGAGACTAGCTACATTTGAAATCTCATTAAAAAACTCCATTATAAATTGTGGGAGAATCGACCCATATACCACATGTATCACTAATCGAAAGTTGTTCCCCAATTTCTCAATTGAACGCTAACTGAGTATTTATTAAAGTTATCAACAATTTTCTCATATAGGTTCTCATTCCATGACACCAAAATCCCACGTGACGCCCCTATAGAATTAAGGGTCTCACATACATTCGTCAATTACAAAAATCCTTAACAATCCACTAGTTTCTATGTCGAATATTTGTCTCGCTAAAACAATATATACTACACTTAAGAGTTCCAGAACGGACTTACTTCAACATATTTTTTATACTATCATTTATCTCATAAATATTTAATGCAATAATCTTTCCAATCATTATAAATATATATTTTAAATAAAGAATTGCATAAAAAAATATAGTAAATGATACAAAATAATATATCTAAATGATGTTAAATAATATGTCAAATTTATAAAACTTAAATCTAATAGTTTTTTTTTTAATAATCATGCTTTTAAAGTGACTCAATTTATTTGAATTCGATAAGTGATAAAATAGAGTCGAAAAATCTCTATAAAATATTTTATATCGAATAAAATTTATTTATGTCTATAGGTAAGTAAACAATTCTAGAAAATATCGATATCAAATGCTAATTATGTATATCAAGATCTGATTAATTTATCTCTTTTTGTGTAAAAATGAGATGGACAAATCATTGTAATTATAGTTTTTATTAGTTCAGGTTTTCCCCCATTTATTATTATATATTACATGATGAAACAAAACAATTATTGTCAAAATTTTGATCAATTTTCATGACACCATGAGTGGAAGTTGGGTGCATAACAGTGGTAGTATATTCTTTACTCTATCAAAGTTTATCTTTAAACAATGGATTTATATATGAAATATAAAATATTCTGGTAGTAATAGACTTTTATACAATCTTATTTTACTCTAATATGACTTGGAAGAACTTGCTGCTGCTACCATTGATGAACCTCTCACAGAAACTTTAACTACAGCCACTACACTTGTATGCCTCTGTTCTGGGCTCAGTCTATTCCTTTCCATATTTTTACTGCATTCTTCTTCTTCCTCTATTTGAACTCCCACATAATATGCTATCTGCATAACAAACATGATGTTTCACCGTTACAGAAAAAGGCTAAAAGTTTGCACAAATGTTGAATCAGAAAACATTACCTTTCCTGTCGCATTCCGAACAGGCGAGATATGAAGCAAGTTCCAAAACGAACTTCCATCCTTCCTGAATCAGTACATAAGAACAACAAGAATATGCATTTTTATGTCTCTGGATCTAAATCTAAATCCAAACCACCATTCAACAACTTAACATAACCTAACCTGTAGTTTAGGATTCGAACTGTACATGGTCTAGCTGCTTCAATGCTTTCCTTTATCTGCATTGCAACAAAAATCAAACTAAGCACCAGTTTCCTTTCTTTTCACTATCAGCATAATTACACTCACCTGGTTTGTAATAGCAAAATCTGTATATTCCCCACATAAAAATCTACAATTTCTCCCCAAAACTTGATGTCTATCATATCCTATATTCATAATAGGATAGAAATCATCATCTTCTTCATTGATATCAAATTCAAATAATAGCAGCTAGCACCCCACCTACCTGTAAGCTGTAAGAAGGCATCACTTGCATATACAATTGGCATATCTTCTAAATGTGGATTCGTCCTGTAAGTAAACACACCAATTTCCAATTGAAACATATAAACACACAAGAAAGATAGGCTGATGGAGAATAACTCACAATACAAAACTTTGTTTGATTCTACCAAGACTTATATTTAATGATGAAGGAAAGCCTGTCTCTGATGATATGCAGGATTTCCTACTACAAACCAATCTCCCGGTTAACTCACTGTAATGGGTCAACACTGACAGTATGTTGCTCACGGCTGATATGGCTTTCCTCTTCTCCAGTTCCCCTGCTTCATATGGACCATCATCGTCCATCTCCATTTCTGAAACCCAAGATTGATTGGTTTTCATTTTTTTGTCCATAAGTAAATCACAAGTTAGTTAGTTCTGAATTAAGAAAAACCTCTATCATCTGAATCAACAGCAGCGAAGGACCGACTGTCCAATTCTGCAATGGAGCCAGAGTCGCCAACGTCCCTCCGGCAATAACCACGGACAGTTTCAGAAAACCCATATCCATATCCATCTTCACTGAAAGTAACCCCACTACTCCATGACCTTCTCTGCTGCGCCTTTTTTAAAATAGGAACATGAACGGATAGGAAATGAATTACAGTCCCATCTTCTTTGCTGAAAACAGGGCACATATGGAAAAGCATAGAGAAGGGTCTCCCGTCTTTACGGTAATTCAATATACTTATTTGCAGTGTCTTCTCAAACCTAACTGCCTCTCGAATCTCCAATACCGATCTCCGACAAGTCATGGGACCTTGAAACATCCTGCCGTTCCTACCCACAACTTCTTCCTTTCGATAACCACACATCTTTAAGAAGCCGCGAGACGCGAACACGATTGGATGGCCGGAGATTGAAGGATCGGTGATGGTGAAACAGTCAGGCATTTCATCGAGTACCTCTCGTGCCCAGAAAGAGTAGCGTGAATCAAACGATTGATGAATCGTATTCAATTGCGATTCCATGGTAATTGAAGTAACAAGATCCTGCTTTGCACTGATATTATGAAACCCAATCCCATGTGGGTAGACTGTAAACTCTGGTTCGAGATGAAATGCTGATTAGATTAGAAGAAACCATCCATGGGAAGATTGAGCTGAATACAGACAACAGCAAAATGGATTCCAAAGAAGAAATTAATCAAATAATCAATCAAGATTCTTTCTTTTTTTAAATGTTTTAGTTGAAGAAGATCATCGCTACTGTTAATTAAGCTATGAACTGGAGTGAACATAGAAATCTACAGATACCCATCAATCATTTCTTGTGGATTATACACAGAAAAAATTCGTGAAAGCTGCAAATTGCAAGACGGAAGCAATGGCAATCACATTTTTTATTTTATTTATAATATTTTAGAATAAAAATATATTATTCCAATTTTTTTAAAAGATTGTTATATATACACAAACGATAAAAATATATATAAAATAATTTTAAAAAAATAAAATAATAATATGTAATATGTATTCGTTATTTAGTTTTTTAATAAATAACGAATAATATATTAAAATAAAAAATGCTCTCATTCTACATTTTATTTACTTCATAAATAATTTATCTTCTCACATATCTCATTACATATTTTTTTCAATAAATTTAATAAAAAATAATAATAATATATATTTATTGTTTAAATTTTTAATAAATCATGAATAATATATTAAAATAAAAAAATGTTCTCATCTAATTAATATATATATATATATATATATATATATATATATATATATATATATATATTAGTTACATAAACTCGATAAATTAATACTAGATTATTTAATAAACTCTCGATTATTTAATAAACTCTCTAAGATAATATTTGTCGCCGCAGAGATAAAGTGTTAAATTAATAATTCCCTAAAATTATAAGATAATACATTTTTGATAATTTTTTAGACTCCATATAAAATATAAATTAATAATTCTTTATATATAGCATATTACTCTCCATACCCTCCATTTCAACATATCCACTCTCTCTGCCGAAAATTTTTAATTCCATATTTTGCTTTGAACTTTCCCAGCCAACAAATTTGTGCCTCCCCACCTTAAAATAAAAAAATTATATATATTTGACATGTAACTCTTAATGAAAATGAGATTAGATTAGGTGATCAAAACCCTGGCCTCACCTTTAGTTTTAATTTATATATTATATTTTAAAATATAATAAAAACTAATATAATTTATATCTATATAATTTATCTTTAAACTAATTCATAATTATATTATTTTAATTTTAAATATAATTTTATTAAAATAATAATTATTAATATTTTATTTTATACTAACAATATTTTCTAATATACAAATATTTATAATAACACATGAATTTTAATTAATATATAAATAAGATTTATTTATATAAATAAAGTATAATTTTTTTTATATAAAATAATGTAAATCATATAATAATACTATTTATTTTAAAATTATATTTATATAATAATTATACATTATTTTTTTTATTTATTTCAATATAATTAATAAGGGTAAAATATAAAAATTAAAATAATAACAGTGTTTTATATTTTTTAATTTTAAACTAATTCAAAAATTTATAAAAAAAATATAAATTAATATTAATTTTAAACTAATTCAAAATTTTATAAAAAAAAATATAAATTAATATTAATAAACAAGTTAAAATAGTTATATTGGTTTGATTCAGTATTTAAATAAAGAATTTGATATATTATTTTTATATGTATTAATATTCTATAATCGAGTGTTTGTTCACATTATATGTGTTTATCACGTTTTTTTCTTTATTTTTGTTCTTATTTATATTTTTTATTTTTTTTATATTCTCATAAAACTAGGCTGAAAATTAGATTTTTATATTTTTTTTATAATTAGTTTTTTATGAATTTGTTTTTGTGTTGCATTTAATAAAAAATTTATTGGAAATTACAAGTGAGTTGTTACTTTGCCTACAAAGAGGAGATCAAAATATAGTTCAAGCTATGTCCATGATCGCGAGTTTAAAGTTTAGAGAAGATGGATGGCATGATATTTTGGACCAAGTTAACAATTTTTGTCAATTACACTCGATCTCAAATACTTGATATGAATGAACATATGATAATTGATAACAATGGTAGCCAGAGAGGAAAAAAGGGAACTCATCACTAATCTTCATCATTATCGTGTGAAAATATTTTATCAGGTATAACAAATATTATTTCTTATCTATTAATAGTTATTATTTATTATTTAATGATAGGTTCTTGACTTGATTATTCAAGAAATGAATAATCATTTTTCAGAAGTTAATACAGAATTACTTGGCTGCATATCATGACTTCATCCCAAAAATTCATTCTCCCAATTTGATATTCGTAAACTCATTCGTCATGTAAAGTTTACGAATATCAAATTGTGAGAATGAATTTCTAGGATGAAGACATGATATACAGCCAAGTAATCATGTATTAACTTTTGAAAAACGATTATTCATTTCTTGCATAATCAAGTCAACAGCCTAGCATTAAATAATAAATAATAAATAATAACTATTAATAGATAATAAATAATATTTGTTATACCTGATAAAAGATTTCCACACGATAATGATGAAGATTAGTGATGAGTTCTCCTTTTCCTCTCCGCGTACCATTGCTATCAATTATTATATGCTCATTCATATCAAGTATTGAGATCGAGTGTAATTGAAAAAATGTGTTAACTTGGTCCAAAATATCATGTCATCCATCTTCTCTAAATTTTTGTAATTGATTTTTCGAACTCACGATCAAGGACATGACTTGAATTATATTTTGATCTTCTCTTTGTAGGCAAAGTGACAACTCACTTGTAATTTCCAATAAAATTTTCATCAAATGCAACACAAAAACAAATTCATAAAAAACTAACTATATAAAAAAAATATAAAAATCTAATTTAATAGATTTCACCTAATTTTATGATAATATAAAAAAAATAAAAAATATAAATAAGAACAAAAATACAAAAACCTGATAAACACATTTATTAAGTGAATAGATTATAGAATATTAATGCATATAAAAATAATATATCAAATTCTTTATTTAAATACCAAACCAAACCAATGCAACTATTTTAACAACTATTTTAACTTGTTTATTAATATTAATTTATATTTTATTATAAAATTTTAAAATAGTTTAAAATTAAGAAATATAAAACAATATTATTATTTTAATTTTTATATTTTACTTAATTTGTATTATTAATTATATTAAAATAAATAAAAAATAATGTATGATTATTATATAAATATAATTTTAAAATAAATAATATTATTATATGATTTACATTATTTTATATAAAAAAATTTATACTTTATTTATATAAATAAATCTTATTTATATATTAATTAAAATTTATGAATTATTATAAATATTTGTATATTAAAAAATATTATTAATATAAAATAAAATATTAATAATTATTATTTTAATAAAATTATATTTAAAATTAAAATAATATAATTATGAATTAATTCATAGATAAATACTATATTAGTTTTTATTATATTTTAAAATATAATAAATAAATTAAAACTAAATGTGAGGCCAAGGTTGGTTACAAAGCTAACTGGATTAAGAGTTACATGTCAAATATATATATATATATATATATATATATATATATATATATATATATATATATATATATAATTTTGAATTAAGAGTTACATGTCAAACATATATATATAATTTTTTATTCTAAGGTATGTCAAACATATATATATAATTTTTTATTCTAAGGTTGGGGGAGGCCCGGACCCCTAGTAGGTCTGTCACTGCCCCGAAAAAACATTTATGAGTTCGCCACTAGATATAATTCAAAGAAAAAAAAAAAAGACGGCATACTTTAAAGGAATGAAAAGAAGAAAATGTATTATTCTAAGAAGATTTAAGTATTATTTTTTACCATTTTCAAATAATCAATCATTATCAGACATAATCATTTGTTTCAAATCCTAACTTTTTAAAATTAAAATAATAACTAAACTTAATAATTTATTTTTTATTAATAACACCAAACTTATTAAATTATTTTTGTAATATTGTCTAATAAAGTAATTTATTTGAGTCAAATGTGTAAAATAATTTTAAAATATTCTAAATATATAGTTAGAAAATTATTTATTCTAAAATATCACATGGTTCAACAATCTTCATATGTTATTAAAATATTTTAATTTTTTTTATATTTTTTTTATAAAAAGTATATATAATATTAGTACTATAATTAATAATACATTATATAAAATATAACCAACACTAAGGACTGTTTTAGTTCAAAGAAGAGAATTTGAATAAAAATAAGATTGATAAATGTACTAAATGAGAATGAAAGTGAATATTTATTGTTGTTTGATTAAGATATGAGAATTATTAGTATTACGAATGATAATGTTTAGTTTGCTTATAATCTAACAAATAGCTTTGTAACTTTTCCGAAACAAATATAATCTTTGAAAAAAAACTTTAAATTCGATAAGTGGATTCCAAAACAAATAGCTTCATAACTAGATTACCCACTGAGAAGAAAGGCACAACCAACAACATCACAAAACACATACATGGAAGCTGAGGTATTGGTTGAACAGAAGCTTGTTAACAAAGAAAGACAAAAATACACTCTTCTTAAACCCCACATACATATATTGTATATAGATCACAAACAAAATACCTGATGTCTCAGTCACAATTAGCTCGATAGATTTGCTGTGTGCTTCGTCTTTGTTTGATAGAGCTCTCTAAAAACTTCAACACACTAACCATTTCTGCTGGAAGGTGCTCCTTTCTGTACAAGGACATACACATTTAGCGAGCCAGTTCCATTCTATATAGAGCCACCATTTGACACTGATAATGACAGTCTAGTTTTACCTGTAGAATTCAGAAAACAGGTGCTTATGTCATCTAATGTAAGCAAGCAATTTGATCACCTGCATTTCATAAAAGATACAGTTGTGTCAGATATCTCACATTTAATAACACAACTTAGATAGACATGGATTCATAATTTTTTCATCTGGATCTGTATTCAGATCCACATCCAAAATTGTACATTGTATGAAATAAGCATATACCTTCTCAAGTGTCTCTTCTATAGCTTCATCGCTCAATTTTTCACTCCCACCTTTCTTCAAAATATTATCACAAAACGAGGCCAGAAGTTCAGCGCTCAAGCTTCCACCAACAGCCTTGTTGCAGAAGATCTCAAAAGCCTCTTTCAGCGCCTAAATATAGAGTACATAGATTTTAGTGAAGGTTTTATCAAAAGAAACAATCAAGGGAAACTTTAGCTCATACCTTGTGGAAAATATTGCGGTTTATAAAACAGTCTTTTACACACGACTTATGTCATTCAAACAAATACATACTTTATCACATAACAACTTTATTAAAACTAAATAACAAAGTCTCTAGAAGCCTAACATGTTAGTCCAGTGCAAACACTTCGATTCTCAGTTCATCCTTGAGGTTCTTGCTTGAATGAAGTAAGAACCATAAGGATGGACGGACAGCCGAAGTGATGGAACTGAACTATCATCTCACACTTTAAAGACTTTGTTTCTTTTGTAAAAGCAGACTTTAACTAAATAAGAAAGAAGGGATTGGTAAACATTATTCGTTGAGACTTTTTTTGAAAGATCTAACACTAAAGTTGTTAGGATTGAAGATTGATAGATTATAAAGGAAAGCGTTTTCATAGAGAAGTTGTTGTCTAAGGTTATTAACTTATTATTAAGCAAAAAAAAGATTCTACTTGAATGTTTTAAAGTAAATGAATACCAATCCTTTGAGTCCTGTTTCAACAACTCAAGGATCTATATAATTTAAAATTTTAAGAAAGTAAGCATGTCATAAAAACTCTATTTACGATAGATAAACAAAATTTTTATGTCCTGAATCAATACATAATTTGTCCTAAATCAATGCATAAGAACAAGAAGAATATGCATTTTTATGTCTCTAGATCTCAATCCAAAGAACCATTCAACAATCTTACCTAACCTAACCTGTAGTTTAGGATTCGAAGTGTACATGGTCTAGCTGCTTCAATGCTTTCCTTTATCTGCATTGCAACAATAATCAAACTAAAAACCCATTTCGTTTCTTTTTCAGTATATGTATAGTTAGATTCACCTGGTTTGTAAAAGCAAAATCTGTATATTCCCCACATTAAAATCTCAGGTTTCGCCCCAAAACTTGGTGTCTGTCATATCCTATAAAGATAATAAGATAGAATCATCATTTCTTCATTGAAATCGAAATCAAATTCAAATAATACCAGCAAACACCGCCTACCAGTAAGCTGTAAGAAGGCATCACTTGCATATACAATTTCTTCCACTGTTAGTCCAATCTCCCATTTCTCCTGAGCGCCTGCTTCATAGGGGACCATCATCGTCCATCTCCCCATTTCTACAAACCAAGATTAAAACTAAATAAGAAAGTCTCTACAAGCATGCCATGTTAGTCCAGTCCCACCACTTCGATTCTCAGTCCATACTTGAAGTTCATGCTTTAACAAAGCAGGAACTTCAAGTATGGTCTGACAGCCGAAGCGGTGGAACTGAACTATCATCTCACGCTTTAAAGACTTTGTTTCTTTTGTAAAAGCTGACTTTAACTAAATAAGAAAGAAGGGATTGGTAAACATTATTCGTTGAGACGAAAAAGAATGTTAAATTGTTTTTTATTGAAAGATCTAACACTAAAGTTGTTAGGATTGAAGATTGATAGCTTATAAAGGAAAGCGCTTTCATAGAGAAGTTGTTGTCTAAGGTTATTATTAAGCAAAAAAAGATTCTACTTGAATGTTTAAAGTAAATGAATACCAATCCTTTGAGTCTTGTTTCAACAACTCAAGGATCTATATAATTTAAAATTTTAAGAAAGTAAGCATGTCATAAAAACTCTATTTACGATAGATAAACAAAAATTTTATGTCCTGAATCAATACATAATTTGTCCTAAATCAATGCATAAGAACAAGAAGAATATGCATTTTTATGTCTCTGGATCTCAATCCAAAGCACCATTCAACAATCTAACCTAACCTAACTGTAGTTTAGGATTCGAAGTGTACATGGTCTAGCTACTTCAATGTTTTCCTTTATCTGCATTGCAACAATAATCAAACTAAAAACCCATTTCGTTTCTTTTTCAGTATAAGTATAGTTAGATTCACCTGGTCTGTAAAAGCAAAATCTGTATATTCCTCACATTAAAATCTCAGGTTTCGCCCCAAAACTTGGTGTCTGTCATATCCTATAAAGATAATAAGATAGAAATCATCATCTCTTCATTGAAATCAAAATCAAAATCAAATTCAAATAATAGCAGCAAACATCGCCTACCAGTAAGCTGTAAGAAGGCAACACTTGCATTTACAATTTCTTCCACTGTTAGTCCAATCTCCCATTTCTCCTGAGCGCCTGTTTCATAGGGACCATCATCGTCCATCTCCCCATTTCTACAAACCAAGATTAAAACTAAATAAGAAAGTCTCTACAGGCATGCCATGTTAGTCCAGTCCCACCACTTCGATTCTCAGTCCATACTTGAAGTTCATGCTTTAACAAAGCAGGAACTTCATGTATGGTCTGACAACCGAAGCGGTGGAATTGAACTATCATCTCACGCTTTAAAGACTTTGTTTCTTTTGTAAAAGCTGACTTTAACTAAATAAGAAAGAATGGTTTCGTAAACATTATTCATTGAGACGAAATAAAATGTTAAATTGGTTTTTATTGAAAGATCTAACAGCAAAAAGAATTATACTTGAATGATTTAAAGTAAAGTAAATGCTATAAGACCTGAATACCAATCATTTTAGTGTTGTTGTTTCCCCTATAATCATGTCTTACATTATAGATAACAAAGAGAGAAACACAAGAGTTGAAACCTTTAATCATGTCTTACATTGATATACCCACAAATCTCTTTGCCGACCCAACTGGGTTTATTACTACCCAGAATTCATAGATGAGGAAAGAGACCTGAAGGAAGGGGATGCTAGAGATTCTACCGCAACTTGGTCTCGATCTAATCTTCCGCCGTCATCAATAAGTGAAACCCTATCTCCAAACCGCACTTGGTCTCGATCATCATCGCTGAATTCGTCGTCATCGTCTTCTTCTTTCTAATGGAAGTGATTTCATCAGAAGCGTGCGTAGGCTTAGAATTAGAAAAAAACGAGAAGCAGGTGGGCTTATATAGAGAATTTAAAAACAAAACCAAACAGAATCTCAAAAATTTAAGGCATATTATTTTGTTTTTAAAAACATGGTCAACAACATCAATAACAACACAAGTAAAATTTCCATATTTTTTTCTACTTTATTTAATAAAATAACTGTTTTAAATTAAATTTAAAAACAACAAACAAAACAAAATCTCATAAATTTTAAGACATATTATTTTATTTTTAAGTCAATATCAATAACAATAACCTTAAATAAGTTAGTTTGATTGTGAGATTTATACACATGTTGATTGAATTCATATAAGATATTAATAGTTTTAATTAATTAAATTAATTGAATATCAATTCAACAAAACCCTTTATCATCTAAATCTATAGTAGCGAATGACCCGGTCTCCCCGACAAAGTTTCAAAAAATCCATATCTATAGTTGTTCTTAAATTTATTATATTTCTTAATCATATATCAATTATTTAAATTATTCTAATATCATTTAATTGACTTAATATATTATCCAAATACTAAAATATTTTTTATTATAAATTATTTAGTTTATTCACTAAATATATATATATATATATATATACTTAATTTATTTATTTATAGTAATATGGAAATCTAATTTTACACTCTAAATAAATAAACTCTAGAGAAGTTGAAATGGTAAAAAAAATTCCACTCAAATAGTTTTTTTTTTAATATTGGAGGGTGTTTTGTTTTTCTTTTCGTCACTTAAATTTGAGTTGATGTTACATTTAATTCGGTTTAACATTATGTTAACTGGGTTAAGCTTTTTCGTCTCGGTCGGGTCACGGGTGTAGGGGAGAGTTCGATTTTCTCGATCGGAAATCGAATCCAAGTTGAGCCCTTTGTCGGACGTCAAGAATATCAAACTTCAGGTTTGATGTTTTTGATTGAGGTCATCGTCATTTAATCCAAAGGCATGGAGAATTTCGTCTGGTCCCTAGGATCATTTATATTAACATCATCCCGATATAACATCGTCTAATCCCTAGGCATTTGAATGATGTTCCATCTAAGTCAAACAATTTTGAAAAACTAAATGTTTTCAATTTTTAAGGTTTATTAAGTTTTTTAGATTTGTTACAACAGAAAACTTATAAATAATCTTATAATCGTTTTAAATCAAGAAATTGAACGATCAAGAAATATAAAAAATTGGTCGAACTGAAATATAAAAATTTTAATTTATAAATTGAATTACAATATGATTGGAAGCTTACTGTAAGTTAGAGAACACTCCTAAACTCTTTTAGAAACTTCGTGAATGTCTATATCTGAGCTTTAGAAGCCTTATACAAAGTTTCAAAATTTTCAAGAAAAATTTGAAAATTTTAATGTCGGATTTCTCTTGAAATGGATTGAGGGCTTGAGATTGTGTTCTTTACCTTCAATTTGCCTAGAAGGAGCTATTTATAGCCTCACAAGGTCGGTTGATCGACCAAGTGAACCGAATTTCAGACAAAACATCATTAATGACTTTTGTCTGTTCTTCATCAAGTTGATCAATATAAGAGATGATGAAGCCTATGATCTTAGGTTAAATGATCACCATGTTATGATGATCATTTCAATTTTCGAATCAGCCGTTTTGGTTGAGTATCAGCCGAGTTTCACTTTTGAAAAACCAAAAGTTTTGGTCGATGATGATGGTTGTTCGTTGCGAGGAAGAAGACAAACAAGAGGAGAAACGACGTTGTTTGCTTTCCCGCGTTTGGGCACTGAGGGAGTCTTAAACGGCGTCGTTTCTGGTCAAAGCGCGGACGCCTGGGCATTCTGTCTGCATTGAACGTTCTGATCATGTCTGGGCTAACGACATTGACATGCACATTAGTTGATCCAGTGTTGCGCGGGAGCGCTTCTCTTCTGTTGCATTTGGTCCTCTATTGTTAGTTAGAGGAAGCTTGGACACTTGCCGGGCGCTCATCCTATGACTGCAGGGTCCGCTGCACTCAACTCTCCTTTTGGTTGCATTATATATGCTTCTTTTTTTCAACTTTAACTCGTGTTTGAAATTGATTTTTTAAAATTGCTTTTTATTTTATCCATTGAACTTTGTTTTCAATCTACATACTATTTTTAATAAATATAATATTTATTTTATTTTTTATATTTTGGAGCTTTTTATAAATAATTTTGAGATAAATGGATACAATATTTATCTTAAATTATTTATTTTAATTTCTTTTGACCTCCTTAAAATTAATTTAAAATAAAATGAATATAACATTTATCTCAAATTATTTTATTTATTTTTATATTAATTGAGATTTAATTAGTAAGTAATTATCTCAAATCATTATTTAATCGGTTTAGGCTTTAATTTTAATTATCTTGATTTTATTTATTCAAAATAATCATTTTAAGACATATTATTTTATTTTTAAATATATGATCAACCCTCAACATCAATAACAACTTTTTTTTACACTCAAATTATATTAATTAAAATTAATTTATACAAATAAAATTTTCATATTTATTTCTTGTTTATCTTCTTCTTTATCTAATAAAATAACTGTTTTAAATTATTATTATAATGTTTTTATAATTAGCTAGATTATCTATATATATAATAATGCTTAATTTTTAAAGTGTTCGGATTGCCGGGTCGAGAGCTGTGGTTAATTTGGATATATGTGAGAGTAAATGGATACTTTGATCGGATTATGGGTTGACCCGCCCATAAACTTAAAACGGTTAAAAATTAAATTAAAAATTAAATTAAAAATGTTATAGGTATGGTTTGAACTTGTAACCTAACAAAACAAGTACAACCTTTTAACCAACTAGGCTAATAACAATTTATATCTTAAATTCAATCCAGAATTTGATAAACGCGTGACATTTTAACAATATAAGTTCAACTTTTTAACTAACTAACAATATAAGTTCAACTTTTTAACTAACTAATCTATATATATAATGATGCTTAATTTTTAAAGTGCCCGGATTGCCAGGTTGAGAGCTGTGGTTAATTTGGATATATGTGAGAGTAAATGAATACTTGGGTCGGATTGTGGGTTGACCCGCCCATAAACTTAAAACGGTTAAAAATAAAATTAAAAATGCTATAGGTATAGTTCTAACTTGCAACCTAACAAAACAAGTACAACCTTTTAACCAACTAGGCTAATAACACTTTATATTTTAAATTCAACCCAAAATTTGATAAACGCGTGACATTTTAACAATATAAGTTCAACTTTTTAACTAACTAATCTATATATATATAATGATGCTTAATTTTTAAAGTGTCCGGATTGCCGGGTCGAGAACTGTGGTTAATTTGGATATATGTGAGAGTAAATGGATTCTTTGATCGGATTGTGGGTTGATCCGCCCATAATTTAAAACGGTTAAAAATTAAATTAAAAATGTTATAAGTATGGTTTAAACTTGCAACCTAACAAAACAAATACAACTTTTAACCAACTAGGCTAATAACACTTTATATTTTAAATTCAACCCAAAATTTGATAAACGCGTGACATTTTAACAATATAAGTTCAACTTTTTAACTAACTAATATATATATATATAATGATGCTTAATTTTTAAAGTGTTCGGATTGCCGGGTCGAGAAATGTGGTTAATTTGAATATATGTGAGAGTAAATGGATACTTTGGTTGGATTGTAGGTTAACCCGCCCATAAAATTTTACCGTAATATTTTTTCATGATTTTTATATTATTATTCGTGCAAATGCATGAGATACATACTAGTTATAATAATATGGTAAATAAAAACTTTTTCACATAACACATCTCATCTAAAATTGGTTTAAAGATTATTATGATTTCAATTTTACTAAAAAAAAGTAAAAAAAAAAATAAAATAATAAACTTAAACAAGTTAGTTTGATTGTGAGAGAATAATGTGAGATTTATTTACACAATTGAATTTATATAGGCTATAATAGTTTAAACAATTTAAAATTTTATTTATCAATTCAACCTATCCCTTTATTATCTGAATCTACAGCAGCGAATGACCCGGTCCGAGCCCAACGATCTTTCCGGCGATAACCACCATTTCAGAACATCTATATCTATAACTATTTTTAAATTTATTATCATATAACTATTATTTAAATAATTCCAATATAATTAAATATAATTTAATTCCCTTAATATATATATATATATATATATATTTAAAAATGACTTACGCCATTAATTAAAAAGACCCGATAAAGGTAAAAGAAGTACAAGAGTTAAAATTGAGTCATTAAATCATAGTACAAAAGTGAATAAGAAATGAAACTAACAATCAATCAACTAAAACAAGACGATAGAGGTTGATTTCCTCATCGTCTCTCTTGTTTTTGCAATTGTTCTTTCTTTCTTTCTTGTCACTCTTATGTCTTTTGGGAATATATTTCCGGATAGAGTTCCAACTTCTTCGTCTTTGTTAGCTTCTCTTGTCACTTTTTTTTCTTTTGGGCTTGAGTTTGGAGTTCAGCGTATGAGTTGTTTCCCTTAAGGTGGTTTCTTTAACAACGTTGCGACTTTCTTTGGTTTCGAAGCTCATGTTTTTTGAGATGTTTTGGCTTTCGCTATCATCCACGTCGACGTCGGGCTTTTCGAACCTAATTAGTGGGAAAAGGGCCTCGATTTCAGGCTCAGTGGGATCGTGACCAGTTTGGTTCTCGTTCACGTGTTCGTTGTGGTTTTCATTTTCTTTGAGGATTTCGATATAAGATTTCTTAACCACCTTGAGATTCTCTTGTTCGGGGGTGGCCACGAGTTTCTTTTGTTTTTCTCCGTCCTCTTTTTCCGGCTGCTCGTACATGATCTTAATGACAACCATGTTTTCATTTCGGCATCTTAACTCGAATTTTTCCGATTTTGTACTCGTTGAATCGATCTCAATGCAAACACGAGCAAACGTGACTCGTTCAAACGAGTCAAAATTGGGATCGACCTTAAGCGACTTTCCAACAAATACTAAAAAAAACATTATTTTAAATTATTATTTTGTATTTGAGTTTTCTACGGATAATCAATACTTAATTACTTCAATTTATTCACTAAATATATATATATATATATATATATATATATATATATTTAATTTATTTATTTTCAATAATTTAGTTACTAAAATAAGATTAGTGTAAAAACTTAATCAATAAAACATAAGTTTGGAATAAATGTGGATTGGGTGCTAAAAAAAGATGATTAACTACCAACTAGATTTTACCTTGTATTAAAGATGATATTTATCAAGAAAGAAAATTGCCTTAGTTTGATTTGAATTATTTTAGAGTGAAATTTGGTAGCGGTTGAAGTGAACATAACTTATTTGAGTGAACAACTATAAATATGTGTTATTCGTTTTTACATATCGTTTCAAGTAGTTCAGATTTAAGAAATCTAAATCATAACACTAGTTTTATTACTACATGATTGATTGCAGATATGGAGTTCAAACATTTAATCATTTCTTACATATACCCGCAAATCTTTCATAACTCAGTCGATCCCAAGTGCGAGATTTGCACTTAGAAACTGCAATCAGATATTTCGCCCATCAAAATGAAGGACCATAAAAGAGGAGAAGTCTTGTAAGAATATCAATAATAAATACTAAAATAGACTAGGAAAGAGACCATGGATGCTAAATTATTTAGATAAAAAAGTAATATAAATATATAATAAAAAAAGTTAAATATATATATATATATATATATATATATAAATATTTGATTATTTTAAATTAATAATTAAACTTGAAAATTAATAATATTTGTTAAGTTAAAATAGAAAGTTGGATAAAACAATAGTTGGACAATCACAAAGATCACCATAAATATAATTTTAACTTTCAATAATATCATTACCAATCCACATCAATAACTTAAATTAATTTTAATACCATCTAATTCAAATAAGAAACAACTGAACAATCTAAGATTTTGAAATAATAATAAAAAATTGATATATTATATATTATGGTCTATTCAAATAACCAAATCAATATCATTCAAAATATATTAATTAAAATAAAATTTTCAGATATTTACTTGATTTTTTCTTTGTTCTTTATTTAATTTAAATTTTACAAATAAAATTTTCAGATATATACTTGATTTTGTTCTTGTTCTTTATTTAATTTAAATAATTATTATATTGTTTTTATAATTATAACAATATAGTAAAATACAAACTTTCTAACATAACAAATTTCTTTCCTGCTTGGGTAAAATTGGTTAAAATTAATATGGATTTAAATTTTATCAAAAGCAATCACCTTAAACAACTAGTTTAATTGTGTGAGACAATAATGAGAGGTTTATTTATACATATGTGAAGGCATTTAGATTCAATATACTATATTAGTTTAAAATTATTTAAATAAGTAGTTTTATATATTAAGTTTAATCAGCCGTGTAGATGAATAATTAATATACAATAAGAGAGTGTGATAATATATCAATAAAGGAATAAGAAGATAATATAATTTAAGAAAAATTATTATACTTTTTTTTAATTATTATAACTTGAGTTAGTACATTGTGTCAAGACAGAATAAAAAATTTCAAAACAATCACTCAATCACTCATAAGATTTATTCTCGTCTATCTACATGTGCCACAAGCCACATTGCATGTGCAGACGTGAGTGTTTCCACCACTAGGTTGACATGGCTTACAACCTTGTGTCATCGCCCTAGCTCCGCATGCACCATTCATGTCAAAAAAGCAACCCGAAAAAGAACCAGCAGTTCCGCTCCCACACGGACCATTAAATTTCTTGGTCACCGAACATAGTTTTTGGCTGAAAAATCACTTTTAATTAGATATTAAAAAAAAATATAACATCTATTTTAAAGATTAATTGATTAAATATATTATATACCTATCGCCAAATGAACTGGATAAAAGAACCAAGCAAAACAAAGAAATGAGAAGTTGTAACTTTGCCATGATAATGTTAAGGATAATAATATAAGGTTTTTTTAAGTTTGATGAAATCAATAAGTGATAGGTAAGGATGATTTAACATGTATTTATACACTTTTAACAAAGAAAAAAAAATGTAAAATCAATAATATACAATGTATTTACTAAAAAGTAAGATTTTAAAATCAATTAATGATAACTTTTTAAAATTGTGAAACTACATTTATTAATGAAATTTATTTAGTATGTAAATGAATAAAATTACATGAATATATTATATTAAACTAATAAGAAAAAAAATGAATAAATTTTTATATTGATAATAGTTTGACAAATCTAAATACAACTATCCATCAACAATATTTCAAAACAAAATACTATTCCCTATTTGTTACCCACATAAAAATTGTTAAATTAATTTCAATATTATAATTACATGAACACCAATATTTAATATATTTTTAGTCAAATTTTAAAAAAAAATCTTCATAATTTAGTTGAAATTAACAGATTTTTATTTGTGATTCTAAGAATATACATAAAATACTTAAGTTGT
Organism: Impatiens glandulifera; assembly: GCF_907164915.1. Lineage (NCBI taxonomy): Eukaryota > Viridiplantae > Streptophyta > Magnoliopsida > Ericales > Balsaminaceae > Impatiens > Impatiens glandulifera. The sequence continues at coordinate 10,222,552 of NC_061865.1, read as the reverse complement.
ATTTTACTCAAAAAGATGATTATATGCATTCAACAAATAATTATATATATTATATTTTATCTATAATAATGTCATTACTTTGTTATTTATCATACAAAGTATATATTATATTATATTTTATATAGTGAAATAAATTACTAAAATCTGTGAATGATAAGAATATGTCAAAAATATAATTTATTTTGGATTACAAAAATTTGTAATGATTATTAAACTTAAATTTTTTAATATCTTAACTATCATAATAATTATAATATATATTTTTATATGATATTAACATAATTTTATTTAAGATTGTAAAAATAAATATACATAGTTGAGGTTTCTTTGCACTAATCCTTGATTTTTTAATTGAATAAATAATCCATATTGTTTTAGTTAATATCTATAATTATATTATTTTAAAAAAAAAATTATCACACAGTAAATATATGAGAAACAAGTGAAGAAAATAAAAATACTAAAATATTTCTATATATAGTATTAAAATTAATTGTTGAACTTGTCACGATAAATTAGGTTTAGACACAAACATGAAAAAATATATTAGAAAGAAATGGGAAAAGAGAGTTTGATAATGAGAATGGATGATTACTAATAAGCTTGTTTTGATAAAAAAAAAAATTATTAATTTATTTTTTATAAATTATTTCTATTATATTACTATTATTTTAATCATAAAATATTTATTTTATTAATTAAAATATTTTTATTTTTGTTAGTTTTAAATAATGAAACATTAAGGTATATTTTTATTAGTGAAATTGAAATTGTGGAATTGATTTTAAAATATATATATATTTAAGTATAATTAATTATTATGTTTGGAAAAATTATAAAATTATAATTTGATGATAATTTTTATGTTTGTAAACAGAATAAGATAAAAATAATTTGAATATATATTATATTTAAGATATTATTTTATAGAGAATTAGTTAAATAAATTTAATAAAGAACCAAGCATTCCTAATAGTGGCTTAATAATGTCTCTCTTCACACCATTATTGATTTCATAAACGTTTTAAGTAATAATCTTATTAATCATTATGAAATTTAATCGGAATAACTCTTTCTTAGCTTCAAGACACGTTTTCACTCTTATAATATATAACCTTGCGATAAATTATTTAGTTTCTTCCGTTGACAATGTTGGTACTTGTTCTATGAAGAATAGTTTGGGTGAGAAGTTTACGGAAGTGGTGAGATCTTGCGCAAATTGTGCCACACTTTAGTCTCTAAATGAAAGAAGAAAAGGGGTTACATAAACATGATTCATTGAGACGAAAAAAAATGTTAGATTGAATTTTTTTTAAAGAATTAAAACTAAAGTTATTAGATTGAAAATTGATAACTTATAAAGGAAAGAGCTCTATATAGAGCTTTAAAATTTTAAGAAAGTAAACATATCTTAAAAACTCTATTTACTAACCAAAACATTTATGTCCAGAATCAATACATAATTTGATTTTTTTTTTCCTAATAATATACATTTATGTCCAGAATCAAAAAGTTTTTGGCGCTTGATTTTATTTATTTAATTTATAATTGAGATGTGAATTAAATTTATTTTTTTTTCTTCAAATATAAATAACAATATATATATATTTTACTTTTACACTGATGTAATAAATATAATGTTTGTTATGTATGAATAATTTAATATTTCATATAATGTTAATTATATTAAATGTAATTTTTTGATTTATGAGCGGAAGATTGAGCGTTTATTTCTATAAATTTTTGGTTTCGATAATAAAACACACCAAGATCAAACAACACCTAATTTTTGTTTCTACTTTTTCATTAACAATATATAAATTATGAATGATGTTTCCTGTCAAAAATACTGAAGACTGGTCCGATTCGATATTTAATGATTACTTTAAGATATGATATACCGTACAAAAACATTTCAGTAATGAATTATAAATAAAAATGAAATGTGATTTAAGGGATAAAAATTTAAAAATAGTTTTTAGCGAAGATTTATTCGCTGCGTGTCTTTTCCTCCAACATTCCTTAATAATTTTGGTCTTCACATACATGCGTTGGTGTACTTATATCAAGGGTAAAAGGTCTTCTCATGTAAGGGTTGAGGGTTTCACATGTACGTCAGCTTAGAATTCATTGAAGCGAAGATTTATTCGCTTCATATAAGCCTCTCATAAATTACAATTTTCATTGAACACGGATATATGTTCGCTGTTTTTCATCTATAATTAGATGAATTCATGTGTAAAAAAAGTGAAGAAAAAATTACTGTTAATTTTGGCATTTACATACAAGGGTTAGTGTGTTTCCATGAAAATAATGAAGCGAACATTTATTCGCATTCCGACCCACACACCGTACAGAAAGCATGTTTGAAAAAATCAAAATGTTAATATGTTTACGAAGATTTATTCGCTGCATGTCATTTCCAAGTCTTTTATTAAATTGTTCTGACGCTATAATTGAATTATATGAATTTCTTTAATTAATAATATTTTAAATCTAAATTATATTCGATATTATTTTGTTCATATAGAAATAATAGTATATATAATAAAAATTTATACTTATTTCCTAACATAATTTTATCTATATAGAAGTAATATATTATTTAATATAATGTTAATTACACTATTGTAACAATACTTTATCAATAATGAAATATAATTTATGTGATGTGACAAAAAGACTGCACACTGTTCCGATTTGACATATGATCACGGGCTTATTACTTTTTCTGAATCCATAGATATGAAATGATTTCTTTATAGGGTTTTATACAAAAACACACTACTTTTTCAATGATGAAATATAATTTATTAATGATGTGACAAAACAAAGGACTGCCTACTGTTTCGCCAAGTCATTTGAGCAAATATTTGTTCGCTGCATGTCAATTTTAATAATTTACTATAATATTTAATAAACGGAAATTTAAAATACATTTAATTTTGGTCTTCACATACACGGGTTAGTGTATTTCCATGACAGACAAGCGGGCTTCTCATGGTTGTGTTGGGGGGTGTACACGGGGGACAGGTGAAAAACAAATGAGACGAAGAAATCTTCGCTTATGAACGACTCCCCGTAAATAATGATTTTTGAAAAAATTAAAACATAACCATGAAGTTATTTTAGCTAAGATCTCTTCGCTGTTCGAAATAATTTTTTTAGCAGATACACGGAACTTCAAAATTCATGTTAATTTTGGTAATTTGTGGGATATTAAAATGTTTTCACGCTTCAATTGAATGTTTTCAATAAAATATATTTTAATTCTTATTTATATTCAATATAATTTTCTTCATATAGCAATAATATTATATTGAATATAATTTTATAATTATTTATGAAAATATTTTTATTAATATAGAAATAATTTATTAATTAATATAATGTTAATGACAATATTGAATTATTTGTTTTATTTAATATAAGTGTTATTACTTTTTCGTTAATGAAATTACATTTTCATGATGTGACCAAAGGACTGCAAACTGTTCCGATTTGATATTTGATCACGGGAAAATTACTTTTTTTGAATCAATAGATATAAAGATTTTATTAAGAAAACAGATTTTCTGTTTGCTATAAATGTAGGGATTACATAAACAATCTTCGTCGGCAACATGAAATATTTCGTGAGCGTTGTTGTTGAGAGTGTGTGTTTTTTTCAGATAGTTTGTTGGGATGTATCATTTGGGAGATTTTATGTGATGGAAAACTTCTACAATGAAGATCAACTGGTGGAAAACATCTTCAGTTACCACGAATGCTTGATACCTCAAGTAGAAACTACCGATCAAATGAAGATCATTCGTGTCCACCGCTAGTGGGAAGAGCCAATTGTAAGAGATTCTCTGGGATGGAAAACATCTAAAGAGATATCTCAACAGGTGTATGACCACAGTTATGCGTGAGAGATCCGCTGTGGTCGCTTCAATGGAGATGCATTGAAGCTGGAGATGCAGATGATTATTGTTAAAATGTACAAATGTTTATGAAACGTAGAAATGTTTATGAAACTTGTAATGAAATTTTGTACATCGAATTATAATAATTATTTGTTATTTATATTTTCATGCACATGTCATTAAACATTTATAAAATAACGAATTTATTATAAATAATAAAGTATTATAATATCTACTCTTCTGACTAAGTATACGTTTCCCATAAGTGAAATCATTGCCATAATTGTAATCTGACGTGACATGTAATGTAAAATGTTTTGGCGCTTCTTCAATCATTTAACCCTTGATTGGATTAAATATACAAGCGAATCCATATTCGTTCAATGTTCTCGAACTCAAATATCACTATCAAGCGAATTGATTTTCGTTTCGTAACACTGGTGGGTTTAATATAGAAACTAACAAGCGAATGATTCTTCGTTTTCAGATCCATTAGAGTATTACATGAAAGTGGCACAAATACAAAATTATGTAAATGCGACATCATCTTCGTTTTCATTCACATGGTTAAAAGTAATACACTAACAAACAAACGAAGAAATGTCCGTTCGATTTACTGATTAGATACTGTGTTATGAAGCGAACAACCAATCGATGGATCAATGTAAGGGGTTTACATGAACACATCAGTTGTTTTACATTATACGTTGAATTGATAATGACATCGAACTTGCAATCAAACAATCAAACATAACGAAAATGATCAGATTTATGTAACTCCAGAATACACAAACTACATCATGTAAAATGTAACTTCAGAATATAATCAAAAATAACTTCAGAATATTATTGAATACACAAAAACAATTCATAATCCGTTTACATAAGTACTGCAAAGATTAACCAACAAAATAGCGGTTCAAAAAGACAAATGAAGCTTAGTCTGATTGATCAGAGGATGACTCGTCAATCGGTCTTGTCATCGACACGATCTCATGTTCGATGACGGGTGGAATGTACAGCTGAATGGCTTCGTTCACAGCAGTGATCCATCGATTGGGGAATGAAACTGTAAATGAATTTTCTATTATTGATGCGTACTCTAGGTAAAGATGGTGAGGAGTAAGCATCAAGTCCTCCGGAGGATTGAGTCCATTCGAAGGTAGGGGATTCCGTAGGCCAAATTGTCTATATATGACACTTGTGCAGTACGAGATAGTTCCCTCAAGACCCAACACAATGATGAATGGAGAACCCCTCATCTCGTACATCATTACCCTAAAGAGATACCACGGAACAATGAACTGAATTGGGTGAATATCCGAAATAGTAGTCTGAGGCACGATTCCAGCGACCCTTTGCACTTGCAGATTGGCAAAGGAAGGGTAGGGAATTGAAGGACGGGGAAACCAATGCAACTTGTCTAACAACCAGAGGTAGAGAACCAAAGGTGATCCACGGCGGGAATAGTTATTTTCCTCTGGAACAAATTCGTTAAGACCAAGTAGTGTCTCAGCAAGTACAAGGCTAGCCATGTTTGGGGCGTTTCCCATCAGTGCAGGAATTACCTGCAGGATCCTATCCGAAGGCCGTCGTCCTGCAGCCGGACATAAAAAAATGAGCCAGAACCACAAGCATGATCAGTTTGCTTTGTGTGTGGTTGATGGTCCTCTCAGCTCCCTGGACACGCCAAATGTACTCGTCTATGTTTGTCATATTGAGAAATCCATGTTGGAGGGTAAACAAAAGAGCATCAAACATTGTACATCCATAGAAGCTGTTGCAAATGTCGAAGGCTCTATGAGGATCTTGATTGACAGGCAAAATCATGAGTGCAAGACTACCACACCTAAGGATTGAAGCAAAGTCCTCTATCGTCGGGCATATGTGCATTTCCCCAATAACAAAAGAACGAGAGTCCGTATTCCATCTGCTTTGCATGTGGGCCATCAGTCCGTCGTGAACGTTTATTCGTAAAAGAGGTAGAATCTCATCTACATGATAGACACTAAAAGGGACAGGGTCATCGTTGATCAGACTTAAGTATCGCTCCAGCTGTTGCTGCGATAAAACCAGCATGTCTGGGTCCATCTCTACATCCATCTTATGAGTTTTACACTAAATGACTGAAGGAAAGACACCGGTAGATAGAGATTTGGGAAGGAAAGAGTTAAAACAGAGAGAGAGAGGTGAGAGTGAGAGTGGAGTGTGAGAGTGAGAGTGAGGGTATGAGAGTGATGATGTTGATACAGCAGTAGTTGAAGTAATAAATGAGTTTTCATTCTTGAATTGACATCAATACATAACTCCGGTAGGGGCATTACATGTTGCGAAGATATTTTCGTATTATAATTTTTAGTTCATGTAGTTACGAATATATATTCGTCTAGGAATTTAAAAACATATATTGAAGAAGATATCTTCGTCTCTTATTTTCAAAATATGGATTACACCAAAAAAGAACATAAGAAGATATCTTAATTCGTTTAGGAATTTGAAAATTTATAGTTAAGAGGATATCTTCGTTTAGGAATTTGCAAACATATATTGAAGAAGATATCTTCGTCTCTTATTTTCAAAATATGGATTACACCAAAAAAGAACATAAGAAGATATCTTCGTTTAGGAATTTGAAAATTTATAGTTAAGAGGATATCTTCGTTTAGGAATTTGCAAACATATAGTGAAGAAGATATAGTCGTCTCTTATTTTCAAAATATGGATTGCACCAAAAACAAACATAAGAAGATATCTTCGTTTAGGAATTTGAAAATATATAGTTAAGAATAGGGGCACAAGAAGGCATAAGAATATATCTTCGTTTATGGTTTTAGAAATATTGGCACAAGAAGACATAAGAATATATCTTCGTTTATAAACTTGAAAACATGTAGTTAAGAATATATCTTCGTTTAAGAATTTTAAAACATACACTTACAAAATTAACCTCGTTTATGATTTTAAAAGTATGGGTACAAGAAGACATATCAAACATCAATACATTATAAGTTATAATTACATATCAAACATCCATACATTAAAAATATCTCAATTGACCTGTGTAAATATAAGAATTACTGTACAAGTATAATTCCGTATAACACATACAAATCTCTAATATCTTGATCTAATTGCAGTCTTTAACTTAAACCTATTGACATTGTGCTCCGATATAAGAATTCTGTATAAATATTTTATTCTCAATGTACTCAAAGCTTCTTCGGCCTTCAAAAGAACAAGAGAAAGTATAAGAACATTTCAAATTGTTAAATGTCATAGAATAACATATGGTATAACACTTACATTATTATCGTTGATGTCAATAGCCCAACCCTTCATCACTCCTCTATATGTTTCCATATGTCTCATTAAATATACCCCACAGTCTGTCTTGTTTGTTTGGTCTTGCCAAGGCAGTTTTGGGGCCGTTATCATGTATTTCTTAACCTTTTCCGCAATTCTTTGTATGCCTTGCATTTCCAAGAAAGTCGAAAAACTATCTAGTTGTTTCCTCAAATGTACATACTTGTCCAAAATTTTCATTCGATGCGGACGATCGGAGTTGTCTAGTACATTGATTTGGGAGTCTTTGATATTCACACACACAAGAAAGAAATGTCGGGAAATGACGACAGGTAGGAATATCTGCAAAAAGAACATAAATATTTATTATTTTATGGCATTCTCGTTACTTGGAATTAAGGGATATGTACATACCAGGTCAGCGAAGATGAGGTCTTCTTTTATGACATGGTAGTTTCTCATGTCTTCTTCAAGGGATTAACAAAATAAGGTGCAATCATACTGCAGATTAACCTGCAAAATAAGGGTGGAGACTCAAAGTCATGAACATTGAAGGATACATAGCACAAAACAAGAGAAGCACTTACATGTGAAATTGATGAGAAACAAATTATTCGTGGTTCATGCCTTGGCAACCTACGGAATTTGAAGTGCACAATTATGGACCAAGCGTCCACCACTTCGCTCGCAATTTCTTGACCCATTTTCATTGATTGAAATAGACGACGGGTGATATTACCCGGTGCACCTTCGTACAGAACGTCACTGCAAAATACATTCATTTAGAAGACCATAACTAACTAATTTCATATTTCAAATTTCTAAAAGCATGCGAAGTAACTTACAATGGAGGCAGGTCTTCATCAAACACAAAATCGGCGAATCTCTGTTCCTTGTTGGTTATTTTGTGGTCCAACATATCCGCAACCTCTTGCATGTAAGGGAATCGAAGGTGCACGAGAATTTTCGTGATCTTCCTCTTAGGATAGTCTCTAATGTTGATGCGTCCCCCCCTCATCTTGATCTTCATCTTCAGAAGATTCAACGGCCTTAGAAGCCTCAACCTGTTCCTTGCCTTCACCCTGATCATTTGGTGCAATAGACTGAGCTTGGGGTTCCGCAACATGTTCCTTCCCTTCACCCTGATCATTTGGTTCAACATGGTGAGCTTTGGGTTCCTCAACCTGTTCCTTCCCTTCACCCTGATCATCGTCTTCAACAGTGGGTGTCTGCACTTTGTCTACCTCATCTGGTTCCTTCCCTTCACCATGATGATCAGTTGGTTCAACAATGGGTGAGTCATCTTTGTTGGGCAGAACTGCATCCTCAGGTTCGTCTTGTTGAGCAGGGGGTGACTTGGCTTCAATGTGCTGAAATGCAGCGTCTACATCTTCCTGTTCAACAAGGAGTGATTCATCTTCAATGTCCTGACCTACATCCTCAAGATCTTTCGGTTGAACAGGGAGTGACTGAGCTTCATTGGGCAGAACGGCATCATCGAGATCATTCGGTTCAACCAGTGCTGGTGGATTGTCTGCATTGTCCTCCACTGCAGTCTCACAGGTGTATTCAACCGGGGGACTATTGATTTTCAAGCCCGCACACTATAAAGTGTCCCCAAGTGCCTCACTTGGAGGATCTTCCACACCTACACGAACCTCACCATCGTTCACCACCTTCAAGTGTTTCATGAACCCTTCAGACTCTCTTAGGTTCAGGAAACCGGCCTCAAAAAAAGGCTTCGGATCGATGTTGCGTTTCTCCAACTCCCCTGATAGGTAATTCAGCTGTTGGGCTGTATCTTTAAAAGTTTGCAGGATTTTGGATGTCAACATCTATACATTATGAAAAACAGATTTCATTAATCTTGAAAACAGGATAATAAAGAACAATGGGAGTCAATTTCTTGTTTCCACATACCTCATTATCGTCTTCTTTTACTTCAACCGAGTCAACTGGATTCTCGGGTTGTTTACCTGCTAGGCGCGCCCTTGCCCTGCCCAGCCCAAAATCACCGGCACGAACTTGTAAGTTGGTGAACTCTAACACTGTGACGTCATCCCAACAAGAGATTATTGGAAATTTTCTTTCGTAGGGCAGACGTTCACCTTCCACAAAAACACCATCTAAGTAGCAAATCTGGAGTAAAGGAATGGGAAACATGTTTGAAAATATTTGATATCTATAAATCATATACAAGAGAGGCAACATTACTTACCAATAAAAGGGTTATAGGTCCATCGAAATATAGATTTTTATCTTTACTTGCTTTTTCTTTCCAACTTCTTACACTGTCAAGCAATCGTTGAAGTGTGAAGTGGCACCAGTTCAGTTCCTTTATGTTATCAACATCCATTAAGGATTTGAGAATTTTGAACCTGAAATGAAAAAAATACATGTGTCAGTATTCACAAATACAATTAGATATATAATAGGTTTGAATACATGTTTACCTGGCTCGTGAATTTTGAACTGGACATAAAAAACTTGAGACAACAAAGACAACGAAGTCGATTTTGAAATCGTTGTCTGCACTTGTGTTACTTAATATCTTGGGGATCATAGAAAGTGTTTCAGGAGCTTTTGAGTCTTCCCCGGTCCATCTGGTCTTCCAATCCCTCAAGAAATTAAAAAAATCAGGGTCCTTAGTCTTGTCCCCCCCCAACGGACTCGACTACGTTCATTGCCCCTCTAGGGAGGTTCATCACGAGTTGTACGAGATCTTCATCGATAAGGATCTCCTCACCATTGGCCAATACCAGAGAACTCTTATCCGGGTCAAAACATTGAATTACGTGTCTGGAAAAATGCGTCGGGCACTTGGAGACCCCCATTGTAAGAAGAGAACCAAAGCCGATTTGCTTCACGGCTTCCCTCTGTTCTACGCTCAATTTAGGAATCAGTTGAGCGAGGCCATGAGGTGATGATCTTGTTAGAAATGTCAGTTTACGTTTCTTGATGCTTTTGGTTTTTTGGGGAGATGGTGGTAACTCTTCATCGAATGGTGTAGTACACGGAGAAATATTAGTGGTTTCTGGGGGTGGTTCTGGTAACTCTTCATCGACTGTTGGAGTGGAGGTAGGAATAACATTGGGTTTTTTTTAGGGGGAAAAGGTGGTGGTAAAATGTCATCAAAATGGGTAGTACCTTCAGCAACATCAGTAGCTTCGACAACAACTGTGGAAACTGATTCAGCAGTCGATGACGACTTCATATTCATCTTCGTATTTCTCTTCCTCTTCCTTTCATATGTAACCAAGTTATTAAACCTCGAAGTCATTATTTTTGGTGGGATAGCATAAATCAGTATTCAACTAAATAAATGGAATAAACATGTGTAAAATTAGTATAAAATATATAAACACAATAAGATTAACCTACCTCTCTGGTTTATTGCGGGGATTGACGTTGGATGCAGGAGTGGGGGCAGTTTCGTTTTCGTTTATGCTCCTACAGACTTGCAAGACGACCTCTCGGGAGTCGATGATATCCACTTCCATGTTGTTGTCTTGGTTCTCTGACATCTTCAGAAGAAATCCTTGTAGAATAAAAGAAATATCTAGGGTTTCGACGTTGATTGTTTGGATGATCGCCGGGAGATAGAGAGAGAAGAATATGAACAGTTGCTTATGAAAATGAAAATGTTGGAGAGTGGGATTGTAGCGGGAATTGGAAATTATATCAACAAGTAATTGAAGCGAATAAATATTCGTTCTATATCGTAACTTCTTAAAACAAATTCATAAAATAAATTGAAAATAAAAACTCTTATTCGAAGCGAAGATTTATTCGCGGGATGTAAATGCACGGGTAAGTGAATTTACATGACAGGCAAGTGGTCTTCTCATGGGAGGGGAGGGGGTTTTACATGAACGTCAGGCTAAAAATAATTGAAACGAAGAAATCTTCGCTTTCAATCTTCTCCTCGAAAAAAAAATGTAGAGGAGTGAAGTAATTAAAGCGAATATTTGGTCGTTTCCTGCATGTCATTTTAAATTAATTGAATTGACATTTATTAATAAACGGAAATATAAAATTAATAAAAAAAAATTGAATGAATTAATAGAAGCGAAAATTATATCGCTGCATGTGATCTTCAATAAATTAAATTAATATTTAATAAACGGAAATATAAAATCCATGTAATTTTGGTCTTTACATGCACGGGTAAGTGTATTCACATGGCAGGCAAACGGTCTTCTCATGGGTGGGTTGGGGGGTTTACATGATGTTTTTATTAAAATTAATTGAAGCAAATATATCTTCGCTCCTGAGGGTCTCAAGGCCAAAAAAATTAAATAAAAAAAACAACAAAAATCTGAATGAATTAATTGAAGCGAATATTATATCGCTGCATTCGATTCTCAATAAATTAAATTAATATTTAATAAACGAAAATATAAAATCCATGTCATTTTGGTCTTTACATAGACGGGTAAGTGTATTTTCATGAAAAGCAAGCGGTCTTCTCATGGTTGGGTATGGGGTGTTTACATGAGGGTCAGGGAAACGGGCGTGGAAATCTTCGCTCCCATCGCATCTGACCCTTCCCTCTGACACGGTGCCTTGAGCGAAGATATCTTATTTGGGTATCATATGATTATTATATTATTTCCTGGCGTTAACAGGCGCTGCCGTTAACGGCGTCTTGTGTGAACCCGGGATGAAACCCGGATTCCGGATTCTCCCTCCCTCCGTCTCCTACCCAGATTGATTTATTATTAAAATAATAATGCTGCAATCTGATTGGTCCGCCACAGGGGAAAACGGCAATCGGTAGCAGAAGATTTGAATTCCTCCCCGACAAAGTTTCAAAAAATCCATATCTATAGTTATTTTTAAATTTATTATATTAATCATTATATTTCTTAATCATATATCAATTATTTAAATTATTCTAATATCATTTAATTCTCTTAATATATTATCCAAATACTAAAATATTTTTTATTATAAATTATTTAGTTTATTCACTAAATATATATATATATATACTTAATTTATTTATTTATAGGAATATGGAAATCTAATTTTACACTCTAAATAAATAAACTCTAGAGAAGTTGAAATGGTAAAAAAAATTCCACTCAAATAGTTTTTTTTTTTAATATTGGAGGGTGTTTTGTTTTTCTTTTCGTCACTTAAATTTGAGTTGATGTTACATTTAATTCGGTTTAACATTATGTTAATTGGGTTAAGCTTTTTCGTCTCGGTCGGGTCACAAGTGTAGGGGAGAGTTCGATTTTCTCGATCGGAAATCGAATCCAAGTTGAGCCCTTTGTCGGACGTCAAGAATATCAAACTGCAGGTTTGATGTTTTTTATTGAGGTCATCGTCATTTAATCCAAAGGCATGGAAAATTTCGTCTGGTCCCTAGGATCATTTATATTAACATCATCCCGATATAACATCGTCTAGTCCCTAGGCATTTGAATGATGTTCCATCTAAATCAAACAATTTTGAAAAACAAAAATATTTTCAATTTTTAAGGTTTATTAAGTTTTTAGATTTGTTACAACAGAAAACTTATAAATAATCTTAGAATCGTTTTAAATCAAGAAATTGAACGATTAAGAAATATATAAAATTGGTCGAACTGAAATATAAAAATTTGAATTTATAAATTGAATTACAATATGATTGGAAGTTTACTATAAGTTAGAAAACACTCCTGAACTCTTTTAGAAACTTCGTAAATGTTCAGATCCGAGCTTTACAAGACTTATACAAAGTTTTAAGAATTTCAAGAAAAATTTGAAAATTTTAATGTCGGATTTCTCTTGAAATGGATTGAGGGCTTGAGATTGTGTTCTTTACTTTCAATTTTCCTAGAGGGAGCTATTTATAGCCTAACAAGGTCGGTTGATCGACCAAGTGAACCGAATTTCAAACAAAACATCATTAATGACTTTTGTCTGTTCTTCATCAAGTTGATCAATATAAGCGATGATGAAGCCTATGATCTTAGGTTAAATGATCACCATGTTATGGTGATCATTTCAATTTTTGAATCAGCCGTTTTGGTTGAGTATCAGCCGAGTTTCACTTTTGAAAAACCAAAAGTTTCGGTCGATGATGATGGTTGTTCGTCGTGAGGAAGAAGACAAACAAGAGGGGAAATGACGTTGTTTGCTTTTCCGCGTTTGGGCACTGAGGGAGTCTTAAACAGCGTGGTTTCTGGTCAAAGCGCGGACGCTTGGGCATTCTGTCTACATTAAACGTTTCGTTCATGTCTGGGCTAACGACATTGACGGATGCTCGTACATGATCTCAATGACAACCATGTTTCCATTCCGGCATCTTAACTCGATTTTTTCCGATTTTATACTCGTTGAATCGATCTCAATGCAAACACGAGCAAACGTGACTCGTTCAAATAAGTCAAAATTGGGAACGACCTTAAGGGGTTTTCCAACCAATACTAAAAAAACATTATTTTAAATTATTATTTTGTATTTGAGTTTTCTACTTATAATCAATACTTAATTACTTCAATTTATTATAAATTATTCAATTTATTCATTAAATATATATATATTTAATTTATTTATTTATTTTCAATAATTTATTTACTAAAATAATATTAGTGTAAAAACTTAATGAATAAAACATAAGTTCGGAATAAATGGGGATTGGGTGCTAAAAAAAAGATGATTAACTACCGACTAGATTCTACATGGTATTAAAGATGATATTTGTCAGGAAAGAAAATTGTCTTAGTTTTGATTTAAATTATTTTATAGTGCAGCGGTTGAAGTGAACATAACTTATATGGTATTATTCGTTTTTATATATCGTTTCAAGTAGTCAGATTTGAGAAATCTAAATCCTAACCCTAGTTTTATTACTACGTGATTGATTGCATGCAGATATGGAGTTCAAACATTTAATCATGTCTTACATATACCAGCAAATCTTTCATAACTGCAATCAGATATTTCGCCCATCAGAATGAAGGACCAAAAAAGAGGAGAAGCCTTGTAAGAATATCAATAATAAATACTAAAAGAGACTAGAAAAGAGACAATGGATGCTAAATTATTTAGATAAAAAAGTAATATAAATATATAATAAAAAAAAAGTTAAAAAACTATATATATATATATATATATATATATATATATATATATATTTGATTATTTTAAATTAATAATTAAACCTGAAAATTAATAATATTTGTTAAGTTAAAATAGAAAGTTGGATAAAACAATAGTTGGACAATCACAAGAGATCACCATAAATATTATTTTAACTTTCAATAATATCATTACCAATCCACATCAATAATTTAAATTAATTTTAATACCATCTAATTCAAATAAGAAACAACTGAACAATCTAAGATTTTGAAATAATAATAAAAAATTGATATATTATATATTATGGTCTATTCAAATAACCAAATCAATATCATTCAAAATATATTAATTAAAATAAAATTTTCAGATATTTACTTGATTTTTTCTTTGTTCTTTATTTAATTTAAATTTTACAAATAAAATTTTCAGATATATACTTGATTTTGTTCTTGTTCTTTATTTAATTTAAATAATTATTATATTGTTTTTATAATTATAACAATATAGTAAAATACAAACTTTCTAACATAACAAATTTCTTTCCTGCTTGGGTAAAATTGGTTAAAATTAATATGGATTTAAATTTTATCAAAAGCAATCACCTTAAACAACTAGTTTAATTGTGTGAGACAATAATGAGAGGTTTATTTATACATATGTGAAGGCATTTAGATTCAATATACTATATTAGTTTAAAATTATTTAAATAAGTAGTTTTATATATTAAGTTTAATCAGCCGTGTAGATGAATAATTAATATACAATAAGAGAGTGTGATAATATATCAATAAAGGAATAAGAAGATAATATAATTTAAGAAAAATTATTATACTTTTTTTTAATTATTATAACTTGAGTTAGTACATTGTGTCAAGACAGAATAAAAAATTTCAAAACAATCACTCAATCACTCATAAGATTTATTCTCGTCTATCTACATGTGCCACAAGCCACATTGCATGTGCAGACGTGAGTGTTTCCACCACTAGGTTGACATGGCTTACAACCCTGTGTCATCGCCCTAGCTCCGCATGCAGCATTCATGTCAGAAAAGCAACCCGAAAAAGAACCAGCAGTTCCGCTCCCACAGGGACCATTAAATTTCTTGGTCACCGAACATAGTTTTTGGCTGAAAAATCACTTTTAATTAGATATTAAAAAAAAATATAACATCTATTTTAAAAATTAATTGATTAAATATATTATATACCTATCGCCAAATGAACTGGATAGAAGAACCAAGCAAAACAAAGAAATGAGAAGTTGTAACTTTGCCATGATAATGTTAAGGATAATAATATAAGGTTTTTTTTAAGTTTGATGAAATCAATAAGTGATAGGTAAGGATGATTTAACATGTATTTATACACTTTTAACAAAGAAAAAAAAAATGTAAAATCAATAATATACAATGTATTTACTAAAAAGTAAGATTTTAAAATCAATTAATGATAACTTTTTTAAATTGTGAAACTAATAAGTATGTAAATGAATAAAATTACATGAATATATTATATTAAATGAATAAAATTACATGAATATATTATATTAAACTAATAAGAAAAAAAAATGAATAAATTTTTATATTGATAATAGTTTGACAAATCTAAATACAACTATCCATCAACAATATTTCAAAACAAAATACTATTCCCTATTTGTTACCCACATAAAAATTGTTAAATTAATTTCAATATTATAATTACATGAACACAAATATTTAATATATTTTTAGTAAAATTAACAAAATTCTTCATAATTTAGTTGAAATTAACATAATTTTATCTGTGATTCTAAGAATATACATAAAATACTTTAAAGTTGAATTTAGTCAAAAATATTATTATATGCATTCAACAAATAATTTATATATATATATATATATATATTATATTTTATCTATAATAATGTCATTACTTTGTTATTTATCATACAAAGTATATATTATATTATATTTTATATAGTGAAATAAATTACTAAAATCTGTGAATGATAAGAATATGTCAAAAATATAATTTATTTTGGATTACAAAAATTTGTAATGATTATTAAACTTAAATTTTTTAATATCTTAACTATCATAATAATTATAATATATATTTTTATATGATTAACATAATTTTATTTAAGATTGTAAAAATAAATATACATAGTTGAGGTTTCTTTGCACTAATCCTTGATTTTTTAATTGAATAAATAATCCATATTGTTTTAGTTAATATCTATAATTATATTATTTTTAAAAAAAAATTTATCACACATTAAATATATGAAAAACACGTGAAGAAAATAAAAATACTAAAACATTTCTATATATAGTATTAAAATTAATTGTTGAACTTGTCACGATAAATTAGGTTTTGACACAAACATGAAAAAATATATTAGAAAGAAATGGGAAAAGAGAGTTTGATAATAAGAATGGATGATTACTAATAAGCTTGTTTTGATAAATTTATTTTTTATAAATTATTTCTATTATATTACTATTATTTTAATCATAAAATATTTATTTTATTAATTAAAATATTTTTATTTTTGTTAGTTTTAAATAATAAAACATTAAGGTATATTTTTATTAGTGAAATTGAAATTATGGAATTGATTGTAAAATATATATATATTTAAGTATAATTAATTATTATGTTTGGAAAAATTATAAAATTATAATTTTTATGTTTGAAAACAGAATAAGATAAAAATAATTTGAATATATATTATATTTAAGATATTATTTTATAAAGAATTAGTTAAATAAATTTAATAAAGAAATGTCAAACTTTATGAATTAGAGATTTTTTTAACGAGTACAAAGATATAGTTTTAAAACTTTTCCAGAATGTAATTAATCGAACTTAATAAAATATCTAAACATAAAACTCGTACATGAATATTTTATTTATTTAAATTTAAAATAATTGAGGAATCTATAATCATATAATCAAGTTTATTTTTAAAATTCAACTAAAAGAGAAAGACTTTCTTTAACAAAAAAAATTCAAATACATTTTAACTTAACTTTTAAATAAATTTTTTAACTTTCCACACAGGTGCGATTAAATATTCATTTAACTTATTTGTTTTTCAAAATAATTTTGAACAAAATCCTTTAAATAACCAACATTAAACAAGCTCTAAACCAGAAAATTTATTTTTGAAGAAAAAATGGAACTTCCATTATCAAAAGTGTTGAGGAAACAAATATATTTTACTAATTATATAACTCCATTAATATTTGAGGTTGAGGTCGAACTGTATTGTTACATATGAGCTCCAAATTATCATAATTTGGCTATGTAATGTTTTTTTAAGAAGGAAAGAATGCTTCATCTTTTTACTTCAACATAGTATTTTTCTTTTTTTAATTAATTTATTAAAATTATAAAAACAAAATAATAATTTTTTATTTTTTCAATAATTTTCACACATTACACATTTTTTAAATTATTCAAATCATATTTGACAATTTTAAATGCATATATTACGAAAAATATTCAATTTAAAATATGAATACGTCCAATTTGATAGATCGTACACAATGTTATATCATTATAATTTTTTTTGAAAAATAAAAAGATTATTTTTATTCAAATTTTCTCAAATATTTCTTAAATTACACAACTTTGACAAATTAAAATGCATAAATTTCAAATATAAAACTTATTTTTTAAATGATACTTATAAAACGTATAAAAATATCATTTCATTTAAAAATATGACAAATTAATTAGAAAAACGAAAATAATATGTTAAAATAATATGACGAAACGTTTTGTCGATTTAAAAAAAACTTCAAATAACTAAAATTTTGATAATTTCGAGCATCATTTGGTGAAAACGATCTTAGTTGGAACTTTAAATAACAATTGAGTCATTTATATAATTATATATATAACATTATTTTCCTTTATTTAAGTGCGAGTAAATTAAAATTAGGCAGACAAATATATTTTATTTTTGAATTATTATTTTATTTTTGTTTTTAAAAAATATTCCATTTATATTAAAAAAGAATAATATTATAAACCCAACGAAAAAATATGAAATGATAAAATAAATTAAATAAAAGAAGTCAAAAAATTGAAATAAGAAAAGAATACAAACATGTTACCCATTATCGAGCTCATAAATCCTTAAAAAGAACGAATAATTTTTCCGACCTACAATACCGACTTTTTTCAGAATGAATGTCAGAAATTGTTATAATAATATTATTGCAAAAGAATTGAACGACTACGATCATTAAAGTTTCGATCATTAAAGTTTCGACGATTTCTCTAAACTATATAGTCCATCAAAAAATAATTAGGATGGTAATCCAAATATGTATTCATGTCATATCAGCCGCTTTAATCCAAACTTTACATCAACTACCTAAAGTCAATTTCAATCATACTCCACAAAAACTCTAGATAATAGCCACCATCGATAATATAAAAATAAGTGAGTCGCCGGTTTCAATTCATTATTACGTACACATACGACAACGACTTAGACTTAGCATAATGCAATTTTTTTCATAATACCATAAATATCTCACGAGACGTCCCTATATAATCAAAAGGCTCTCAAGCCACACACAGTCAATTATATAGATTTCTTACAATCCACTAATCAATCTTTCGAATTTTAGTCTTACTAAAACAATATATGTCACAACCAAGCATTCCTAATAGTGACTTAATATTGTCTCTCTTCACACCATTATTGATTTCATAAACGTTTTAACTTTAAGTAATAATCTTATTAATCATTGATGAAATTTAATCAGAATAACTCTTTCTTTACTTCAAGACACGTTTTCACTCTTATAATATATATAACATTGCGCTAAATTATTTAGTTTCTTTCGTTGACAATGTTGGTACTTGTTCTATGAAGAATAGTTTGGGTGAGAAGTTTACGGAAGTGGTGAGATCTTGCGCAAATTGTGTCACACTTTTAGTCTCTAAATGAAAGAAGAAAAAGGGTTACATGAACATGATTCATTGAGACGGAAAAAAAAATGTTAGATTGAATTTTTTTTTAAAGAACTAAAACTAAAGTTATTAGATTGAAATTTGATAACTTATAAAGGAAAGAGCTTTATATAGAGTGGTTGTTGTCTACACTTATTATTAATAAGAAGAAAACTGATCATTTAAGTGTTCTTTTTACAACTCAAGAATGTATAAGGTTTAAAATTTTAAGAAAGTAAACATATCTTAAAAACTCTATTTACTAAACAAAACATTTATGTCCAGAATCAATACATATTTTGAATTTTTTTTGGGTCCTAAATCAATACATAAAAACAAGAAGAATATACATTTTGATGTCTCTAGATCTCAATCCAAACTACCATTCAACAACCTAACCTAACATGTAGTTTAGGATTCAAATTGTACATAGTCTAGCTTCTTAGCAAAATATGTATATTCCCCACATAAAAATCTACAGGTTCTTCTAAAAACTTGGTGTCTATCATATCTTATATTCATAATAGTATAGAATTAATTGTCTTCTTCTTCCTCTTCTCCAAATTGCCTGCTTCATAGGAACCATCATCGTCCATCTTCATTTCTGCGAGTCAAGATTAAAACTAAATAACAAAGTAATTACAAGCCTAACATGTTAGTCAAGTCCCACCACTTTTAATTATTTTAAATTAATAATTAAACCTGCAAATTAATAATATTAGTTAAGTTAAAATAGAAAGATAGATATAACAATAAGTTGGACAATCCACACTATCAACAAGAGAGATCACCACAAATATTATTTTACCTTTAAATAATATCATTACCAATCCACGTGAATAATTTAAATTAATTTTAATACCATCTAATTCAAATAATAAACAACTGAACCATCTAAGATTTTTGAAAAAAAATAAAATTGATCTATTATATATGATGGTTTATTAATAACCATCCATATCATTCAAAATATATGAATTAAAATTAAATTTTACAAATTAAATTTTCAGATATATACTTGATTTTTCTTGTTCCTTATTTAATTTAAATGATTATTATATTGTTTTTATAATTAACTAGTTTATTATAACAATATAGTAAATACAAACTTTCTAACATAACATACCCCTTATTCATGTTTGGGTAAAATTGGTTAAGATTAATATGGATTTAAATTTTACCAAAAACAATCATCTTAAACAACTATTTTAATTGTGTGAGACAATAATGTGACGTTTATTTATACATATGTGAAGGCATTTAGATTCAATATGCTATATTAGTTTTAAATTAATTAAATAAGTAGTTTACTACATTAATTTAATCAGCAGTGTAAATTAATTATACATTTTAAAAATTATTTATCAAAAATATAGTGTATGTTGGATCTTTGAAACAGTTCAGATCATTTTTATAATAAAAATTTTGATATGTTTTACCGATATCGTTCGAATCCAATTATAGTCTTGTAATAGGAAAAAAAAATTAAAATTTTTTTATTCTATTGATTGATTGGAACTCAGTTCATAAAAAGAAAATGTATATAAGAAATACATTCTAAAAAATACATATTTTATAATATTTATATTTTTTTAATAAATATTATAGATTCTTCAATTTTCAATTCTTCCCTTTAAAAAAAAATTGTAGACACATAAATAAATGAAGGGTAATTAATAAATAACATGGATTCCGTGTAAATACATTAATGATATAAATATTATTTATATATAAATATTTTCATTAATAATATTATTCAAATCTTTGAATTGATTTAATTGATAAAAAATAAGTTTAATCCAAATTTAATATTTACTTGTATACTTTTAAATTTATCGAGTATATAATGTTTGAAAAACATTAAAAAGAAATATATAATGTAGGCAGACCAATCATATAAATTGACAACATTAATTAGATTAGAAAAAAAATACTTTAAAAAAAAATTACAAATATTAAATTTTAAATCAAATTATTAATCAAATTATATAAAATTTAAATAGGGTCTAATATTTTATATTATTATATACTTATTTGAAAAATAAAAATATTAAAAAATATCAAACCAATTCATTTACGTTTTATATATTTTGTATATGTATAATAATTTTAATTATTTAATAATCAAACATAATAAGAATTAAAAAAATAATATAATTAATTATTTAATTATTTAAAAATAATAAATTAATAGAATAGATAACTAGACAAATATAAAAATATATTTAAAATTAATATATATACATATTGTAACGCCAAAAATCGATCATTCTCGAGAAAGGGTTTTCGTTACTCGATGGTCGAGCCCCATAACGCACCTTTCTCTCGAGTTTCGAGTGAGTCGAGGAACCAAAATGGTAAATTCACTAGAGTACATTTAAAAACATTGATTTAGACTAGATTTGACATTTTTATAGTCGTCACCTAATTTATTACTCGATAAATTATGAAAGCAAAATATTTTTGCGTATTTAAATGCGATTTAGAGATTATGTTCTTGGTTTTGTGCATTGTTACACGTGAGAAATGGCTCCCGTGCTATGTCTCGTGTGCCTATCATATTACAGTCTCTACTTTAAACTTTTAGGCATTTAAAATATTATTATTTTACACCTTATTTATTTATCCAATCTTATGGTATTGATATCTACTAAATGTAAATGCAAATAATTAGCCGCTGGTAAAGTTAATATTAACCTAATTGTGACAGTCTTTGCAACTGGTATAAAATTGTCGGTATAATCAATATCTTCCCTCTAGTTATATCATTACGCTACAAATCTAACTTTTAGTTTATCAATTGAACCACGTGTTTTCTTGGTTTATATTTATCTATTCTTTATCTTGATTAGTCTCATATTCATATCTTATTTTTTTAATAATTAGTATCAGAGTCTTGAGTTTTTTTTATTCTGAGACTACAGTCAAACCTCAATAAATTAATAATCTCGATTAATTAATTAATTTTTATAGTCCCAACTCGGGACCATTAAGATAAATTAATAATTCGCTAAATTTATAAGATAATATATTTTTATTAATGCATATAAGTCTCATATAATATATAAATTAATATTCCATATTACATCAAAATTATAGATATTTATTCTAAAATGTACTTTTATAATAAGACTTTAATGTAATTTTCTTTCTTTTGAAGTTGATGTCTTCTTGTACTTAATCTTGAATCCTTCTTAATGTATTATGGAGCTGTGGTGTACTATGTTCATATTGCAAGAGAAAATTACGCAATGTAATTGTTGCTTGAAGGACATTCTTTCGCGAGACCGGCTCCAACTATGTACTGTCATCTTCTGCTTCATCTTCTTTCTCATTTTCCATAACACTGCTAATGATTTGTTCATCATTCAAAAATTCTGCAACGACTTCAATTTCACCAGGATAGTCAATAATCTTTTCAGCATCCATTGCATCACGATAATTCAATTCTTTAATGAGAAGACTTAAATGTTGGACATATTTAGACAACTAGTCTACATCTTCTAAATTGTAGTTGTATTCACGTGCCTTAGCTTACAGTGTTGAAAACAATTTGCAATTGTCTTTGGTTGAACATCTATCGACCACGCTGCAATTGCAAAATTCATTGCATCTAAAATGTTTATCTTCTCTGAATTTGGAGTCCCAGTTTCAAATCCCTCCAAAATATTATGAAAAAATCTCCGACGATAATGAAACTTGAAATTTCTTATGATACCAGCATCACAAGGTTGAATCTTTGATACAGTGTTGGGTGGTAAGAAAAATAATTCAATATTTGTGAGTCCTTTAATAACTTCTGAATCATACTCATTACAACAAATAATAACTATAATTTTTTCTTTGTCTTGTTTTTTACCTTCAAGTTGTTTTGTTGCAAGAGAATGATCAGGTTGTAGCCTATAAAATAATCATGTTTCATTCATGTTGAACACATCTTTCATAAAAAATTGATCAAGTTTCTCTTTTATAGTTTGTAGATTGCTTTCCAAATTTTCCATATTAACTGATCCACTTTCTCCAAAATGACGATATGACTTGATGTCATGCCTTGATTTGAATCTCTCGAGCCAACCTTGAGAAAAACTTATTTATGGGTATCTGTGGGAAACATCTTTTTCAATAACACTTTTGCTTTTTCAATGATTAGTTCGTCAGACATATTTATACGATCTTAATATTGAATGAATCACTCATAAAGAACTACTCATAACTCTGGAAATTTTGCACATTTGTGTCTTTTTGTATCACCTCTTTCCATATTAGTCGATAGATAATATGTTGACTTCTTAATTGTGTTTGATATTGTTGTTTGACTTACTTGTAGATTAAAATTTTCAGCCACCCATTGTTATAGTTGTTTTTGAGTGCAAGATGGATTATCTCTAGAATGCTCACATAATGTCTTCCGCATCTCATCTGTCATGGTTGATATTTTAACACTTTTGAGATGAGACGCCATAATATTACAGTATACAACACAGGTGGATATTGCTATATTTTTTGGCTTCTACTTATTCAATATTATATACAGTATACAGTACTACAACTATGTACATGTACATGAATGTGTTTATTTAATTATTATTTATATTAATGAACTTAGTTTATATTCATGAATGAATTAGGTTTAGTAATATTCATGAATATATTTAATTTATTTAAATTCATACATCTATAATTTATTTAAATTCATGCATCTATGATTTAATTACATTCAAGAATTTATTTAATTTACTAAAATTCATGAATATATCTCGATAAATTAATAAATTATTCATTTATCGATTAATTATTAAATTATTAATTTATCGATTAATTAATATTTCGATTGATTAATAATTTTTCCCGATCCCAAGGGTATTAATTTATCGATGTTTTACTGTATATCTATTTTTGGAGATGTTAAGTATGAAGTACGACATTTCATTATTGGATCACAACACTGAATTTTCTTTATGACAGATAAAGATGTGAGGTTTGCTCAATCATATGGATTTGGACGAAACTCTACTAGAGTTTTATAAGATGCATAGTTCGTGGACAACATAAGAGAAAAAGAGAAAGGGTCATAAGGCATTGTCTCATACACATCTACATCTATCAAACAGTATTCTACAAGATATTATGAAGGAGATGAGTGTTAATGGGTATGGCTGAAGCTAGAACAACTATGTATGACAAAAAGTCTTACTAGTAAGCTACATCTGAAGTAGAGAATATATTTTCATCGCATGTTAGAAGGTACGCCTCTACAAGAGCATATATCAGCATTTAAAGAAATTGTTGTTGATTTGGAAGCCTTGGAAGTCAAGTATGACGATGAAGATTTAGTCTTGATTCTTCTGTGTTCGTTTCCCCCACCATATATCACTTTTAGGATACTATTTTATTTAGTCGTGATGTAGTCACTACTACTGATGTTTATGATGCATTATTCTCTAATGAGAAGAATAAACATCTTGTTAGTCATTTCGATGGTCTGGTAGAAGGTCTTACTGCTCGAGGAAGAACCCAAGAAAATGTTCAAAAAGTAATTAGAGAGATAGATCGAAGTCAAGAAAACCTTGAAAGACTTGCAATTACTGCAAAAAAAAAGACCACATAAAATCTGAGTGTTGGAAGCTACAAAATAAAGGTAAGAGTTAGAGGTTAGTAATTCGACTGAAAAGTAGGTTGAAAATTTTGGTGAATCTAGTATTGCCAAAGCGATGACAGTGAACTCCTCATCGCTTATGTTTGTGACGCGAGATCACAAGATGAATGAATACATGATTCTGGTTGTACGTATCATATGTGTCCCAATCGGGACTAGTTTTCAACATATGATATAGTTTTTAAAGGTGTTGTATTAATGGGAAACAATTTATCATGTAAGGTCGTGGGTATATATGAACAATCAAAATCAAGATGTTTAATGGAGCTACATGGACACTTGGTGATGTAAGACATGTTCCTAATTTGAAGAGAAATATAATTTCTCTTAGTACTCTTAATTTAAAAGGGTACCAGTACACTTCTGAAGATGGAGTGATGAAGATTGGTAAAGGTGTCTTGTTGTGATGAAGGGTGAAAGAAAATCTAATTTGTTATATGTTTTGAAATGCTATACTATTTTAGGTGATGTTGTTGTCGTCACATCTTCCTTATCTGATGATGATGTCACAAAGGTTTGACATATGCTATTTAGTCATATGAGTGAAAATGGCATGTAGAAAAGAGTCAAATTCTCTATAGGCATCCACAATACTGAAGGAACACTTGATTATATCCACAATACTGAAGGAACACTTGATTATATCCACTTTGATCTATGAGGACCGTCTAGGGTGCCTTTTATAGGAGGTTCTTATTATATGATGACGATTATCGATGATTTCTCTAGAAAAAAGTTTGGATTTTCTTCTTGAAGCAAGAGAGTAGTGTGTTCTCTAAGTTTAAGGAGTGAA
Organism: Impatiens glandulifera; assembly: GCF_907164915.1. Taxonomy (NCBI): domain Eukaryota; kingdom Viridiplantae; phylum Streptophyta; class Magnoliopsida; order Ericales; family Balsaminaceae; genus Impatiens; species Impatiens glandulifera. The sequence goes on along the minus strand of NC_061865.1, from coordinate 10,196,854 downwards.
AGACTATGATTGAGAAACAGACAGGGAAACCAATAAAACATTTACGCACTGATAATGGTTTAGAGTTTTGTTCTGAAGAATTTAATGCTCTAGCAGAACTGAAGGACTCGTAAGGCACCACACAGTGCCTAAGAATCCACAACAAAATGATCTAAACAAAAATATATTTTTTAATCTTCTTTTTTTTAATTTCAATTTAATATAATATATTTTTGAATTATTTTCGCATCATTTAGTCAACAATTTTTTTTTATATATATATTTTTTTAGATTCCATTTTTTTAATTATAATGTTAAATTTTAATAAAAATAATAAAAGTAATCAAAATTAAGTAATTAAATAAGAAAATATTAAATGAGATTATCTTTAGGTGAGCATTGGCGGATTAATCCGAACCAAATCCGAATTACAAAATTTAATTTACTATTTTGGTTTGATTTAAATTCGGATTGAATTAAATTTAAATTTAGTTTAATTATGATTAAATTTGAATAATCTAATTAATCCAAAATAATTTGAATTAAAATATATAATATACTTAATTCATTTTTTCATTTTTTTAATTAAATACAAATATAATAAATGAATTAGTTATAAAAAAATATTATTATTAAATAATTTCAAGTTTACATTTAAAAAAAACAATAAAAATAATATATATATATATATATATATATTAGTTTGGATTGTCCAAACCTTTTCAATTAAATCCATATCCAAAATCCGTATTAATTAGTAAAATAGTTTGAATTACGGATTGAACTAATTTAGTTTGGATTTAATTTGGATCGGACAAAATAGATCGATTTTACCCGTTTACTTACCCCTAGTGGAAAGTATACGGAAGTTGTGAGATTACGCGCACATTATGCCACATTTTAGTCTCTAAAAAAGGAACTCCTTTAAGTGATTTGTTTTAATTCAATGTCATGTTGAGAATTCCATTAAGATGTTCTCGTTCACATCATAATCTATTAATTTTATTAACTGTTTTACTTTTGAATTATTGTTGTGTAATTTTTATTTTTTAGTTTTTTTTAGAATTTGTTTTTCTACAAATTCCAAGTATCAGGATAAGGAAATAAAATATATAAAAATATTAGTATTTTTTAGTATAAAAGAGAAAAATAAATTAAGATAATATATATATATATATATATATATATATATAATATTAATATTAAGATTAAGAGATTAAAAGTATTTATAAAATCTAGAAATAAAACATTTATATAAAGATTAAAGAGAAATAAAGAAAAAGAAAAGAAATTTTTACTTTTTAATATATATTTATACTGATAAAGAAATAATTGAAAATAAACAAAGATTATAAATATTTGTAGTCTATTTCCTCACCGTAATAATACCTGAGTTCAGGGCGTTACGTGTGGTATCATAGTCGATCCGATGGTAGAAACAAAGTGTCTCGAGGAATAACTCTTGAATTCCGCATAAAAAAATATCATGTAATCACTTCAATAGTCTTAAAAATAAATATTTTTTAGAAAATTTACAACTTTTTCTATTACCAGATTAGCACAATTATTACATAAATCTGATAGGGCTAATTGATCTTTAAGCCCAACCCACATCTTATTTGAAAAAGACAAGAGTCAAGAATACATTCACCATTCTCTCTCTCCGCCGAATTCGACGGCGATCGCATTCCGTCAGTCTTGAGATCCTACCAGGTTGAAGCCACAAGGTTTGTCATCTCCTATTCTCCTTATCGGATTCAAATCTCATCTATTTCAATTAAGATCCAAGATTTTGTCTGTTGATCGTCACTTTCCTAGTGTTTTTGCACCTTTCGAATTTCTATGGATGCCGTTATCTCCATTCTCCACTCCAGTTGCTGAAATTGACTGTATTCTTTTTGTCATTTACTAATTTCTCTCTTGTTTCTCTTATAATTTTGCTCATCTCTATCGATTTTGTACCGTACATTTGGTAGATCTAATATAATCCGTATCATTTCTCTCAATGTAAACATCTTTTGTGTCTTAATTCTGTTTTTTCAGTTCTACTGTAGTTTGTTTATGCTGTCATATTGATTGCTACATCGTAAATTTATTGTTTCTTCATATCTATAATTCTGCATAGCCGAGATGGAGCACATGATTCAAACTAGTGGCTAATTTGCTAGGATAGATATTTTGCAAGTTTTTTTGTTGTGTCTCGGTTGGTTAACTGATCAATTGAGGGGGTAGGGGGCCTAGGGTTAGGGGTACTTATATACATAAGTGGTATATTGTGGTGTCCTGATCTGAAAGGAAGGTACCAACTGGACTAGATCTTGATATTGACTAGGGGAGAATTGAAGAAGCAGAGAAGGAAGAGATAGTTTTTTTTTTTTGTTTTGTTTAAAGGAAGAGATATGATTCAGACTAAGGGGGGAGGAAGAAGAATGAGGGCTAAAGCCATGTATTCAATTGGATGAAACAGAATTTGATTACACCAATATAGCCTACTTTCTAATAGGACTTGGGTGAGTAATATAGCCTCAAGCCCTCAACCCATCCTCTTTGTAACTGCCTTATTTTAGAATCATCTCTTAGTTAAGATCACTGCCCAAAAGATATGTTAACCTATACTCTATTTTTTGTTCGAGAAAAGGATGATCCTTCTAACATTTCTCAAATAAAGCGAAAAACACACTAAACCCTAAACTCATGCAACATTTTTTAACAGCTTTGTTCCATATTCCACTTTGAGTAATTGCGCATTCTTGTCTAGGTTTGAAACTTAAAACTCTTGCATTTTTCTCATTCCAGATTTCATTTTGATTATGTTTACCTTATACTTGTGCACTACCATGTCATCATATACCCCATATAAGGGTAACTAAATACCTAGCTAGCTGATGATTACAATTATTCATGATATAGATTCCCACACCAGGTTGTGAAGACACTTGGCTAATATGCTTCCAGTTTAGCTTGAATGCCATTACTATGTTCTTAGAAATAGCTAAAATAGTCCATGGAACTCCTTTAACATGTTTTCTTGGTCTACTTGAATAGAACTAGATGGATTGGCAAGGACAGAAGTTAGCAGAGCTGCTGATGCAGGTTCTGTTGGTGGGTTTTGCAGTGGTGGCATTTGCAGTTGGTTACTTTCAGGGTTCGTTTAAGACAATGTTGGTGACATATGCTTATGGTGTGGGATTTACCACTTTATTGACTGTTCCTAGCTGGCCTTTCTATAATCGTCATCCTTTAAAATGGTTGGATCCTAGTGAAGCCGAGAAGCATCCGAAACCAGTCATTGGTAATTCTGTTCCTAAGAAGAAAGCTTCAGCCAAGAAGTAAGGTAAGGCAGGTGGCTAACTTAAGTTTTAGAGTTAAAAACAGTCAGTTTTGAGTTTCCCAAATGTAAGGACTTATTGTTTAGCAGAAATTTGGATTCATTTTGATTGGTTTCTGGGAAAATCAAAGCATGGAGGATATTTTTGTGTCGATTTATCAAAACAATTATGATAATCATATATAGTTATTATTTTGTTAGTTTTTAATTTTTATTATCAAAACTATACATATATTTCAATTTATATTTTGTTTTTGTGTTTCAACAAAATTGTGATTTAACTAAATTTGTAGCTTCTTTGTTTTGTTTATTAGATAAATTGTGATTTAACTCTATTTAGTTGTACATGAGTAACATGACCCTATTTGGTTTGCCTAGCGATTTATTTTTTAATTTACTTAAAAATTATGTTTTTCTACAATTTCTAATAATGATAATTTAAATGAAATAATGTTGTGAAATATTTTAATAATGTTTATTTATTCAGTTCCAAACGTTTTTAAAATGGGTCATTTTAGTTTTTTTATTAATTAATTTATTATTTCAATTATTAGATAAATTTTGTTTTTTAACATTTTGTTTTGTTTTATACTACTCTCAAAGTACGTGGAGTAAAAATTAACCCATCACACGGTATTAAAAAGAAATTATCTCTCTTCAGACCTAGCACAAACAAAGAGAAGAATAATTCAAGATTTTTGAAATCTTAAGTTTTAGCCCATCGACAAATTTTGCTTATCTAGTTAAGTGTGTTTGCGGACTACATATTTAACTTTCGAAGATTAGTCGCAATTTGCAAACTACGTGTTTAACTTGCGAAAATTAGTCGCAATTTGCAGACTACGTGTTTAACTTGCGAAGATTAGTCGCAATTAGGAGAAAAAAAAATCCAAATTAGCTAAATATCGTTTCCTCTATTCTTATCCCTTATCAATTGCATTAATTAAATATAAAAATATTTTAAATTATTATTTTATATTTTATTATATATTAATATTTTTTTTAGTCTTTTTAAAGTAAAAATAAAAATACAAATAATAATAATAATTTATCAACTTCTCAACATAAAAAAAAAAAAAAAATTATTTCTATTTTTTTTAAATCACAATGGTCGGTGATTAAAAGTGTAATTTTTTTTTATATCAAGTGAATCTAAATAATACACCTTAATTTGAGAAAAAAATAATATTTTTAAATCTAAACTTCAATATTTTTTCAATAAGTTTGAAATGTATGATTGTGACAAGACAATCAATAGTTTTCAAATGAGTTCCTTTAATTAATGTCTTGATCATATAACAGAGTTGTTAAAATAAAAATCATTAACATAGTGAACTTGTTTTTCATCATAAACAAAAACAAATAGATTTTTATTTTTGGGAAATCGAAGAAAAGAATATTACAGGTACCAGATGTTGATCTGCGTCTGAACTCTGAATCAAGACGCAGAAGCAGATCTAATCGTCAGTTTAGGGCTATTTTCTACCCAATTTCCGATCATTTCCGGCCATGATTCTTTGAATTTCTGCAGTTCTCTTTTCCAAATTCGGTAATGCATCCATTTCTCACTCCCTTTTAGCATGATTTACTATTTTTGGTTATACATTATTGTTTGTTTGAATCAATTTATGTTCTTTTCTGCTTCCCGCAAAAGGAAGAAGAAGAAGAACAGTGTGGCCGATCCGTGTGAATTGAGATTTCAATTATAGGTTGTGCCATTTGTTTCATGATGATTTCGCAGAATTATTACCTTTGGTGGGACGATGAGTTTCCTGCTGCGGTCATCTCAGACGGCCGCAGTAGCATCAGCGGAGTATCGTGCCACTGATGCAACACACACTAGGGGGAATACTCTTGAGGGTCTTATTGGTCCAGATTCGATTTTACTCAATTCAATTGCTGAAGATCAGGTTGCTGAATCAGAAGAGGTCGATAGTCAAGAGGGTATTATGGAGAAACATAACCCTGCTAAGGATTCCGCTCCTATTGTTCAAAATCACATTGATGTTACCGCAGATGAAGGATATATAACTATTCCATACAGTAAGCTCTTGTGATTGTGATTTCTGATCAGATCATTTTGTTGGGTCCTTGTCAATTTCATTTCTTTTAGTAGTAGTTTCATGAAGTGGCTAATATGATCCAAAGTTTTTCTTTCTTTCCAATTTTCTCTCATTCATATGATTAGTGCTTAAAACGTGGCATGTTTTTCTAGAGGAACTCCCTGATGATTGGATGGAGGCACCGGATATACATTCCTTTCACACATTAGATCGGGGTTTTGTTTTTCCTGGTAAATTTTCTTCATGTTCTTTCGGATACAAATTCAAAAGTTTCGGATTTGTTATTTTTTGAACTATATTGTCCCAGGTGAACAAGTCCACATTTTGGCATGCTTGTCGACTTGCAAGCAGGATATGGAAATTATAACACCTTTTAAAGTTGCTGCTGTTATGAGTAAAAATGGTATTGGGCAAGGGACCAAGAAAGAAAATGAAGATGCTGGATCTGAAAGTGAACTTGTTCATGATAGTGAGGAAACGAGTCCATCTGGTCAAGAAGTTGATCAGAGTGGCGACAATGTGTCGAAAGAGCAGATTGATAGACAAAAGAATGTCTCTGATGGTGAAATGCTTCTTAGAAGGGAAGTCCAGAGAAGGCAGACGGAGACTTTGTTGCAAAAGATTGAAAATTCACATTTCTTTGTCCGTATTGTAGATTCTGATGAACCACTTTGGGAAAAGAGAGAAACATCAAAAACTCCGGTATCCGGTGGTACAGAAAATAGAACTGCTCCAAAAAATATAGCATCTATAAATTCAATTATTGAAAGAGGGAGCTTTGATGCTAGTGTTTCTGGTGGATTGGCTAGAAGTTCTCGCAAGTGTTGCTCACTGTCTAATGGAGATATAGTGGTATGCTTTCTGAAATCTTGAATGCGTTGGAAAGTTGTCTTTTATCTGTTTTTCTCACTAGGTCAGCTTAAATAGGTGACTTCTTTAGTTTACATGTATTAGGACCTAATTCTTCCTGGTTTACCATGTTTCAATCTTGGTATATATTTGACTTTTTTGTTATTGTTGTTTGGAAGAATGCTAAATAGTAGATGATATGTTATTGTTTTAAAATCAATCTATTGTAGAAATATCTCATTCACTACCTCATTTGGAAACACTTTTGTTTTTGTATATGAAAACGATTCCACATACAAAATCGTTTGAAAATGAAATTGAGAGACAGAAACAAAAATTGTATCTGGAAACGTTTCTAAATACAGAAACATAAACAAAAGTGTTTCCGTAGGTTAATGTTTGGTGTTGATTTTGTCAAAGATCCTTTTTTTTTCCTGAAAAATTACTAATTGATCTGTCAATCCTTAGTAGAAATATCTCATTGTTTATCATTTTTGGGAAGAATGCAGGTGCTTTTACTGGTTAATATTGGTGTTGAGTTTGTCAAAGATCCTTTTCTGGAAATTTACCAGTTTGAGAAATTTAAGGACAAAGGTTTGAAAAGTGAGGATCATTCAAGTTTCTCATCTGTAAATGAAGACCCTTGTGGAGATCTATTAAAATGGTTGCTTCCTGTGGATAACTCTATTCACCTTCCTGCTCCATCTTTGCCCCCGATTCCAGCCCCAAGTTCCAATTCATCCATACGCAGCATTTCTACTAGATCCAATTTTTCCTCCGCATCAAGCTCTCAGCTATTTTCTTTTAATCATTTTAGAAGTTATTCCATGTCTGCAATGCCCCCAACTGCTGTACAACAACCTCCTGCCAGTCCTAGTACTAGGCCAGATGTTGACCTACAAGATTGGGATCAGTTCCCTTCATTTAAGTTGCCAAAGAGTACAGAACGTGGATTTGCAAATATTCTCTCTTTTCGGGGTGTGACATTAGAACCAGAAAGATTTTCTGTTCGGTGTGGCTTGGAAGGAATTTTCACCCCTGGAAGAAGATGGAGGAGGAAAATTGAAGTTATTCAACCCATAGAGATCCACTCTTTTGCTGCTGATTGCAATACAGATGATCTTCTATGCATACAGATAAAGGTGAGCTTTAACATCTTGGTAAAGTATACCATGCTTTACTTTGAATGTTCTTCTATACTTTACTAGTGTGTTTCATGACCTAGGCATGTTTTGATGAAGGAGTGTCTTAAGTTTTCTGTTTGACAAGACAACTTATCACTTAATCTAAGTGCTTATACGAATTAAGTTCATTTGATACATGTTATTTAAAATCACCTGGATTCAACTCAAATTAAGCTAAAAATAATCTACTTAATTCGTTAAGCAATGAATGACTTAACTCAATAATCTAATCAGAGCGTTCAATAGAAAACCTTACCCTGAAAATTAATCGAATTACGCCATAAGGGTAAACTAGGTTTTTAAGTACTTTCTCGACATTAGTTTCACATTTTATCGAATCAACTTAGATATCAAGTACTTAAAGTTTAGATATTTTCATTTGATTTATTCATTGTATATTTTTTGGACTTAAAATTCAGTACACTTAATAAGTAGAAAAAAGAAGTGAAGTTTTTATAAAGGAAAGCAAGGGAATAGGTATTCTAGCCCTTTCTATGTGTGTGCATTCATATACTAATAGTTTAGTCATATTTTTGACTAATTGAAACTTCTGGTTTGTAAATATTTCAAGTATTTATTATTCAACACTTAATTCTCAGCTTTATCAAATGCAATGGAGTAATTTATATTTTATTTTTTGGCAGAATGTAGCTCCTGCACATTTGGCGGATATTGTGGTATATCTAGATGCCATATCGGTTGTCTATGAAGAGGCACCAAAAGGCGGACCTCCGGTCTCATTACCAATTGCATGTATCGAAGCAGGGGATGGGCATAATCTGCCAAACCTTACCCTCAGGTTTTAATATCTGAATATGTTTGTCTAATCACAAGAGTTTTTTAGAAGTATTTTACTTGTATATTATATTTTACACATGACCATACACATTAGGATTTTGTATTTATAAGAAAAACGAAGCATTTCCCAATTATCTTTCAATCTTAAAACTTGGAACTTGATTGTGCAAAGTTGAATGATCAATCACCACAAATTGTTTCACTGTATCAAGGCAGCAAATGTTTGTCTGCTTGATTTTTGTATATGATGAATCTCACTAGTGTTGTCCTGTTTCCGATTCATCATCCTTCTGACAGGAGAGGTGAAGAACACTCTTTTATTCTCAAACCAGTAACCTCAGTGGGGAAGACAGCCAAGGCTAACATTCAAAAGAATTCTCAGTTATCACTCTTAAAGACAGGATCAATTTCCCGATCTTCAAAGAGGCTTGAAGTAAAAGAAAATGCTTCTGTCTCAGATCAGTTTGCTGTTCTAGTCTCATGTCGGTGCAACTACACTGGTAAGATTGCTTTTATTCTCTTCCCACCCTGGGAAATTATATAAAACATTTATGCACATATGATCACACACTTCTGGCTAAAACCAGCCTTAACTGGCTTGAACTTCATTTGGTTAAGTTAAAACTCTTGTAAAAATTTCCAAATCAAGATTAAAATGTTTAGGAGGTGTTGATTTTAATTTATTATCAATTTTATATCGCTATTAAGGCCTTGTTTGATCTTGGTTATGAAAAATCAGGTTATTATGAATAAATAGATATATTTTAAATGGAGGGTATTGGATTTTCATTGATGATTTGAATGATGTGATTGATGAGTAGATTGTTGTTTGGATGGTGGGTTATATGGAAATATCTCAAATAACCCACATCAAACAAGGCCTTAAACTTATAGTGCAAATAGGGGCAACTGTTCATGCAAAACAAAGTTGTAGACTTTATTTGAATCTCTCTTGCAATTTTAAGTTTTCATTTGTAGCCTCATTGTACAATCATCAATGCAGAGTCAAGGTTATTTTTTAAGCAGTCAACGAATTGGCGACCACGAGTCTCTAGAGATCTTATGATATCGGTTGCATCGGAGATGTCAAGAAAAAATCTAGTTTCTGATGGAATTGTTCCTCAGCTTCCTGTCCAGGTCTCAAACGAAGTAGTCTTAGAATACTTATATACCTTCACTTAATAATAATAGGGCTTGACTGAAATTTTTGTATTCTCAGGTTTTAACTCTTCATGCTTCAAATCTGACATCTGAAGACGTAACAATGACTGTTCATGCTCCAGCTTCTTTTACATCGCCTCCTACAGTTGTTTCCATAAATTCATGTCCATCTACACCCATGAGCCCATTTGTTGGTCATTTTGATCCTTTGGGAAGAGCGAAACAGAACGGAGAGAGTGATCCTCATACGGTGGCGTTAAATGAAAATGACATACCTGGCACCGAATCCAGCTGTACACATTTGTGGTTGCATAGTAGAGTCCCATTGGGGTAAAATGCAATTTTATCTCCCTTCTGTGTCAATATTTTGTTGAATTTGGATGTCCATAACAAACTTTATTATGATTTTGAAGATGTGTTCCTGCTAAATCCATGGCTACAATAAAGTTGGAATTACTTCCTTTAACGGATGGGATCATCACGCTGGATTCTTTGCAGATTCATGTTAAGGAGAGAGGTATTTACCGCTTTTATTATTAATTCTTGTTGAAATTAAGTGCCTATAATTGTAAATGAGCCTTGATGCATTTGGCAAAAAAAAAAGCATTTGGCCAAAAAGTGTAATCCCAAAAGTTGTGTAGCACAGTATTGTTTTTTACAAGTTTGCACTAAATGAAGTTTAATCACACTTTTCATACCAAATGCCAAAATTTCATTTTCACTTTTTACTTTGGCGATTTTCAAATGTGTGATGGAGATTGTGACAAAAGACCACTCACCAAAATGGGAATTTTTCTTTTGTTCCTGTATAAAAGCCAGTGAGGAATTTGTGGTAGGACATAATTATTAACTGGCCACTTCGATAAGAGCAATGGAAAACCAAAGACATGGAGCTTGTTTCATGTAGTTTTGTTTTCCCTAAAATAATCCGTTTTTTTTTGTAAAAAAACATATTGTTTGATGAAAATATGGACTATTTTATTTGGTTAAATGACTAAAATATAAGCTAATTTGGTCGATAATTTGAATGATTTGATCGATATGCTCTAGCCAATGATGTGGATAAGTATTTGGATTAAATATAAATAACCCTTCATCAAACAAGAACTTGGTTTCCGTTTGGTCTGGTTTATCTTTATTTTGGTTGGAAGCTACTAACTGTTTTTCTCTATTGGGACATCCTCGGGTTGCATTGTTCTTGGAGAAGAGGCAACAATTACTCGTATATAAATATTTTGTTTCCTTTAGTTATGATTATGATATGTTGAGATTGAAACTGCAGGATTGACATATGTGCCAGAGCACTCTTTAAAGATAAACGCAACTTCCAGCATCGCTACTGGTATCATGTGAGATCGGTTAGCTGGCTGTTTCTATGTTTCATAACCTCACTTTACAAATGGTCTGTCAAAAAGATTTGATTGCAGCAATTATGAGGGTCGGTCCTGCTGTTCCCTTCTTTGTTGTATAGGCGAAAGAGATTTTATTATGCCTAAATCATTCAAGCCAGAAAGAAAAAGGTTAATTTTCTGGTTAAAGAACCATTCACTCATGTTATGATGTTATTTTTTATATGCCCATTCACACTTGAAAAGAGGCGATTAGCCGATTATTATAGTATATTACTGCAGAATCTATTATGCAGATGAACCCTTTTTGTAAATTTGGATCCTAAGGGAGAGTTTGTTAAAGTTGCTTTTGTTTTAAGGGGATTTCAGTTACTTAGGCTTTAAAGGCTCTTTGGAGTCCCTGATGGCATTATAGAATTGCACATTCTGTTTTGTTTCTTTTTTGTTATTTAATTTTTACTTGGATGCAAATTACACGAAATGAAAGTTGGTCTGTTATTGTTAGTTTTACTAGACTCTAAATTTGTGATTATATCACAGTTGATTGTCAATGATTTTGTGTTTTAGATTTTGAGTGGTTAGACATTTTTTATAAATAGAAAAAGTAAAAAATTACCCATCAATGGTAATTAATCTTGAGGTCTCATATTTGATTCTCATAAAAAACAGCTGAATTGAAGATTATTAAGACTTATAAAAGTGGTTAGACTTTATCTTAACCTACCCTAAGTTGAGGAGTTTTTTTTATTATTTGGCTTTTGAAATTTATTTTTTATAAAATATAAGTCAAACAAAGAATTGTTAATTGATTTACAGGGACCACTCTAGTGGAACAAACACCCTTCTTCAGTCAACTTTCTTATCACTAATTCTTATATGATTTTAAATTTTAAGAGATTAGAATCTTATTTTGTTTCTAAGTCCCACAATATTTTTTTTTTCTTTTACAAATTAAAATAAAAATCAGGAAAATAATTATTATTATATTTTTATTGACTACATACAATAATAGTACTATTCTTGTATGTATTAGGTATGTCATTTCTTACACATTATAATATATGTTGTGTCGAGTATAATAATACTCGTTAAAAATTTACAAAAAAACAAAACACGGGCAAGGCCAACTTATAACCTATTGAATTTGTTAATAGCTCATATCTAAAGATAATTATTAATAATTCTTCAATAACACATGATTTTGTCATTTAATTTCTTATTTTAGTTATTTTCTTGAACATAGCTAGTCAAACATCTAATAATATGCAATTTCAGTTCTAAAAAAATTAAAAACTAAAAAATCAACACAAAAAAATGAAAAATGTTTATTTATCTTATAAGAAAATTTTGTTATTTTTGATATTTAGAAAACAAATTAAGATTCTTAAATATTAAATAAAATTATTTTAAAATAACTAAATTACTACATTCACTATGAAAACAAAAACTACCCATTAACACTTTTTGTTTGAATCAATATGGTGTTAAAATTTATTGATAATTATATCTAACAATATTTTTAGTAAGAAGAATATCTTTAGTGAATTTGGTAAGGATTACTATATTTTTTCTAGATTCGTAAAAAAAAAAAAATGTGGAGTAAAATATAATTATGTGCAAAATAAGTTAAATAGTATAAATAATTGATCAATACCCTCACCCATATTATTTTGACAATGTAATAAGTGGTCAAGTTATTATGTTTTGAAGTTAATATAAATAAAAATAATAATAAATGCACAAAATTTAACACACAAGAAATTAAGAAAAAGATAGTTTAGGGTTTACTAATTAGATTATTATTTTTAAAAATATTAAATGCCAAACAGATTTGCTTAAGTCTCAGTATTGGGATAAACACGATAAGGCACAATTTTGATTAAATAAGCAGTTAATTCGCGTAACAATATTATCGGACATAATGTTTTTGTAATTAACACGTTTGTGGATCGTTTATATGCGAGTAAATCACGACATATATAGTTATTTTTATTTTTTACTTTTTGTCAAGAGCCACTATTATATATTTTTGTTAGTATACTTTTATAACTATGAATTTCTTAATAAGGTTGTAAATATATATATATTAATTGTTTGTCATAAATAGTTCAAAATTTTATTTAATTTACATTATTTCAAATCTTCAAACTTTTTTATATAATCTTAAATCTTAAAAAAAGTTCATTTAAAATACCCAATTGTTTATATAAAAAAAGTTCTTAGAAAATATAATAATTAAATTTTCAACCATTATTTTTCTAAAACAAAGACACTGATATCAACATACATATTATGTCATGCTGTTTGATGATTTTCTGATTTACCAAAAATAGAAATGGTATAGACACACAACTAGGATTATGTCTTGCTTAGACAGGACACACCACTGCAAAAGCAAAAAAACTTGTACCATTTTCTCATAAATTATAACCTATTTGGAGCAGGCATAATTTAATGATTAAATATTACTTTAATATAAATAATATTATGAATTAAACTTTAATATTTTAAATTATTATTTATATATTCAAATATGCAAAATATTAATTTAAAAAAATTATTCAGTTGAATTATTAATCATGCAGTTATACTATTTAAATAATTCATTGTGGGATAATGTATTATAAAACTTTGACCAATGTAGATAGCTCTTATTTATTTTGGAATATCATTTTTTCAGAAAGATGCCTTAATTTATCAAGAAGATATAAAACAGTCAATTCTTTAAAAAATTAGAAAAAATACATATACATATTTATATTTAAGATAATTATGTATTACAACATAGAATTACATTCAGAATGTGATATGATTAAAAAGAATGAACCAAATATTAAGAATTTAAATAAAATTTCATATATATATATATATATATATATATATATATATATATATATATATATATATATATATATATATATATATATATATATAAGAAAATGACCAATAGTCTTACTCCAATTAATCACCACTTGCCAGAAATTTATTAGTTCCCTCTCACTAAGAATTTTACATAATTATAACAAATTCAAAATTTGACTATTGTATTAATAAAAAAAATTAATACATAACAAAAATGATGGTTTAAACAAATACAAATTAATAATATTTTATAAACAAAAAAAATGAAAAATAAAATTTAATAAAGAAATAATATTAACAAAATTTCAATTTAAATATTTCTTTGCAATTCAAAAAAAAAAAAATTATAACGTTGAATCCTTTTATTAAACAATATCACACAACACAAAATCATTATAGACATAAAGGTGATTTTTACAAATCAATATTACTCAATATCTAGAATGTCATAAGAAAATATCATATATTTAAGGCCTTGTTCTTGTTAGAATTTTATTTTAATCTCCATCAAAACACTTTTCAAATCAATCACTTCTTATTTTTTCTATCATTAAAAATAATTTCTAAAAGATTAAAATACTCTTTTAATTTAAAAAAAAGAGAAGAAAAACTGTATAATTAATAAATGTGAGAAGGATGTGAAAGAAAGAGAGTAATATTGAAAAATACAGAATTTATTATTTTAATATTAAATTAGTACCTGTTTGTAATAATTGCTTTTAGGTTATTTTAAAAACCTGAATCCGAACTACATCTAAGTCTTAACTTATTTCAAGCAAACATAATTTAATTATTAATAATAACTTATAAGTATTAATATATATATCACACTATTTACCGTTTGAAATTGCCATTGATATTTCAAATATTCAAAATGTCAATTTAATGAATTGATGGTTCAGTTGAATCATTAAGTGTAGTTTTTTCTTTTTGGTATAATTTATTCATCTTCTTCTAATTATTCTTCTCATTTCAATTTAATAATTGGCTAATAAATTGTTTTTAATTATATGGTCAAACTATTAGTTTATAGGAAAAACAAAAATATATTCAGAAATTTAAATATCTTAATTTAAGTCCTGATAAACCATTTACAATATTATTAACAAGAAATTTGTAATTAAATATCTTAATTGTAACAACATAATTTATTTATAATATTACTAATAGTAAATTTATATTTGTAATTACAGAATTCCATTAATTTTTATCTTATAATTTTGTTGATTTGTTAATTTAAAATTAAATGTGAATCTTATTAAATATATTTAAGTTCTTCTCTAACATTAATAGGATAATTTGTTTGTATTCTTTTATTAATTTTTTATTTTTTAATATCAAACTTTGTTTTTTTACTTAAATAATTTTTATTATTTTTTAAATATATATGGACTATTTAAAAAAAACTCAAAATTAAGTTTCAACAGTGTATTCAACCTTTTTTTATTTTATTATTATTATTATTTAAAAAAAAAAGTATATAAAATTGTGATTGCAGTTTTATTTGGAAACATCCAAATCTTAATCTACAAAAATAAAAGGTTTTATCAATTTATTTGAAAATATCTTTTGCCAAGTATCTAATTGTTTTACTACATTTATTTTTCAACCAAACTACATTTATTAATTTAAAACAAAAATAAAAGTGAAAGGGGACAAATAGAATATCTCATATAAGTTTAGGGATCAAATCTACTTTATCGTTGAATGAGAAAACTTGTTAGTTGGTGGTATAAAGGTCCTACCACTATCCTGCCCTGCCCGCACTTTGCAACTTCCACTGCCCGACAACTCTCTCTCACACATATGTTTCCAAAATTGCCCCTCTCCTTCACACATTATTATTATTGTATAGATTTGTTTCTTTTATAAAAATTTAGAAAGACTTTTATTAAGATAATATTTCTAAAAATGGGTATTTTATAATAATACTTATTACCAATCATATCTATTTTTCTATAAATTATTAAAGTACAAAATAAAATAGATTTTGTTTATGTATGGTTAAACTTTTATAATGTAACACATATAAAAACAAAATAATAATAACTCAATTACTATTTAAAATTTGAACTTGAGTCATTTTATCGAATAAAACTCACAATTTTAACCATTTAAAGTTTTCTCAAACAAACACATATGCCTCACTTTGATATAGTATTTTTTTAATTAATTTATTATATTTTGTAAAAACAAAATAATAATTCTCTTCTTTTTTTTATTTTTTTTCCAATAATTTTAACACATTACATAATTTGTAAGACATCCAAACGATATTCGACAATTTCAAACGCATACATCTCGAAAGAGTACTCAATTTAAAACAAAATATGTTCAAATTATTAGATTATACACAAAATTATGTCATTGTGTTAAAAATAAATACAAAATCTTTTTTTTTTCAATTTTTCTTAAATTATTCTTTAAAATACACGTTTTTTTAGTCACCCAAACTAACTTCGACAAATTAAAATGCGTAAATCTCGAAAAAATAATCAATCTAAAAAATTACGTCCAAAACATTTTTTATTTACAAATGTGATAAACTAATTAAAAAATGATACGTTAAAATAAGAAGACAAATATTTTATCAATTTAAAAAAAAAATCTTAAATGACTAAAATTTGATAACTCCAGCAACATATAATATAGTTCAAAGTTCGAATCTTATTATAATTTCGAGTTTAAAACAATAATGAACAAATCAAAAGTTATACAAATTTTAAATTAGGTTATAATTTTTTTTTTTAGATTTAAGCTTTACTATGTTTCCAAAATTGCCCAAGCTCCTCTCCTCAAATGTGGTACAATAAAAAAGACAATGGGATTTTGTGCTGGCCATATTTTAACAATAATAATGACATTTTTTTTTATTATTTAATAAAAAAAAAGTATAATTAAATTTAAGAAAAATATATAAAAAAATTGTCACTTTATTACCAAAGGAGTCAATAATACCCTTCCATAGATATACATTTGTAGGAGTATAAGTTTGAAACGGGCAGCTTCTTTCAACAAGCAATGAGCAGACATATCTGGGTGGGATTTGAATTTCGATTAGTCTAATTAATTAATGCTCCAAATGTATATAGAAAGAGAAAGATAGATATATAGAGAGAGAAGAGTCATCTTCTTTCTTCAGCTCTCTTCCTTTACCCCCATTTTCATCATCTATCTGATCCTCCAAACAATTTCTGGATTGGGTTTTTGGTTGATTTCAATTGGGTATGATTCTTTGTTTCTAAAATATGAAATTAGTACCAGATGGCGTAAGGTGCGATGAGACAAGGAAGAAGAAGAAGAAGAAGGGTTGGTTGAAGTTTATAATTAATTGCTGTTTCTCATCATCATCATCATCAAGATCTAAAGTGGACAGATCGTTAATTAATAGTTTAAGCAGTATTAATCACTCTGGTAATCAAATCCCCTTTCTTTCTGAATTCCAATCATTATGATCGATCTTTGTTCATATTTGTGTTCAAATTAATTGATAACAGAGAAGAAGAAGAAGAAGAAGTCTGTTAATGGGGAAATTGATAATGAGGAGAGTAATAATTCATCATCAACATCATCATTAAAAGAGGAAGTGAAAGTGAAGGTTTCTTGTGATGTTAGAAAATTCATGTTTATGGATCTGAAAATGGCAACTAGAAACTTCAGGCCGGAGAGTTTACTTGGGGAAGGTGGTTTTGGTTGTGTATTCAAAGGTTGGATTGAAGAGAATGGAACTGCTCCTGTTAAACCTGGAACTGGTTTAACTGTTGCAGTTAAGACCCTTAATCATGATGGACCACAGGGTCATCAAGAATGGTTGGCTGAAGTCAATTTTCTAGGCAATCTTGTTCATCCAAATTTGGTTAAATTGATTGGTTATTGTATTGAAGATGATCAAAGGTTGCTTGTTTATGAGTTTATGCCTCGTGGTAGTTTGGAGAATCATCTTTTTAGGAGTATGTATTTCATTTTACAAATGGGTTTTTTTGAAAAATGTTACTCTGTTCTTCTTAAGTGTCCTGATATAATATGATGGTTGATGCAGGAGCTCTTCCACTTCCATGGTCGATTCGAATGAAAATTGCTCTTGGTGCGGCTAAGGGTCTTGCTTTTCTTCACGAAGATGCTGAAAATCCAGTCATTTATCGCGATTTCAAAACCTCCAACATCCTATTGGACTCGGTATCTATCTATATGTCTATCAAATCAAATAATTCTAAAAACTGGAATGTTTACTTTGTTGATGTTGTTCATCTTAGGATTATAACTCTAAGCTTTCGGATTTTGGTCTCGCGAAAGATGGTCCTCAAGGGGATAAGACCCATGTTTCTACTCGTGTAATGGGTACTTACGGTTATGCTGCCCCTGAATACGTAATGACAGGTAAATATAGAGACCAAATGTCTCAAATTTGATCAATTCCAGGTTTGTCCTGTTTTTGATTCTCTTTTTTGGCAGGGCATCTTACTTTGAAGAGTGATGTATATAGTTTTGGGGTAGTCTTGCTCGAAATGGTGACGGGTAAGAGATCAATGGATAAGAGCCGACCAAACGGGGAACATAACTTGGTGGAGTGGGCTAGGCCACATTTGGTCGACAAGAAGAGGTTCTATAGACTTGTAGATAATCGGCTTCAAGGCCACTTCTCAATAAAAGGCGCACAACGAGCCACACAACTAGCAGCCCGGTGCCTCAGCCGCGACTCGAAAGCTAGGCCACTAATGAGTGAAGTTGTTGAAGCCTTGAAACCTATACAAAACCTTAAAGATATGGCTAGCTCCACTTGTTACTACCAGAAAACACCTCGATCTGATCAGGGTCGAAATGGGCTTCCAACTCGAGCTGGTTCAATGCCCAGAAATGCGTTCCAGCGTTCCCCATATAATCATCAACATTCCCCTAAACCAAACGGTAAAACATAACACTGACTAATGAAAATCGGGTAAACTATCATCAACTTATTTGTAATTTGGGAGACAACCCGAAAGTCTTTTTTCAGAAAATAAATACAAGAAATCAGAAACTGATTCTGTTTGCAAGCTTGCAATTGCGTTTGTTTTTACTTCTTCCTGGTAAGCTGATCCATGGATGTGCTCTCAAAGATCTTATCCGCGTTTCCAACTTCGAACCCATCTCTCCTATGGAATTCTCCAACCTATGCGAAAATTCAAATGATAACACTCAAAATTCAATAACTTTTGATAACCGAACCAAACCAAAACCAAAACCAACCTTGATTGCTGGAATGTTCCTGTACTGCGGAAGGATAAGTCGCTCTGCAAATTCAATGTAAGAACAAGGAACTGTTTCCTCGACACCATCGGAGAATTGGACAGTTATTGAATCTGCAACAGTCGAGCTTTGCAACAAAAGACCATCCGGGCTCACTGAAAAATCGCATCCCAGCATTAACATATAGTCTTTTCCAACCTATTTGGAATCAAAATCACTTACCCTTAAGAATACCACCTTCCGAATTCAATTTGAAACCATTATCCTCGACAAACTTATTAAGATTCGCGATCTCCCGCAATCCAGAGCTCAACCGATGAGTCGAAATAGTGACATGATTAACTGCATAACCATTGACAAGAGTCCATGCAGCATATTCACTTTCCCTAACAGATTCATCCATTCAATCAACAATCAAATATCGCAAAAACAGCTGCAGACAAATGGGTTTTTTCTTAACTCACCGAGCCAACAGTTTGAACTCCGAATGCGAAGGTTTCTCCCACGTTAAAGAACCGATTGCACTCGCCAGAACTCCATGTTTGTTCCCAACAACAGGGTTTTTAGTGTACTTCCCAATTATTTCCTTTCATTAAACATCATTCTAAGTCCAATGTATTGTTCTTGTTTATACTAATAATAATAACATAAGAAGAATAAGTAGATTATAAAACCTGAGCCTGTAAACTCATCTGATCAACAAGAAGTTCAGATATAAATATCCTGGGCAATGGACCATAAACGCCACCGCCACCGCCGCTGTCTCCGGTAGAAGATTCCGGCGGAGAAAACCAGTAAGCTTTCAGCTTCTTTGCCGGAAACCTCAATTCATCTCTTTGGGTATAACCAAAATCCTTAAAGAAATTAGCCATAGAACCAATTCCATACCCATTCACCTAAAAACAACAGAGATTAATCAAACAATCGAATTTGAAATCTCCCAAATGTTTTATACATACCCCAAATGTTCTAAACGCGATATGATCATAACAAATCCGATCATTATCAGTAGACCGAACTAGCTTCAAAACCGCCTTTGCAGTTGGATTTCTGTCTAGATAAACTGATTCCATCCTCGATAACACATCCCTAAAGAACGATTCTCCTTCCTGAGAAAAACCCAATTGAAATTTGAAACGATTCATCGTTAATAACAGGGAAACAGTAAACAGAAGAAGTAAGATAACATTACTTGAATCGATGAAACTCCATCGCCTGATCCAGAACTGGAAAGAACGGAGAAGTTTCGGTTCAATTCGTTTGAGATTGATCTATTGGGTAGCGAAACAGAGTCCATTGATTTGCTGTGGAGAGGGAAAAACGTAGAAGATGAAAAGGGGAGAGAGTGAGGAATCGAAGGAAGACGAGGATGAGAATATCTAATGGGGGAAACGGAGGAAAATTTCAAAGCTTCCATTAATTTCATCAAGAGGACTGAAACAGGGTAGGTAGGGATGATGATCAAGGGAAATTGGATGCTTTTGGCTAATTCTATGAAGATTTTTTAAGGTTTCTAGATCCTTTCATTATCTATTATCATGCATATATATATATATATATATATATATATATATATATATATATATATATTAAATTAGTTTAATTAATTAATTAAAAATATTGAAGTTTAATAAATGATTTTTTGAAATGATAAACTCAAATGACACATCATGATGAGGAAGAGACGTGTGTGCTTAGTTAGTAGCATTTATCACTTATCCATATGATCCAATTTGATTTTAAAAAACATTTAATTTATTAAAATTTTGAATAAACTCTTAAAATTTTACAAACTTATTATTTAATAAAGTTAATAAGTAAGATAAAATTCAATTTTTATCATAAAATTCATACATCACATCATAATTTAATTAATTTATTTATCTTTTAAAATATTAAAATTATCTTTTACTTATTTTTAATATAAATTAATTATTACATCAAAATTTAGAGAGATAAAAAGTAATTTAATAAA
The DNA here is from genome assembly GCF_907164915.1 of Impatiens glandulifera. Taxonomy (NCBI): domain Eukaryota; kingdom Viridiplantae; phylum Streptophyta; class Magnoliopsida; order Ericales; family Balsaminaceae; genus Impatiens; species Impatiens glandulifera. The sequence continues at coordinate 10,176,080 of NC_061865.1, read as the reverse complement.
AAAATAAATAAAAATTAATTTTTTTCTACTTTTAATTAAACACATTTTTTTTTGAAAAAATTCAAACAAAATAAAAAAAAATCTAGAGATAGATTTGTAAAAGTTAATGGACTTAACATTTTATATTATTTGATATAAATAAAGGCAAATTATATTTATAAATGTAAAATAATTTATTAATTATTTTTATTAATTTTACTACATTTGACTTCTCACTTTTAGTTATTTTTTTTATTAATTTAATATAATTTATTTGTTTTAAAATAGTGTGTTCATATGAAAAATTAATAATCGTTTAAACCTGAATGGTGTAGGTATACAAAATCGACAATTTTCAATAATGTTTTACTTGATGGTCAATGCTTCATACATTATCTTCCTCTCGAATCTCGGAAACCATGGATGAGGAATCAAATGATAAACTTGAATCGAATGCATTTGAAAACAGTTTTGTTGATTATTTTATTAAATTTCGTGACTTAACTTTCTCTCGAATCTTGTAAAACAAGGTAAAAAAACAACTCACTTGGGATTTGTCTCGCCTAAGCATAAGATGAAAAATTGAACGTAGAATTTAATAAATAGAATCTTTGTCATTGTTTAGAGTCGACACCTAATTTTTTTCATTAAAAATGAGGAAAAGATTTTTTAGAAATTCTATTTAGGGCTTAGTGTTTTGGTTACATGTGAGGAAATGTCTCAACGTCCACTCAAATAAACGGTCTCTACAACAAAATAATTGACATTTTCAAGAATATGACATTTATACTTTTATTCATAAATATTTTAAATCATAAAATGTATAAGTCTTTCCAAACCTAGATAAGGGGGCAAGCTCATTTCTTCTTAGAAATGCAACTAGGTTGTTCATTAGTTCGATCCAAAACTTGAGATAATGGGTGTAAACCGAAAAAAGATTTATATGTAGTTGTCAATGGAGTTGAAGTTACCAAATTCTGAGGAGTCGGGATCAATTTATGCCGAATTGTCCCACATATAGTTACTCGAACCACATTTTCTAAACGAATGAGAGCCAATCCAAATTGATCTTGTAAAAGATCCGCTACAGAACGAATACGTTTATTTTTCAAATGATTCATATCGTCAAGTGTACCCATTCCAAATTTCATTCCAATCAAATAATCGGCTACTTCTTCTTCCAAGTGCAGGATAACCCTAAGGGGCCCTCCCTTCCCCACCCCCATGGGGATGGTCTACAAGGTTCATAACTACTCTTGTAAAATGAAATGGTTGAATAATTGAAAAATGAGATTATTGAGGAATACACATTGAATGCTGAGATTACGCATTGAATTTATAGTAGTAGATCCATAATCAAAAAAGTGTTTGTGATTGTTCCAGAAGAAATAAAACAAAAGATAGGATAAAGCTAGGACGGTTATTGTATGAGGTCTACCCAATGCTAGATGCAGCATATTGCAAGCTAGGAAAAATGCACCAATATAAAGTAACATACCCATAGAATGAGGGGTAGAATTGGTCAAAACAAATGTAAACAAATATGTCCCAAGAATAGTCAGATCATGTATTTGACCCTAACAGAGTGTAGGTGGCCAAATAGTAATATTATATTAGGACTATATTCTTAATCCATATAGATAGTTTACCTATTATATTAAATTTGTTAAACTATAGGTTTTGATCTATTCACTCTAAAAACACATAAGGTTTATATATAGTGGGTTGAAATACTTAAATCTCACCCACTATAAACATTATGCTCTAGGTCTAAATTTAGATTCAGAACTAGGAGATTCAAGACTAAAGAAAGTTTTGAATGACGAATTCATTAATCGTTTTCATTACATATTCAAATATGTTTATATATCTACAATTTATCTCAATTTATCGACATCGAGTATTAAGATTATAGATTTAAAGACTAAAGATCTAGATTAAATATTTTAACAAATCAATGATTTTAGTCTAGCCTAGCATCCAACCATAGCTTCAGTGCCCATAATTGAGTCCAACTAGCTGGTCTAACGATCTATTTGATTTGACGTTTTTAATTCTTTTACAATTTAGCTACTTTTATTTAAAAAATAACAAATATCATCATATCTGTTGTGTGAATAATTTGTGTTTTGGGCTCCAAAACTTACACGAAAAATATGTGGATGATATTTACATAAAGTTTGGCCATTTTATGTATTAACTTAAATTTTTAGAATTATTTTAGATTTTACTCATTTATGCACTATCGTCATACATGTACATTACCTTTCTAAAAGTGTCTTGTTTTACATTGCAATATGATTAGCATGGATGCATGTCTAGGAATAGATGAGAATCCCCTAAAATCTAGGTTATGGTAATGTAGATATTTTAGACACATGTGATTATGATATAAGTTCTTTCATTATGAAATGTGTAAAATATCAATTTTCTAAAAGGTTAAAGGATTCGTAGTAGAGACCGATAATTTAAATGGGCGTGTGAGACACGACGCCAATACATTTCCCCCATATAACCAATCACGAAACTCTAAATAGAATTTCCGAAATATTTTTCTTTTCTAATTTCTAAGATCCTATATTTGGTTTCTCATCAAGTACTTAGGTGAGATAGTGTGAGGGAGATAAGTTGTTCAATAGGTTGTCCCCTCCATGTGCCATTTAAAAAAAAAAAAAGGATGTTTAAAAAGTATAATAAAGATAAATATTTAATTATATAACTACTTCATTTTAAACATATTTTTCAAATGGGACAGGGGGAGAGACCGTCTATGGGACAGGTGAGTAGTTTTTTCACCTCGTAAACGAGATTCGAGATGATTTATGTTATATTTTTTTTATTAGTTATATATTTATAAATAATAATAATATAAAATTTTAAAATAAATTCTCAAATTTATAGGTGTATGAGAAATCAATAATATATTATGTCTAATTAAATTTGTTAAATCGAGAGTTGTGATTAATTTGTATATATATATATTTGAGAATAAATGAATATTTGAATCGGATCGTGATTGATCCATCCATAAACTTAAAACGGTTAAAAATAAAAAATATTATATATTTCAAACTTGCAAGTAAAATCCTTTAACTAACTAAGTTAATAAAACTTTATATTTTAAATTCTATACAAAATTTAATAAATAAATACATAATTAATTTTCTAATTAATTCATTTTTCATTTTATCACTCATTTTATTTATAATATATATATATATATATATATATAACTTTTATCCTCATAAATCATTTTTCTCTCTTATTGTATTATAATTAACTTTATAGATATATTTTATCTCTTTATAATATATATATATATATATATATATATATATATATATATCACACAAATCATATAAAATATATATTTTATTATCAATAACTTCTATATACATACATATACATATAAATATTTTTTTAAATATATATATTATACATAAACTTTTATACCTCTTAAATAATTTTTTTCTCTTGTTATATTATACTTAACTTTACTTATTATATATATTTATTCTTACTAATCATATAAAATATATTTTTTATTAATAATTTATATTTATATATATAATATTACATATTTATTTATTTATTTATTTATTTATTTATATATATAATAATACTATAATATATATATATAAACAAATTCTTATAAAATTCTTAAATTTATAAAATAAATAATAATAATTAAATTTTCTTTTTTATTTTCATTTTTATTTTTCCATCATATATAGATATATTATATGTAATTTTCTATTTTTTCTAATTAATTTATTTCTCTTTTATATATATATATATATATATATAAATAGTTATATTAAATAATTAATAATTTAAGAGTTGAATATCTATAATTTATATGAGAAATGATATAGTCAAATTTGGAATAGGAAGGGAAGGGAAGGGAAGGGAAGGGAAGGGAAGGGAGGGAAATTTGATGAAATGGCCCTCATAAGAGGTCTAATTCCAAAAAAGGCCCACGGTTGATAAAGTTGGCAAAAAGGGCCTTTTTGTCCTATAAAAAGTCTGAAATACCCATCGCGCGCCTGTTTTACCGCTCAATTACGAGAAATGTATTTCTCGCATTTGGTGCTCAATTACGAGAAATGTATTTCTCGCATTTGGTGCTCAATTACGAGAAATGTATTTCTCGCATTTGGTATTTCTCGCATTTGGTATTTCTCGCCTTTGGTATTTCTCGCCTTTGGTATTTCTCGCATTTGGTATATATATATATTGAGATTCAGACATTTGTAAAATATATGAAAATGGTTAGGGTTTCGAATCGATCTACAATAAACTACGAAAAACAATCTTCAATGGAGGACGCGATCACGGTGCATTCATCTTTAGATATCAGATTAACACGCATACATGACGACGACTCAAGATAAGAACGCCTTATCATCGGAAGCTCCACTTGCCCCGTCACCGTCGAACGCAATGTTCGCTCCGACCTCGACACCAAACTTCCAAAGCCTTGTATGTATTCTCTAGTTAGATCTTGTTTTTCAAATTATTAAATCTTTGAGATTGAGTTTTTCATCAAATATGCAGACTTGGCTAGATAGGTCAACTGGGTTTGAAGGAAATGGTTGGTATTATATGAGATTAGAAATTTGAATCTCTAAAGTTGGATCTTTTCTCTCTGTGATTAATTGGGTTTTTTTCGTTTCTTCTTTAGTTCTAAGGGTTTTCGTCTTATGTATACAGGATAAAATGAATCACCAAAGATGCTATAACAGCAGACAAGGAACGAATCCGAGAGATACACTGCCGGAAAAGGTGGATGTAAGTATCGAGATGTTTCTTAGGTTGCTGGTTGTTGGATTTCTACAAAAGTAAATTTGATTGTCTTACATATACTTCAGATATTCATACTCTTGTGTTTTATCTGTCAATTAATCACAGGCCTACTGAAAATGTTGATCTTGATAATGTAAAACAAGCTTCATTGAATACACAATTGTCATATTCTAATATTGGATTTAGATTTCTCCAAAAGATGGGTTGGAAAGGAAAAAGTCTTGGGAAGGATGAACAAGGTAAATAAACATCAATTCTCCTATTGAAGTATATTGATTATAATATGTTATAGCAATGTTTTATGGGTGAACTAGCTCTCAACATAGACACGAGAATTGAACATTTCTTCATGAACTTCATTGTTTGTGCATCTGTTAAATAATTGGGTAGTAAATTATTTTTTCGGTTTATATTAAGGAATAATTGAGCCAATAAGGTCTGGTATGCGGGATGCAAAATTGGGAGTTGGAAAACAAAAAGAGGATGATTTTTATACTGCTGAAGAAAATATCCAAAGGAAGAAACTTGACGTGGAGTTAGAGTAGACAAAGGAGATTGCTAAGAAACGACAGGTATGCTTTTTGCAGTTTGTATGTGTGCATACCCGGATAATTGGAGCTTGATGCTTGCTTCTTCTTTTTTTACAAAACCAACATTTATTAGCAGAAGACAGCACATATTTCTTTTATATGTGTGTCTTTTGAGGGGAATTGATATCATCAAGTTTGGAAGGTCTTGAGAATTTCGTACAGTTTTTATTACCTGGTTGCTTGCTTCTACTGCCAAGGTCCAAGAATCTGCAAAACAAGCTAAGCCAAAAAGGGAGGCAATTGTTTTTCCTTGTTACTTCTGTTTGGACTCTTGTCATTTTTGTTTCCTAATTAGGCAGTTTCTTATGTTGGCCAGATTTCAAATAGTAGCTCGACAAAGAAGAAGGCAAAGATTGCAATAGCTTCAGTTTTCGGGAATGATAATGACGAAGAACAGTGAAATATGTTTGTTGGGTTGAACCCGAATCTGTTTAAGTTTGTAAACTATTACTGTCTTTATGTCTCTCTTTTGCATCATCTTTAAGCAAACACTATGTCAATTACAGTTTATTTATGGAGTTTTTACAGTCAGATTGTTGAGTGAAAATTACAGTTTATTTGTGGAGTTTTACAGTCAGTTTCTATCCAAATGTTTATTATTTTTTTGCTAAACCCATTATGTTATTAAGACCGCAGGCTGAAAAATACCTGTTTTGAAATACTTTTATGAATATGAAAACCGAAATCAGATGATAATTGACAAATCGTTGTCTGGTTTCATTTTACGAGTACAAATTTATAAGCATTTTTCATCATAAAACATGCACAATCTCTTAAAGTGATAGCTAAAATATCCTTTATAAAAGATACATAATTTTCTTTATTTCATGTCAATCCGACAGACTCATGCTTCAACAACTATAATCTTAATGGAATCATGTCAATAAGAGGCTAACTATGGAGAAATTAAGAGTCTAACTATGGGCCTTGATAAGAACACAAAAACTCCTTGCAACTTTTGATTTGTCCTGTAAGAATTGTTGACATTATATATGTTGGTATTAGATATAAACCTTTTAACCATCTGCTTTATTTATTTCACATTTTCTTGACTAAATGTTTTACATATTTGAATAGCATGTTTGGTATGACCCAAAATTGAAAGCACTCACATACATCAACATTCATAAATATGTTATGCGTATCACAAGAATTGAAAGGGTATATGATTCTAATCTCAGTTGTGAATCAAAAAACAAAATTGAAAAGTTTTTTAAAAGCAAAAGAGTCCCCCGGCTTTATCAGACAATAACATTGGCAGCACTTGCAATTCTGGGCCATAAATCAGCACATTCCTTCCCAATTGGATCAGTAATGGCAGAACCTGGTTTTTTTACCATCAAACAAATAATGGTGAGTGAATGAATGAGGCCTAAAAGTGATATAGTAATTTAACACATTTTGAGACATTTTTTACCTTTCATTTCTCCATTAAGATTCACTATCACACCAGCATTATCTACATAGTAACAACATATTTATCAACCAAGATATTTACATATTACAATCAACAAATTTCATATATATAAAAAATTGTGTTGTGATTGTTCAAAATGGAGAAGACCAAGAAGTAGGTAAGACTTTGAACGCAAATAAGTGAGTATAGTGTTTCTAAATACATCATTCATCATACCATAAACTCTATTCATTATCCCTAATACTCTTTCTTTAATATCTTAGTGGGTATATACAATACCCAAATACCCTTGAAAACCAATACTAAAGAAAAAGTATTTCTAAATCCTCAACATTGAGAGTTTGTCATACAAAAGTGAATTGCAGTGAAGAAGGGGGTTAAAGGCATTATGATGATGAAGTGAGACATGACAATCAATCAAAAAGTCAAATTGTACACTAACTAAATGACACTTTGATTGTCAAAACAGATATCTGATTATGATGAGCTTTGTTTGGTTAAGTTGTTTACTTGTGGAAATGTGCATGCTTTTCAAATTGTTTGATTTGCCCTAGTTGCAATCAAATAAGGGATTGTATCAATCAGATCGTGAAAAGAGTGGGTTCTTCAGTCTAACTGTTCTAGTAAAGAATAACAAAGAATTGGTTAAACAAGTAACAAGTTATAACACAAAACAAAATCAGAATCTACTAAATCATCTTCAAAATACATGAACACTCCATCCTTTCGGCGTCAGGGCTTGTGTTGTCTAACAATGACAGCAGGCATGACCTTCTTTCTCAAATCAGGTTTCCCTTTCTTCACCGTCGCCATAACCATATCTCTTACACATGCAGACGACAATCGATTAAAAAAACCCTTGATCCCTTCACTGATATGATGTAGAGATTCTTCGTGCCGATATTGTCGGCACAGTTGACCGTAGCCGCCACAGGAAGACCTAAAACACGTTGTTTTTCAACATTGAATTACTATCTAGTTAACAAAGAATTGTATAGAAGATGAAAACACTAACCTTGCTTCGACATTTTGGAAGCTTCAGAATACAAGGACAATGTGAAATTAGGGTTTTAGAGTATTTATATGAGAACCCTAAATTTAGGGTTCATGGCCGAAGAATATTTACCAAATGCGAGAAATACCAAAGGCGAGAAATACCAAATGCGAGAAATACCAAATGCGAGAAATACATTTCTCGTACTTGAGCACCAAATGCGAGAAATACCAAATGCGAGAAATACATTTCTCGTAATTGAGCACCAAATGCGAGAAATACCAAATGCGAGAAATACATTTCTCGTAGTTGAGCAGTAAAACAGGTGCGCGAAGGGTATTACAGACTTTTCACAGGGCAAAAAGGCCTTTTTTGCCAACTTTATCAATCGTGGGCCTTTTTTGGAATTAGACTACTTATGAGGGCCATTTCATCAAATTTCCCGGAAGGGAAGGGAAGGGAAGGGAAGGAGGCGACTTAGTAAAAAAAGAAAATAAACTAATTTATCCTATCATTCCTCAATTTATATTTATTAAGGTATAGTTTAATTAATTATGAAAAGAACTTCTCATATTAACTTATTTTTTTTATATTTTATTTTAATAATAAATATAAATAAATGAAATTAATAAAACTTTTTATATTTCTTTCTTTTATTTATCTCTCTAACTAATAAATAAAACATATAGTTAAATTTAACATAGAAAGAATTAATAAATTTTAAAAATAAAAAACTAATTTAATTATATTAAAATAATAGGTATTTATTATATATTTAAAAATATAAATACTTATATTTATATAATTAACAATATAAGAAATTAAATATTAACTTATATTTATTAAGAGGAAGTTTAACTATTTAGGAAAGGAATTAAACTTCTTTTATATTAATTTATTTTTTATTTTAATAATAAATATAAATAAAAATAATATTTCCAAATTTATTTAGAATATATATATATTAGTATTAATAATACAATAATAATTTATTCACATATTATATATTAATATAATCAACCAAAAAATTAATAAATTTTAAAAATTCTCTCTATATATATATAATAACTTAAGAGAAGATTTGGTAGTTTTAGTAAACGTGACAATTATCCTAACTCTCTTAAAAATCTTATTACAATAATTATAACTAATTTCTATTTTCATAACTATATTTAAAAATACAAATATATATTATTTTAATATATATATATATATTTATATAAAATGAAATAAATATTATATTTATAATTTTTATATTTATATATAATATAATATTTTTCTATGAGTATAAATAATTTTTTGATTAATATAAAAATTAATTATTTATAATAAATATTAAATATAATATAGATATATAAATTATAAATTATAAAATATAAAATTATTTCAACAATGTGAAGTGCTCTAATAGTTAAAATATTCATATATCATGTTTAAGACCATAGTTCAAATCCCAATAAATACAAATTTAAAAAAGAGTATTATGAGAAGTGAGATTTGTGGTTGATTTGTTGGAATAAGAGGTCGAGTAATAAATGAGATATTGGTAGTTAAAAATGTATATGAATGAGATATCGATGACCCACTAAGATAAACTAGTGGTAAAAGTCGAATTAAAAGACCAAAAGATCATGAGTACAATTACATTTGGAAGCTTTGTGTTGGAGCAGGGGATATGACTTGTGTTGAAGCGGGGATCATGACTATAGATGTCATGCTAGTTCTCCTTAATTAAAAAAAAGACTAGGGTTTTAATCCAAAAAAAATGTGAATATTAGATGTTGATTGACTAAGATTGGTAGATGATTTAAAAGATAAAGAGAAATATCAAAAAGTGTGAGTCACAAGATGATGGTCGATTGAGTGGTTGGTTTGAAGAGGGATAATTAATCTATATATATATATATATATATATATAATGGTGCTTAATTTTTAAAGTGTCCGAATTGTTGGGTCGAGAGCTGTGGTTAATTTGGATATATATGTGAGAATAAATGTATACTTGGGACGGATTGTGGGTTGACACGCCCATAAACTTAAAACGGTTAAAAATAAAATTAAGAATGTTATAGGTATGGTTCAAACTTGTAACCTAACAAAACAAGTACAACCCTTTAACCAACTATGCTAATAACACTTTATATTTTAAATTCAATACCAAATTTGATGAACACGTGACATTTTAACAATATAAGTTCAACTTTTTAACTAATTAATATATATATATATATATATATAATGATGATTAATTTTTAAAGTGTCCAGATTGTCGGGTTAAGAACTGTGGTTAATTTGGATATATATATGAAAATAAATGGATACTTGGGGTCAGATTGTGGGTTGACCCGCCCATAAACTTAAAATGGTTAAAAATTAAATTAAAAATGATATAAGTATGGTTCGAATTGCAACATAACAAAACAAGTACAACCCTTTAACCAACTAGGCCAATAACACTTTATATTTTAAATTCAACACCAAATTTGATGAACGCGATGGTTCATCAAATGTTTTTAATCGGTCATAATTCTCTTTTGACTTTGTGCTATAGATTTCACTATTATTAGTGAGCAATAATGAAAGAACTCCGTCTTATTTATAGAGATAGGTGACATAATTCATATGAATATAGTAAGTCTCGCATGAGCTATTTTAATGGTAGTCTTTACATTTTCCCTTTCACTCGTAGTATGAGGAAGAAGTGGACTCTAGAGATCAAACTAATTAAGTTGAAAAATCAAATTGTATCAATTATTTTAGAGATCGTTCTGCAATATGAGAGTAAATTGATACTTGAGTCGGATTGTGGATTGACCCATCCATAAACTTAAAACGGTTAAAAATAAAATTAAAAATGCTATCACATTTTTACCGTAATATTTTTTTCACGGTTTTTTATATTATTACTCGTGCAAATGCACGGAATACATGTTAGTTTTATATAAATTTATTTATCTTTTACTAGGCATTTATTTGGGAAACCACAAGGAAGTTAAGAATATAGCCTACAAACACACTTAACTATTTAATTAGGCGCAGAACTTGGCGTGTCTGATATGCTCAAACCTAGGACCTCTTAAGGAGGACGGGGATATTCACATCTTATTGCCGCTAGGCTAGAAGAATGAATTTTACCATACATTTATTATCTCATAATATATATATATATTCTTATTTTTATATATAGATAATATTATTTTGTATGAGTATGAATAATTTGTTGATTAATATAAAGATTAACTAATTGATAATAAATATTAAATACAATATATATATATACACAAAATTATAAAATTATTTTAATAATTTCGAGTGGTCTAATAGTTAATTAAGTGTTCACATTTCTTACTTAAAGAGCAGAGTTCGAATCCCAAAAAACACAAATTTAAAATTGAGTATTATGAGAGGTGGGATGTGTGGTTTATTTGTTGGGATAAGAGGTCGGGTAATAAATGAGATATTGGTGATTAAAAATATATATGACTGAGATGTTAGTTGACTGAAGTTTAAAAGTGTGTGAGGTCACACGATTAATGTTTGACTAAGATTGGTGGGTGTTTTATCGAGGAATTAACGAGCCATATAAGAAAGTGTGAGTCATAAAATAAGGGTCAATTGTGGGGATTGGTGATTGGTTTGACGAGGGATAAGAGGTGTGTGATCGATTGATTGTATTTGTTGACGTTGAGGTAAAAGATGTCGATTAAGATTGGTGGGTTATTTGTCGAGGAGATAAAGAGGAATATGATGTGAGTCACAAGATGATGGTCGATTGAGGGTTGGTAGTTGGTTTGACGAGGGATAATTAATTTTATATAAATACATTTTTATCTTTTACCATACATTTTTTATCTCATATATATATATTCTTATTTTTTATTTATATATATATATATATATATATATATATATATATAATATAATATTATTTTCTATGAGTATGAATAATTTGTTAGTTAATATAAAGATTAAAAATGTTAATAAATATTAAATACAAAAAATATATACATACATCAAATTATAAAATTATTTCAACAATTTCAAGTGGTCTAATAGTTAAAATATTCACATTTCATGCTTAAGACCATAGTTTGAATTCCAAAAAATACAAATTTAAAAGTGAGTATAATGAGAGGTTGAACTCGTGGTTGATTTGTTGGGATAAGAGGCTGGGTAATAAATGAGATATTGGTGGTTAAAAATATATTTGACTGAGATGTTGATTGATTGAAGTGTAAAAGTGTGTAAGGTCACACGATTAAAAGTTAAAGAAGATTAGTGAGTGATTTTCCAAAGGGATAAAGAGGCATATAAAAAAGGTGTGAGTCACAAGATGATGGTAAATTGTCGAGATTGGTGGTTAGTTTGCCGGAATTGGGATAAAATTTAAGAGATTGGTAACAAATGAGATATTATTAGTTAACAATATATGAGTGAGATATTGATTGACCAAAATGTAAAAGTGTATGAGGTCACAAATGAGATATTATTAGTTAAAAATATATGAATGACATATGAAAAAGTGTGAGTCACAAGATGAGAGATCGATTGGGAGATTAGTGTTGGTTTGATGGGGGATAAAAGTGTGTAAAAATGTGTGAAGTCATGAGATGAGATGTCGATTATTGGGTTGTCGAAGTGGGGGTAAAAAGTGGCCGCAATAATATAATAGGACGGTAACAAATGAGATATTAGCAGTTAAAAATATATGATGATATGTTGATTGACCGAAATGTAAAAATGTGCGATGTCATGAGATTAGAGGTCAATTGAGATTGATGGGTGATTTGTTGAGAGAATAAGGAAACATATGAAAAAGTGTAAATCACAAGATGAGAAGTCACTTTAGGGGATTAGTGGTTGGTTGACGAGTGATAATAGGTGTGTGAAAGTGTGTGAGGTCACAAGTATTATTATTATTTTTTTAATATCGAAAACTAGCATTACATCACTTATGTCATGATCTCCTTACATATATTATTATTATTATTTAGAGTCCATAGAGGAGGTGCGATACTATAGAGATAATGAACTTTAGTTAGTTGACCGCAACCAACATAATTTGAGTTATTTTCTAAATTTTATGAACCAAACTAGTTTCTTACAAAGCAAAGCTTGTTGTTATGCAAGATTTCATATCAATTCTTGGTTCAATTTGTTGATGCCTCGTGTATATAGTTAATTATATGTTATGACCGATGGTCTTCAATGGGTTGAAACTTAAAGGCATCGATGTTTTATCTCCTCTTCTTTAATATTCCAAATTCTCATTCTTGCTTTTATAAATAAGAATGACTACAAAATATTAATGTTGGATTTTCCTATAACTTGAATTGAATTTATAATGTTTCAAATGTAATTGACAATCCAAATTAACTTAATTCTTAAAATCAATGCAATAAAACATGAGTGAGACAAAATATATTCGAGATGTATATTATTATTATAATAACATTTGTGTTTTCTTTCACAAAAGTTTACTAATTTTGAAAATAATGTAAGCAATGTCCTCAAAGTCTTTGTTAGCTTGTTCAAGCTTAGGAGGAATGACCGGTGGACCGTCGTATACATCGTCACATGACTCAGCTCCATCTATAACAGACATTAGATAACTATTTATATCTCTATTACCGGACTTTAGAGCTACATTCGCCTTATTGAGATTGTTCATTGCACTTTTGTAAGACATATCACACAAATGCAGTTGATCTTTAGTCTCCGTGTTGTTTGCATTTTTGTAAAGAGACGCGATCACAGTTAAGGCAAGATTCCCCCTAGCATATGTCTTATCGATGAGTATTTGGACCAGGCCTTTCAGATCGGCATGAGCACTTCGAGTATCAGAATTCAATATATCATTGCAAAGGGTGAGGTTTTGAGTTTTTGAGCAAACATTTTGGATCAAAGTTGTTGATGACTTGATTTTTAGACCTCTGGTTGCGGAAGAAGTGGCGATGAGAACATAATAGACGAAGAGAAAGACTAGTAATTGTCTACCAGAGAATGACATAGTTAATATATATTTTTGTTCTTTGATCTATTAGGTGATTATGGACAGAAAATTATCTTACATTTATACATCATGAATTCGTCAGCATGTTAATTCTTTCTTTTTAATATTTTGTATATGTTACTTTTTTAATATGTTAGATTAAACGTGTGTCAGGCTGCTAATGAGTAGTTTGATTAAAAAATCGAACTTTATATTTGTTAGTGTTTGAATACCTCGTTATATATTTTTATATATTATATTATATTATATTATATTATATAATATATAATAATAATATATTATATATTATATATTATATTATATATTATATTATATTATATATTATATTATATATATATTATTATATTATAATATATAAATTATATATATAATTATAATATATATATATATATATTATATTATATAAAAATAAAAAAACCCATGACTTTCACTCTCAAACCATCAATCTATTTCCTACTTTCATTCACAAACAGTCAAACTTATCTCTATTTTCTCCTTCCATTCCCAAACAGTCAAACTCATCTCTCTATCTCTTCTTTTTCCATTTCCAAATGGTTAAACTCCTCTCTCTCTTCTCATTCCATTTTCAAACGTTCAAATCCATCTATTTCTTCTCATTCGTCCATCTTTCAGATTCTTTCTCTATCAAAAAATCTTGAAGCATCTATTTTTTTTGTATAATACTTTTAACGAAGCAGCTTATTCATTGTTTTCACTATTTTATATTTTGAATCTTGTAAAATTTGAAGATTACTATATGACCAATGTATCATATTGTCAAACTTGTAATATTTGTAATGAATTTGTAATTTTTAAATGAAATGTGTGTGTTTGAATGATTATCTTTAAATTATGTAATGATATTTATATTTCTTATTCTTAAATAATGTTGTAATTATATATGTGTAGTTTGTGAAATATATATTATATAATGTTTGATATATTATTTAGTGATAAAATATAATTTTAATTAATAAAATATAAGTTCGAGTAGCTCGAATTGTAATTCAGCCGACTTCGAATATTTACAATGCAATTTGAGTTGAGTTCGAGTGTATGATACTCGACTCGATGTTTACCTCCCTAGGCTAGATAATGACTAATTAATTATGGTGGTTGAATTATGAGATAAGTATCCATTTAATGTAAAGAAATATATTGCATTGATATATACACTTTAGACTCTTTTTTTTTTAATAAAAGAGAACTAGTATGATACCCAACAATATTCATGACCCTCACTTCAACTTAAAGCGTTTCCAGTTGAAATTGAATCTGTGATCTTTTGTTATCTTAAATCGACTCTTATAACTGAGCTACCTTGGTGGGTTATAAAATTTTCACTAATTGCTAAAACTAATTAAGAGTAACTATATATATAATAATGCTTAATTTGAATTTCTCGGGTAGAGAACTGTGGTTAATTTAAATATATATGTAAGAGTAAATGAATATTTGGGTAGGATCGTGGGTTGACCCACCCATAAACTTGAAACGGTTAAAATTAAAATTAAAAATACTATATGTATGTTTTGAACTTGCAACATAACAAAACAAGTAAAACCTTAAGCCAACCAAGCCAATAAGACTTTATATTTTAAATTCTACACAAAATTTGATGAACGCACGACATTCATAACAATAATATATATATATATATATATAATATGCTTAATTTGAATTTTCCGAGTTGAAAACTGTGATTTATTTATATATATATATGTGAGAGTAAATAGATATTTGGGTCGGATCGTGGGTTGATCCGCACATAAACTTGAAACGGTTAAAAATAAAATAAAAATACTATATTTATATAATATATTGAAAAAAATTAGAATATAATAATAATGTTATATATATAATTATTATTTTTGTTTAATATTAAGATAAGAGATATAATTATTTTTATTATATATTTTTTGTATGAGAATAATTTTTTTATATAATATAGTATATATAGTTAATCAAAATGTAACTTATAAAAATATATATACATATACAAAATTATTGAATTATTTCAACAATCATAAGTGATTTACTTAATACTAGAGTTTAAATCTCTCTAAAAGTAATTATTATATGTGCGTGCGCGAACATTGGTAGATTAAACAAGAACGTATGTCGAAATGTGTAATATATATAATTATTCAAAATGTAACTTACAAAAATATATATACATACACAAAATTATTTCAACAATCATAAGTGTTTTATCGGTTAAAGTGTTAATATTTCATACTTAATACTAAGGTTAAAATCTCTCTAAAAGTAATTATTATATGTGGGTGCGCGAACATTGGTAGATGAAGCAGAAACAATAATGTATGCCGAAAGGTGTAATTAAATGTTGGGAATGTCGGCTTGAGTAATACAATCATTGGTTCGTTTATGGAGGGTGATTCATGGCCTAAAATCATGCCAAAAGTTGTAATCGAATGTTGAGAATGTCGGCTTGAGTTAAACATTATAATAAATACTAGTAAATTCACATGGGATGCACACTTTAAATTTACCGGGTCGAGAGCCAACTAAGCTAATAAGATTTTATATTTTAAATTCTACACAAAATTTGATGAACGTTCAACATTCATAACAAAATATATATATATATATATATATATATATATATATATATATATATATATATAATAATGCTTAATTTGAATTTGTCGTGTTTGGAGTTATGATTAATTTGGATATATATGTAATAGTAAATAAATACTTTGGTCGGATTGTGGGTTGACCCGCCCATAAACTTGAAACGATTAAAAATAAAATTAAAAATGTTATATTTATATAATATATTGAGAAAAATTAGGATATAATAATATTGTTATATATTTATCATTATTATTTTTATTTAATATTAGGATAAGAGATATAATTATTTTTATAATATATTTGTTTGGTATAAATATGGAAAATTTATATTATATAGTTATTCAAAACATAACTTATAAAATATGTATATACATATACAAAATTATAAAATTATTTCAACAATCATAAGTTGTATAAAGGGTGATCCAGGGCTTAAGAACATGATGAAAGGTGTAATCATATGTTTAAGAATGCACCTTGAAGACCATAAAATTCTTCTATAGAGGGTGAGCAAAAGCCAAAAGGCATAGTCGAATGTTTAAGTATTGTGGGAATTGAGAATGATTAGGATTAATAATGAATCATTTAAGAGATAATTTATATGATATATATATGGGTACAAGAGATTTTAATAATGCATTTTTTTCTTTTTAGTATTAAAATTATTAATTATATATATATATATATATATATATATATATATATATATATATATATATATATATATATAATCAAATGTTTAAGAATGCACCTTAAAAATCACCAAGTTCTTCCATAGATGGTGAGCAAAAGTCAAAAGGCATAGTCGAATGCTTAAATATGTTGGGAATTGAGAATAGCTAAGATTAATAATGTATTATTTAAAAGATAACTTAGATAATATATATGGGTGTAAGAGATTTTAATAATGTATTTTTTTTAGTATTAAAATTATTAATTATATATATATACAAAAATCCATAAAATATAATAAATATTTGTTATTTAAATTTATAATGTTTCTATTGTAACGCCAAAAATTGACCCTTCCCGAAAATGAGTTTTCGTTAATCGATTAGTCGCGTCCCATAACTCACATTCCTCTCGAATTTCGAGTGAGACGGGGAACCAAAATGTTAGGCTTGACTATAGTGCATTTAAAAATATCGATTTAGATTAGTTTTAACTTTTTTAGAATCGCCACCTAATTTACAACTTAAGAAATTAGGAAAGAAAAATATTTTGTGTATTCAAACGCATGTTTGAGATCTCATTATTAGTTCGGTGTTTGGTTACAAGTAAGAATGACTCACGCGCCATATCTCACGTGCCTGTCACATTAGAGTCTCTATTTTAATTTTTTAACCATTTAAAATATATTATTTTACACCTTATTTGTTTAATCCTATGATATGCGTTTAAAGATAAATTCAGACCAAAGTATTTATTAGTTTTATATCATTTTATTTTTAAATCATGCGTCTGTGTCATTGTACTATATATATATATATAAATAAAAATAAAGTTGAAACTCAATTATGATACCTATTAATAGACATGGACT
The DNA here is from genome assembly GCF_907164915.1 of Impatiens glandulifera. Classification (NCBI taxonomy): domain Eukaryota; kingdom Viridiplantae; phylum Streptophyta; class Magnoliopsida; order Ericales; family Balsaminaceae; genus Impatiens; species Impatiens glandulifera. The sequence goes on along the minus strand of NC_061865.1, from coordinate 10,158,137 downwards.
AGATAGACTAGAAAAATATTCAAAATAAAACATATTAGTCTAAATAATATATATATTTAATAATTAAAAGGCATAATAATAATAGTATACATTATCATATATTATTATTTATTTAATTTTATGATAAGAATAAATATAATAAAAAATATATATAAATGTATAGATAACTAATCTTTGCCGGTTGGAATTAAAGTTATCCATCATTCAAAGTAATAGGGTTTTACCCATTATGTATTTTAATTTGTATATATTGATTTTTGTTTTTGTTATAAATATATATATATATATTTTATTTAAAAAATGATTTTTTTCATATTTTATATCTGATTAACTTTATTATTAAGACTATGTTTGGTATGATATATACAAGACTATAACTATAGTATAGCTTACCTACTAAATTATATTAGATTTGATTTATTAATAATTATGTATACAATATTATTTTATGTATAATTTATACCTTAAAACGGTATAACATAGTATCTCGTCACAGTTATTATAAAATCGTATAAGAATTTATAAATTTTAAGATTCATTTTCTATCCTTTAATTTTGTAAAATTATTAAAATTTTAATTTCTTTATTATATTTTAAATAATAGTAATAATAATAATAATAAACTATAATAAAATATTTATTTATATTTAAATGTGTTTAATTTTATAATTTAAATAATAATAATAAATGTGCAATTACATATTTTATTTGATTTTTTAATTTATATTTTTTTTATCTCAGTAGAAAAAATTATATTATTTCAAGTATAAAAATTTTAATGTGATAATTTTACATAATTGAATATAATTATTTAAAAATACAAATAATGTTAATTAAAAATATAAGTTTATTAAAATTTTAATTTCTTTATTATAATTTAAAATATAATAATAATAAACTATAACTTAATATTATTATTATTAATTAATAAAACTTATATCTATATAATTTAGTTTTAAAATTAATTATAATTATGCATTCTAATTTCAAATATAATTTTATAAAATTATTATTATTAATATTTTATTTTATAAAAATAATTAATATTTTTTTAAATATACAAATATTTATAATAATACATAAATTTTAAAAATAATTAATTACTATTAATTAATAAATAAGTTTTATTTATATAATTATATAAATTTAATTATATATAAAAGAATGTAAACCATATAATAATATTATTTATTTTAAAAATACATTTATACATAATTAAATATTATAAATTTTTTTATTAATTTCACTCTAATTAATAATACAAATTATATAAATATAAGGGTAAAATAGTCTTTTATATTTTTTATTATTTTTTATATTACCAACCAAAAACAAAATAATAAAACCTATATAATTTATACATGTTTTATATTTCTAACAAAAACACTAATAATTTATATAATTTATACTTTTTAATACTTGTGTACTATGTACCAGAACTAGGGCTGCAAATGAGTCAAGCTACTCGTGAGCTGCTCGGTCAAAGCTCGGCTTGAACTTGACTTTGACCGAGCTCGAGCCAAGCTCGAATCGGCTCGTTTAAAATTCGAGTCGAGGTCTAATGCTTGCTCGATGACTTGTCGAGCTTTTTCGAGCCTAAGTATATAATATATAATTTTTTTATTTAATATTAAAACTTAAATAATATATTTTTTCTCTCTCTTTCTCTTTAAAGCTCATATGAAGGCCCACAATCCATAACTAAAACCCTAATTTCTAACATATCTACAATTCTTCATCTAACCTAATCTTCTTCATCTAATCCCTCTTCTTTCATTCTCATCTAACCTAATCTTCTTCATCTAATTGCCTCTTTTTTCATTCTTCCTTCATTTTCACCATTTCTTTCGCTCACTCTTCGTCGTTCTTTCACTCTTAATCTTTTCTTCATTCATTCTTCACAATTTCTTTAGCTCTTAATCTCTTATTCTTTAGTCTTTACATATTTTTCACTCTTCATCTATTCATTTTCTTCTTTTTTTCGTCTTCACATATTGATCTCATTCAAAATAGGCTTATAGGTAATTAAATTTATTTTCACTTTTATGATAACTATTGTTTTTTCTTTTTATTTAACTTTGATTTTTTTTACATCCAACAACAAAGAAAGGAAAAGATTATTTTATTTGTGAACTCAGTGTATATAAATTTATTCACATATCGATCTCATTCAAAATAGGCTTATAGGTAATTAAATTTGTTTTCACTTTTATTGTTTATATATCCTTTAAGATAAACTTAGACATCGAGTATTCTATACATAGGTTGAATGAATATATAAAATAACACTGGTTATAAAAAAAATGGTTATAAAACAAAGAGAATTTTTTTTTTAAAAATAAATTATATATAATAAAAGTATATTATATATAATATTGAAAGAGATAAAAAAGTGTTAATATATTATATATAATAAAAATAATATTAAGATATAATAATTAGTTTAGTATAAAAGGAAATAAAAATGGTTAATATTTTATTTATAATAAAATTATATTATACTTTATATTGAAAAGAGATAAAAAAATAAAAAGGTTAATATATTATATATAATAAAAATAAATATTATGGATATAATAATTAGTATATTATAATATATAATTATTTACGGATAAAAATAGTTATTATATTATATACAAAAAATATTTATTATATATAATATTGAAAGAGATAAAAAAAAATGTTAATATATTTTATATAATAAAAGTATAATATATATAATATTTAAAGAGAAAAAAAAGTTAATATATTTATTATATATAATATGGAGAGAAAAAAAAGATATATATATTATATATAATATGTTTAGAGAAAAAAATAATTTATAAGATTAATAATATATATTATAATATATAAAAAAAAAAATTATTGTTATAAGTTAGATTCTAACTATAATGTTTAAAACAATCTTGTTATACTTGTACTTAAATAATTCAAATATATATAATAATATTTAATAGTAAGAAGACTAAATAAATTTTTATTATTAAATTCTTATGTTACATATTTAATTTTATCACTTATTTAATTAACTTTTTATTTTTTCAGAAATATAAGACATATTAAGAAATTTTGTTGTTGGTATCTATTTTTTAAATTAAGTTAAATTTTAGTTATTTGTTTTAAAATTTATTTTTTATATTAATTATTGTTAAGATTAAATATTTCATATTATTAAATGCAGGTAGTTATACATGTACTATGATTGAAGAAAATGAGTTAAAAAGATTAATATATTGAATATTCAAACAATTTAATTTTGTACTTTAACTTTTGAATTTTATGTTTTAGAATTTTGATTAGTAATGGTGATTTAATGTTTTGGATTATTATATTTTAAAATTTTGAATAGTTATGATTGTTTTATATTTTAATTTTGAAATATCATGTTTTAAATTATTAATATGTATGAAAGTTTGATATTTTAATTTTATAAATAAATTTGGTTCGAGCCCGAATCAGTTCGAGTTCGAGTTTTAGCTTGAAAATTAAATTTTTGTTCAAGCTTTCGAGTTGAGCCGAGCCTGTAGGTAATATAGTCGAGTCGAACTCGAGCTTAAATTTATAAGCTCGTTCGAGCTCGAGTTCGAGTCAAGCTAATAAATACTTAATTGAGTCGAGCTCGAGCTTTAGCAAGCTTGAACTCGGCTCGGCTCATTTGCAGCCTAACCAGAACCAGAAACTACCTAAATATATATAATTTATATTTTTTAATACCCTCTTAAAACTACCTAAGTATATATAATTTATACTTTTTAATATTTTCGTAATTTGTACCAAAAAGATATATATATTATTTTTATATGAAATGTTATAAGCCTTGACGGATAGCCATTACCTAGGCTTATATTATATTATATAGTTTTATAATATATTATATACTATTATTATTATTTAAAGCTTCATACACACAGCAGGCAACCGTAGATAAGGATTATAGCATCGTGGTATAACTATAGCCATAGTAAAATTGATTAGATATTTGATTGAATAATTTTATTAGTACAGTAATTTAAAAGTTATAATTTATAGCTTAAACTAGGTATAAAATTATAATTGTCCTTACTTGTGTTACAAGTCTTCATAAAAAAATTTATTCCAATATTACCCTCACATATATATATATATATAATTTTATTATATTTATGTTTTACATACAATCCCCTTTATTCTCTGTCATTCTTCTTCATCCTTGTATCGTGCTTACATAATATTCAACAAATATATATAGATCTATATTTCTTCTTTTTACTTATTTTCAACTGTTATCATTTCCTTCTATAAATGTTTTATTTAGTTTTGTTTCTTTGTTGTTAATTTTCTATCTTTTTATATTGGTACGAAGAATGAGAAAGAGACATCATTAGACTATTATGTTTCATTTTATTGTATCGCCAATAACCTTTGATTCCATAATTTGTTTCGATTAGCCATTGAAAAATTGATGTTTTATTCGGTTTTGTTAATATGTTAATTACATTTGATATTCCTTAGTTTCTGATGGTTATGGTTACATCAACTATTGTTGTATTCAATTATGTTGATGAGTTTTGTGTTAGGTTAGATTTAGTTATGGTGTATTAAATTAGACTAAATTAGATTAGATTGGATTGAGTTAAAATAGGTGAGTTGGTCTGAATTTTTATCATAAATATATATATTTATGTTTATTTTTATAAATTTTATTTGTGCATAGTTAAAAAATTATTAGAGAATTTGTAATATTGATTGGTATATTTTGCTATAAACTTACAAACAAACGCACAATAAGGACAAATTATGGAGAGGAAGAAATTGGAACTAATTATATGTAGTAACAAAAGGTTAAAACTAATATATTTTATATTTTGTTTGTGAGTATTAATTTTTGATAAATATTTATATAATTATATAATTTAAATTATAAAAAAATATATATAAAATAATGTAAATGTTATAATAATATTATTTATTTCAAAAATCTATTTATATGATAATTATATATTATTATTATTTTTATTAATTTTAATATAATTAATAATACAAATTACCTATAAGATAAATATTAAAATAATAATTAAAAATAATTTATATAAATATAAGAGCAAAATAGTCTTTTACACTTTTTACTACTTTCTTATACCACTAATCAAATATAAAATAATAAAATCTTTATAATTTATACTCCGACCAAACACTAAAACCTATATAATTTATACCTTATAATATATCCTTATAATTTATACTTATATAACTACTTTCGCGTACCAAAACATAGCCTTCGTTGCCTTCTTTCATTGCTACGACAATTATTTCTTCTTTCTTTTTCAATACAAAGATGTAAGATAACTAATAGGCAAACAATATTAAGAACAAAGACTTAATCATGATTAAATCGGGTCTTTAATGAATCGAGACTATTCGAAGTACCAAAATTAGTTATATAAAAAAAACACGAATTTAGTATCTCAAAACTGACCGGAAAGCACATATGTCACCAGATTGGCAACCTAAACAAAGAACACTAGTCTCAAATAATTATCAGATTATTTTTGAAGTAGACAACAAATTATTTCAGCGGATTAGAGAAATTAAACTCCTCCGACCACACTCTTAAAAATAAATTAAGACAGTGAATAAGTATAAATCTCAATGAAACGGCATAAACAAGCAAAATTCGAATGAAACTTTAATTATTGAATAGAAAATCCCTTAACTAAATCTTACTCGACTGATAACATCATAGATGTTAGAATATAAGATAATATATATGTAAGATATTATCACAATATTATATAAATTGTGATAATATTATTAATATATTATATTATATCATTATTATATTATATTATTATATTAATTTTCTTATAAGTTCAATGTAATGTCTATATAATAGACATACTCTATGTAACTGAATGATATATCATTCTAATACAATTTCTCTCTTTATTCTAACATGGTATCAGATCTTAGGCTCTAAGGTCTATGGCCATTTAAGGTTTGAGTATTTATTTTTGAATATTGATGTTCACATTAATTCAATTTTAATGGAGAAGTCTACCAAGTTTACAATTCTCTATCGTTGCTGCTGTCACATGTACTTTATTAGAGAACATTTTCCCCAAATTTTCTCTTACAGACATTCAATCACTCTTACAAAAAACTTAAATCAAATCATGGTACTACATTTTCTCCATTGCCATCTTCTTCAGTATCTGTCACACCAGGTACTTCTACCTCATGGTTTTTTTATTCAGGATGTTGTAATCATATGACTTCTGAATCATCTTTTCTCACATCCACTAGAAAGCTTATTATTCTGTATGTTGTTCATACTGCTGATAAAACTACTTTGAATGTTCAAACTATTGGTACCGCTCAAACTTCTATATTGTCCTTACCTGAAACATTTTTGTTCCAAAACTTTCGTTAAATCTTATATCTGTTGGACAACTATGTGATCTCGGTTTTAACATAACTTTTTCGAGTAATGGTTGTGTTGTTCAAAATTTTCAAACAAATAAAATCATTGGAACGGGACGTAAGATTGGACGATTGTTTGAACTCACTTCTCTATCTCTTCCATCACAATATTTTGTTGGAGCTGTCACTTCTCAAATTTGGCACTCTCGATTAGGTCATCCTTCTAAAGATCGTTTGAGTTCTTTAATTTCTAGTGGTTCTTTAGGCCCTATTAAGACTGAAACTTTTGATTGTGTTTCTTGTGAGCTTCCTAAATGACACGCTTTACCTTTTTTTTCTAATGATTCTAATTCCTTAGCACCTTTTGATATGATTCACTTTGATATTTGGGGTCCTGCATCACATAATACTATGGGTGGTTTAAAATATTATGTGATATTTATTGACGATTTTTCTCGTTATACATGGATCTATTTGATGCATAATAGGTCTGAATTGTCCTCAATTTATATTCGGTTTGCTAATATGATCCAAACTCAATTTTCCTCCAAAATTAAAATCTTGTGCACTGATAATGCCATGGAATACAAAGAAACAAAATTCTTAGAGTTTCTAGCACAAGATGGCACAATTATTCAAAGATCTTGTCCTAGAACTTTTCAACAAAATGGTCGGGCAGAGCGAAAACATAGACACATTCTTAATGTTGTTCGAGCCTTTCTCATCTCGTCTTCTTGTCTCGATAACTTTTGGGGAGAAGAAGCTTTCATAGTTGTTTATACTATCAATTGCATTCCTTCTCCTGTCATAGGTAACATCTCTCCTTTTGAACGTCTTTTTAATCGAGCTCCGAATTATCAAACTCTCAAAGTTTTTGGATGTGTTTGTTTTGTTTGATTACAACCTCATGAATACAATAAATTAGAACCTCGAATTCGATTATGTTGTTTCTTAGGTTATGGAATCGAACACAAAGGATACATGTGTTGGGATCCATTGTCTCAACGTCTTTGTATCTCTCGTCATGTATCATTTTGGGAACATAAGATGTTTTCAACTATATCTAAATTTAGAATCAATGAACCTCCTACTCATTTTTTCGTGATCTTACCATACCTCTGTTTCCTGACATTTCTTGTGTAGGACCATTTAACAACTCATGCGACTCAACTTCATCTGCATTTCCTACATTGACATCTTCTCCATCTCAAAATTCGGCACATACCTCATCTGATCATATCATTCAAGAATCTTCTTGTTTTCCACCATCACCATCACCACCACCACCTCCTCGTCGTACCAATCGTGTAAGTCAACCTTCTGTTTGTCTTCGCAACTTTCATGTGTACTCAGTTATTGTCTCTCTCTATGAACCTCGTACTTTTCACGAGTCCAACTCTAACCCTTTATGGCAGCAAGCAATGACAGAAGAATTGCAAGCACTTACCAAGACAAAAACTTGGGACTTGATTTGATTGACATAAGGCAGTCGTTGGTTGTAAATGGGTTTTTAAAATTAAGACACGAGCAGATGGTTCAGTTGAACGATATAAAGCTCTCATTGTTGCTAAGGGATATACTCAAGAATATGGTATTGATTGTGAGGAAACGTTTGCTCCTGTCGCTCGATTGACCTCGGTTCGTAGCCTCATTGCAGTAGCTGCTAGCAAAAGATGGAAACTATTTCAAATGGATATAAAAAATGCATTTCTTAATGGTGAACTAACAGAATAAGTGTATATGCAACCTCCACCTGGGTATGATCATCCTCCAAATAAAGTTTGTAGACTCCGCAAAGCTCTTTATGGTCTCAAACAAGCTCCTAGGGAGTGGTTCGTCAAATTTAGCTACACCATTGGTAATCTTGGTTTCAAATCCAATTCTTATGATCATGCATTATTTTTGCGCAAAACAGATCAAGGTTGTACCTTACTTTTACTTTATGTGAATGACATGATAATTATTGATGATGACACAAATGGAATCTGTGATCTCAAAATTTTTCTACATCAACAATTTGAAATGAAAGATCTTGGACAATTAAGTTATTTCTTGGGACTTGAAATAGCTTCCGACAAATTCGGTTACTATTTATCACAAGCTAAGTACGCAATTGATCTCATATCTCGGGCTGGTATTACTGACACAAAAGTTGTTAGCACACTATTTAACTCCACAGAACATTTGGTTGCTACTAATGGTACTCCACTAAGTGATGAAACACTTTATCGATAACTAGTTGGTAGTCTTATATATCTTACTATCACTCGGCCATATATTGCATATGTTGTCCATATCGTGAGTTAATTTATGTCATCTCCTCGTACAACTCATTTCTTTGTCGTTCTTCGTATATTACGATACATTAAATGAATTTTATTTCATGGACTACATTTTGCTCACTCTTCTCCTTTAGAGTTACGAGCATACTCTGATGCTGATTGGGCAGGTGATCCAACTGATCGTCGATCCACTGCTGGTTATTGTTTCTTTCTTGGCACATCTCTCATTTCATGGAGAAGTAAGAAACAAACTGTTGTTTCTCGTTCTAGTACAGAATCTGAATATCGTGCTCTTGCAGATACTATATCTGAGCTTCTCTAGCTACAATGGTTACTTCAAGATATGGGTGTTCCTTCATCCGCTGCTATTCCACTTTTTTGTGATAATAATAGTGCAATGCATATTGCTCATAATGATGTATTTCACGAACGTACCAAACATATAGAAATAGATTGTCATCTGACACGCCATCATGTCGTTAATGGTACCATACAATTGATTCTCATTTCTTTGCAAGCTCAGATTGCTGACATTTTTAAAAAATCTCATCCTCCTCAACGTTTTCAAGATTTAGTCTACAATCTCAAGATGTTCAATGCTCTTCCACTTTGAGCTTGAAAGAGGGTGTTAGTGTATATAATATAATAATATATTATATAATATATTATTATATTATATAATATATTCTATTCTATTCTATAATATATTATATTATATTATAGTTTCCTTATATTGCTAATGTAACTCAAGTATAAATACATTTACTATATTGAATAAAGAAGCACACAATTATTCTCTTTCTAACATGGTATCAGAGCCTTATTATCGTTCTTGAGTCAATCAAGTGATAGTCTTCTGCTGCCTCCATCAATGGTTACTTTAGCCATTGATGGGGGGCTCTAATAATTCTTTATTAATTATTATTATTATCTCTTAATAATATTTTATTCTTTCAAATAATTATATTGATGTTCTTACTTTTTTCGACAATCATATTCTTTGAGTTTGTTTTCAGTTGTTGCTTTATCCCAGTAGTTAATGCCATATTTTTTTGATGTTAATCTAATCATATGTGCTTATTTACTGGTTATTTAGTTAACACACTGTCATTCTCTCGTTAGAATGAGTTTTACATGTGTTGTTTCACCCCAACATTCTATTCTCATGGGATTCTATCTTCTTCGCTGGTTTTCTTAATGCAGCACACTGTCATCCCGTTGTTGGATGGATTTCAAGACCCACGAGTAACTTCGGAGTTCATTTGGTTGTTGTTTCACCCCAACATTCTATTCCCATGGGATTCTACCTCTTCGCTAATTTATCCGTCAACACACTGTTATCCTTTAACTGGATGGAGCTCATTAGTTTTTGAAGCTTAAAGAATACAACATCAATATTTCATCATCTCGTCTTCAACATCAAGTTGTTCAAGCGTTTCCATCTTGAGTTTGAGGAGGGATGTTTGAATATAAGATAATATATATGTAAAATATTATCACAATATTATATAAAATGTGATAATATCATTAATATATTATACTATATCATTATTATATTATACTATTATATTAATTTCCTTATAAGTATATTATAATGTTTATATAATAGACACAACTTATGTAACTTAAAATATAACTTTCAATACAATTTTTCTTCTTATTTTAACAATAGACAAATATAATAAACTAACAGTAAAAAAACCACAAAGGTTGTTTAGCAAGATAATCAAAATGCATGATTTGAAGAGCACTTTAGCCAATGACAACTATTACTTTAACTGGTGGCCTTCTTCTCATTTTCTCTTTCTCCCCTTTTTCTCCTTATCTTCGGCCCTTTTATATGGCCTCGTGATTCTCTTGCTCCAGAGGACTTTTGGCTTTTTGTTTCGGATGATTCGGTCAAACGGATCGGAAATTAGGTTTTTCCAAAGGAGACCTATGTCAACCATGTTACTCTTCTTTTGGAGAGAGGATGGACATCCCTAAATGTAAACCGAATCCTCTACTACCGATTTTGGTGTTCCCCTGTTCCTGACCAATCAGAGTGTAGAGTTATTATTATAATATTAAATCAGATCCATTCATGTAAAACCAAGCTTGAGATGCAACACAAATGAAGGAAGACATTTTACATCAGTTATATCAGGAAGTCAGTGAAACTTGATTCACTTCACTCTGAAATTTGCTTAACTTCACTCTGCTTTATCACTACATTAGTTATATCAGGAAGTTAGTGAAATTTTCTTCACTTCACTCCGCTTCATCACTCTGCTTCACTACTCTACTTCACTATTGCATCAGTTACATTAGGAAGTTAGTGAAACTTGATTCTCTTCACTCCGCTCACTCTACTTCACGAGCTTTAAGATCTGGTACATAATTTGAAAAATCCAGAAGCTTAGAGCTTCAATGGCGGATTTTTGAAATCTTCTGATTAAGGTCTTGAGAGGTGATTTATTGTCTTCAGATTGATCAAGGGAGGTTATGTATAGCCTCCCAAAGTCGATTGATCATCCAAGTGAGATTGAATCAGTCAAACACTCATGATGGTGTTTTGGCTATTCTTTCGGCTAGTTGTCGTTATATGTCGTAATTACGATCCTAGATGTAGGAGAAATGATCACCGAAGTAGGGTGAACATTTCACTTTTTGAATGGAGTCAAACCATCCCAAAACGATAGAGTTTCATTTTTGAGAAATCAAAGATGGTTGTTATTCTTATTTGCCCTGCAATCGCGATGAAGACGAAGATCCTAGACGAAACGACATCGTTTCATGCACATTTTGCGAACGTTGGACGCTTTGTTGGCGTTCTGTCGTGTTTCAGCTAACGGGGCTAACGCGCACGTTAGCTAATCGTCTGCTTCACGGATGTGCGCTCCTTCTGTTGCAGCGAACAACGTCGGGCAACGCTGGAACGTTGAATGAAAATTCAGCGCATATCCGATGGCTTTGGTTCCTATTGTAGCAATTCTTCCGAATTTCAATCACACGGATTCCAGATTTTATTTTTTATTTAAAACTTTACAGGTTTATTTGAAATCTTTTACCATTTTGACTTTATTTTTAAATCTTTAAAATTATACAAAATAATTAAAATAAATATGACAATTATTTTACCAATTTATTTTACTTTTGTATATTTTTGGTTAAATAAATAATTTATTTGTGATAAAATGGATAAAACATTCATCTTAAATTATTTATTTTAATCCATTTGATTTTTCTAAAATTAATTTAAGATAAAATGGGTACAACATTTATCCCAAATTATTTTATTTATTTTCTTTTACCATTATCCTTAATTAATTAGGATTTAATTATCACAATAATTAATCTAATTAATTGTCTAATTAGGCTTTAACCTTGTATTAATTATTTTGATTTTATAAAATAATTATTTTAAAATTTATAAATTGGGTGTGTAAAATTTTAGTATTTACAATAATAGAACTAGAAACAAATCAATCATCAAACCATGATCCATAACATTAAAATTTGAAGAATAATCAACAAACCCGAGAGTTTTATCTCATGTGAAATAACGATTATTTTTCAGTTAATTGTAAAACCAAAAATATTCATACATCATATGAGGTTAGTTCTTGAACCCTTTTCGCCCAAGAACACATTACAATCAAAGTTTATTTGAAATTCAAATTTGAGGATTTTTTATTACCGATGAATGTCTTGATTCTAGATGAATACAAAGTTTTTAAATCATTCATGCAAACATAATACATAATTAATTTGATGAAAGAACAACTTTACATTTGAAGAAATTCAAATATGTCAAAAATAAAGAAAATTTGATTAAAAAAAGTAATAGGAAATAAAGGATGACAACTTCTACTAAAATATTCTATTACAAAATGTTATATATAGAGGTCTTTAGAAGTTCATCCACCCAACTATCTCTCCAGCAGCAACCTTCCGATCCGCGACTCCAACAGCAAACCCTACCTCCATCCCGCGACTCTGGCACAAGTATCTGGTCTTAGGTATACTGTTTGTTAATATTGTTTCTACCTGTTCATTGATTACTATCAATTCTCCTTTAGTAATTTATCATTGGTTTCTAGTAATGGTATCAGTAAATAAATGTGGAATGGATATATATAATCAATCTATCCGTTTTCTCATCCATGTGCTTTGGCCGTTGTTTTTTTCTTTGGCATATTTTGATACAAGATTTTTGGTGTACTTTGTATTTTTGTATGTAATGGGATACTTTTGTAATTTCAATACTAATTGAAATAGGGAAATTTGATAATATGACCATAAAAAGAAGAGAAATTTGATATTTAACCTCCATAATAACTTTTTTATTTTTTAACCATTTTTTAAAAAAAAAATCAAATTTTACCCTTAATAACCTTTTTACTTTTTACATTTTTTTTTTTTTCTTTTTTCTTTTTTCTTTTTTCTTTTCTTATTCTTTTCTTTTTCTTTTCTTTTCCTCTCTCCTAGGGGTGGCCAAACCTACGGATCGGATACGATCCGGTATTTCGGATCGGATATCCGCTTTTATTTTTTCAAAAATTGCGATCCGTATCCGATCCGGTATCCGACCACTATCCGATCCGAAAATACCGGATCGGATCGGCCAGCCGGATACCCGCTGATCCGATTTTTTTTTCATATTTTAATTTTTTTCATATGCTAGAAAATTGAAATTGTTCTATTAAGGATTTCAATTATGAATAATGACGATTTGAGAACATATCTAAAGGGAAATGGGAAGAAAAACAAATGAAAGAAACATATTTTTGTTTGGGTTTGTAAAGGAAAATGGGAGAAAACATAAGAAATAGGGAGATTTTGTATTTTTGTTTGGGTTTGTAAAGAAAAGAAAGAAAGAGATAGATTTTTGTTTAGTTTGTAATTGTTTAATAATATTTTTATTTGGGTTTGTAAAAAGAAACATGAAGGAAAATATAAGAAGAGAGAGATTTTTGATTGAGTTTGTATTTTTTTAATTATATTTTGGTTTGGGTTTGTTTATTTAATAAATTTTAAAAATGACCGGATCGGCTTCGGATATCCAAATTCGATCCATCGGATACGGATTTTTTCGGATCGGATCGACCGAATCAACGGATCGGATCTTTCGGATCGGATTTTTTGGCCACCCCTACTCTCTCCCCTCATTCACCGGTTGGTCCCCCCACCCATATGTCCCATTTCCTAAGGGAAATTTGATAATATGACCCTGAAAAGAAGGAAAATTTGATATTTAACCTCCATAATAACTTTTTTGTTTTTTAACCTTTTTTTAAAAAAAATTCCAATTTTACCCTTAATAACCTTTTTACTTTTTTTTTCTTTTTTTTTCTTCCTTTTCTTTTCTTTTCTTTTCTTCTTCCCCCGCTTTCCCTTTCCCCCGACCGTTACACTACCCTTCTTCTTCCCCCGCTTTCTCCCCATCCGGTTCCGTTTCTCCCCTGCCCAGCCCTAGACGCCAAGCTCCGCCAACCACCATCCCCGACGTTCTCCAAGAAGCCCAACACCCTTCCAGCCAGCCTCTTCGTCGATCGCCAAGCCGAACTTCCAGCCAGCATCTTCGATGATCGCCAAACCTCAGACGATTCTAGCCCGACGATCTAAGGTTAATTTAGGTTTATTGTTTAGGTAATCTATATGGATTGTAAGGAATGATGAAAATGATATAGGGTTTTAGTTTAGGTTTATTGTTTTAAATGATGAGATTGATATAGTTTGAAATGCTGAGAATGTTTGTGAATGGTTTGTGAATATTTGGTATATGTTTTGCTTATTATGAATGCTGAGAATGGTATATTTGCTTTGCAAGTGAACATTAAGGTTTTAGGGTTTTAGTTTAGGTTAAGGGCTTGGTCGTGTGGCGTGGGGGTTGGGCATGGGGCGTAGGGCTTGAACGTGGGGCGTGGGGGTTGGGCGTTGGGAGTGGGGGTTGGGCGTGGGACGTGGGGCTTGGGTGTGGGGCTTGAGCGTGGGGCGTGGGGGTTGGGCGTTGGGAGTGGGGGTTGGGCGTGGGGCGTGGGGGTTGGGCGTGGGGCGTGGGGCTTGGGCGTGGGGCTTGAGCGTGGGGCTTGGGCGTGGGGCGTGTGAGTGGTGCGTGGCTGCAATTATTAAAATGATTTTATTGTTTTTGATCAACCAAACATTGTGTATATGATTTTAATGACTGTTTTTGCAGATGGCACCAAAGGAAACCATTCTCAATGATTTTAATGGCAGTGTTTCATGGAAATCCACCGGTCCTAGCTTGGCAAAGATAAAGGAGAGGTTTACTCACCATGATCTTTTGGATAGGGCTTTGCAGACCCAATTCAAGTCTATATTCCAAGCCCCGACATTATTATTTTCAGGAACCATACTCCATCAGATGCTTATCAAAAAAAATCAGTTGAAATTCGAAGGAGATAAGGTTCTTGGTCAAAGGTAAGGAGGTCTGCTGGGGCATGAAGGATTATGCATTGGTGACAGGCCTCAACTTTGGTAGATTTCCTTTGGTGGAGGAGGTTGAAGAATGTCCACCCCTTGTCCTCAAATATTTTAAGGGTAAAAAGGATGTTAGACTGAAAGAGCTTGAAGACATTTTCGTTGGATGCTCTGATAAGGAGGATTCATGGAAGATGGGGCTCATATTTCTCATCTACTAGTATCTGTTCGCATCTGATAACAGGAGGAAGATAAGTTTGAGAATCTTTCACATGGTGGAAGACATGGAGATGTTCCTCCAATTTCCATGGGGAAAGGTGTCCTTCAGAGTTACCCTGCATGGTATTGACAAAGATATCAAATACCTCTGTGGGTTATATCTCTCGAAGAAGAAAAGCTGGAACAAGAAAGGCATATGTGATGTCGCTTATACTTTACATGGGTTCGCACTAGCATTCCAAGTGTGGACCTATGAGCTTATCGATACATTCGTCCCCAATTTTGCTGAAAAGACACTGGAAGATGATCTTACAAGCCCAAGGATAGTGCTCTATAAATCTTTTAGGAGTTATACCGGACCTGAGGTATCCACAGCCATCCAGGAGTGCATTGTTCGAAGAAAAATTCATGAGTCTGCGGAGGAGAAGCGGATGTACTCTAGGGACGACTTTGAAGATAAGACAGACAACATTTATGATGAATTCTTTGGATGTGATACGAGGAAGAGAAAGATTGAAGTTTTTGAAGAAGAAGAAAAACATGAAAGGACTCCCAAACCGCCGAACAAGAAGAGTAGACGTATTAGTCCCAATGTCCCTGAAGTTAGTGATGAAACTAGCCAAGAAAGCTCCTCTCATTCAATCCCTTCTGCGACGACTCATATTCCAACTGAAGACAAATCTACATCTTGTGCACCAAATCGAGTGTCTCAAGACTTAACTGCCAAACTTGATGTGCTGACAAATGTTGTGAATGAGATTAAAAAGGATGTGAATGAGATTAAAAGTGAAATCAAGCTCATGAAGGAGAATCAACAACTTATAATCACATTATTGGGGCAAAGAAATGAACAAAAGAATAGTGGAGGAGAAGAAAAAGAATAGGCAGGTACTGCTGCAATTGATACTGAGAAGAGGACGACAAAGAGGAAGAATAATGATCTTGCATTTGTTGAGAATAAGACGAAGAGGAAGAATGATGATGTTGATAATGAGAATAGGACGAAAAGGAAGAATGATGAGTTGATGAACTCTAAGAGGAAGAATGACGAGAAGATGAAGAAGAATGAGAGGAAGGAGAGGAAGGAGGGTGATGATGAGATTACAAGAAAGATGAATGAAAGGCGAGAGAGGCTGGCAATTTTGTCCAAGCAGAGGATTGCTGATGAGTTGGCCAAGAAGATGAATGCTGATAAGTTGGCCAAGAAGAGGAAGGCTGAGAAGAGGAATTCGAAAAAGGTACACACCCACACGCCTAAGTCTCACGCCCCACGCCCAAACCCCACGCCCCACGCCCAACCTCCACGCCCCACGCCAAAAGGCCCGCGCCCCACGCTCACGCCCACTCCCCACGCCCAAAGGCCCACGCCACACGCCTAAAGGCCCACGCCCCACGCCCAAGGCCCACGCCCACTCCCCATTCCCCACGTCCCACGCCCACTCGCCATTCCCCACGTCCCACGCCCAACCCCCACGCCCAATGACCCACGCCCCACGCCCAAGGCCCACGCCCAAAGGCCCACGCCCCACGCCCAAGGCCCACTCTCCACGCCCAACCCCCTTGAATTCCTGAACATGATGACCACTTATTGCCTTTGGGCACCTGCACATCAGATCTGTTACAACAGAAAAAAAGGCACCTGCACATATATAAAAAATGCACCTGCACATATACCACCTGGACAAAACTACCACATACATATATATATAAAACATCATGTGGAATAGTCACTGATTCAGTTGATGCAAAAACATACAATTTAAAAAAAAGATACAATTTAACCAAAAGAAATATTGTCTAGAGAATGTGGCAAAGATGAAGATTGTGAAGGTTGGGACAACTGTGACAGTTGTGAAGGTTGTGACACTTGTTGTCTTGAAGTAGATGGTGCAGGCATCACTGCTTTTCATGTTGCCCTGTTATGGACTCGACCGCCACATGAGTTGCACCGTCTCTATTCCTTACGAGGCTCAACTTGTGATGGCCTACGCTTTGTTGTTGGTCTACCCTTCTTAACCTTGATGGGGGGGTTTTAGACAAACTCGTTCATTGATATTTTCTGGAATATTCCAAGAACCTTCATCGCAAACTGGATAACATGTATCTACATATTCCATGCACCACGCTTCAGTTGTGAAAAACCTGAAAAAAAAATAATATTTAAGTTATATAAATTCAATCTTAGAATTAAACAATGCAATAATTCTCTAACCTTAAGCAGTACTCATATGGAATAGTTTTCCGAGAACAGGCAGCAGCAAGGGCATGTTTACAAGAAAGACCAGATAGATCAAATACCATACAAGTACAAGTTCGAGTTTGGAGATCAACTTGAAAATCATGTTAACCGTCATTCACATGAAACTCGAATCTGTTAAGCGGATTAACGTTGTAGAATCTGGCCTTCTCGGCTTGTTCACGTAAGAACTTTTCATAATATTGAGATAAATGTTCTGTGTGGTTAAAAGCTTTTTCTCTTCTATCATTAAACCATTCTTGTAGTGTGATTCGTAAATACTTAGCCAATGTTGATATGGGATATTTCCTAGCATTTCTGCACTGACTATTAAAGCTCTCAGCGTAATTGCTTGTCATTTGATTGTATCGAAAACCAGTAAAAAATGCACGACTCCATCTCTCCACTCATATCTCTTCCAGATAGGCAGCAATACGAGGGTCCTTGGTCTTGATCTTGTCAAAATGTTGATGAAACTTTGGCACTGTATATGCGCGTGAAGCCATATCAAACTCATCATGGCAGTTATCGGTTTTGAATTTGGCCATAATATTCATTTTGATGTGGTATGTGCATGTCGCGTGATGTGCTTCTGGAAAAACAGCGGACAAAGCATTGGCAATACTTGGGTGTCTATCAGATACGAAGACGAGATCCGTGACTAATCCAATTGCCACTCTTAATTGTTGCATAAAATATGTCCAAGAGTATTATTCTCCGAATCAACGACGCCAAAAGCAACGGGAAATAGTTGTTCATTCGCATCCAATGCAATCGCAATCAATAATTGACCTCAAATCTTGTGTTTAAGAAAACTGGCATCGACGCACAATACTGGACGACAATACCTGAAACCTCTGATTGAGCAGCCTAGGGACATGAACATATATCTAAAATGGCCATGCTCATCCGTCTGAATGTCAGTTATGGTACCTATGTTATTCTTCACCAACATGAACAGGTATGATGGCAATTTTCCATATGATTCCTCCACTGTTCCTCGCACTGCCATTAAGGCTTGTTCCCTATACCTCCAAGCCTTATTATATTTCAGGTTAAACCCATAATTTGTCTGCATGTCTTCCATTATTTTATTGGGCGTGGGCCTTGGGCGTGGGGAGTGGGCCATTGGGCGTGGGGGTTGGGCGTGGGGCGTGGGGCGTGGGGCGTGGGCGTGGGGGTTAGACGTGGGGCGTGGGGGTTGGAGATTGGGCGTGGGGCGTGGGGGTTGAGCGTGGGGGTTGGGCGTGGTGTGTGGGCCTTTGGGCGTTGGGCTTTACATATTATTACTTGAATTAATTTAAGGTTTTGTTATACATATCATTACTGGAAAATCTTAATCATTTGAATCTAACAAAGACAACAATAATTAACTAATTTTAGAATGAAATTTGAAGCAAAACAAATTAACTATTTATATTGAATTTAGATCAAGGGTCTACAATTTGATGGAATAATCTTACTGCCCATTTGTTTCTCCAAAAATTCATATTTTTAGTGACCACATTTGATATATCCAATGAGGCAATAAGGTATTCCAAATGCATAATAGTAAAAACCCCACAGTCCCCACTTTTGGTTGTCTTTAGGACTATTGGGTGTGGTATTATGGAATATGGCATCGCATCCAATTTGATCTGTGGAAATCTTTGTTTATCGCCCGTGGTGAACCCCTGTTCAAGCAAGTATGGCACCATTACACACATTGGTTTCAAGAAGTCGTCATATTCATCCTTTCGGAACATATTCTGTTTGCAGTCATATACATATATGCACCAATCTTGTAGATTAATCTTGCACAGGACCCAGTGCTTCTGCTTTAGGTTCAAGGGTACATATATCAT